>NC_090937.1:1476288584-1476591614 GCF_040938575.1 Ambystoma mexicanum | reverse complement strand
CCGAGGTTGACATCCTCACTTTCATCAGAGATCCAGCTAACGTTGCGCAGATGGGAACACTTCTCCATGGAATCATGCTACAAGTGGAATTGTCCAACCTTCAGAGGGAATATCTGAGGAGATTTCAGTGAAACTTTCCATCGAGGGACAGATCGAGGAGACAGAATAAAGCACTTCATCTTTCCACCGAGGGACAGATCGAAGAGACAGAGTCAAAACACTTAATCTTTCCGCCGAAGGGACAGATCGAGGGAGCAGAGACAAGAACTTCACCTTTTATTTTTTGATTTTTGATTGTTATCCATTTCTCCTTATGTCTTCATGTTGACCAGATTCCAGCATGTCCTCAGGACTGAAGCAGATTCGGGGGGTGGACTGGGAATTCATCTACTTTGAGCATGCTCAGTAAAAGTGACTTATTGAAAGTAGTAGTCTAATCTATTTTTTCCCATAGTCTAGCTAAGGAATTGTATCCTGTAACAAGAGACAATTGTCACCCACAAGAGGGGGGACACTTTGAAGCACTTGATACTTTTTGACACGGAAATGGTTAAGGAACAATATTGAGTAAGGGAGAACTATAACATTGACAGTTAATACATTATCGAGATGGGGGCCCAGAACAGTAACCTGGTCCTCCCACAAGCAGAGGGGCACCCTCGCTTCTGTGGAAGGAAATGCTGCCACTTGACTTACAACACTGTCATGTGTTTATGCATTGTGTTTATCATTATCTTGCTGTCTTTAACGATCAGAACTGAATTTTATATTGGTGCACGAAGCGTTGCAATTGCAGTGCACCCACCGGATAATGTACGCATGAGTCCCACAAAAGCACCCAGACCCTATATAGTTATTCCAGTTCCAAGGAAACCTGATGGTAAGGTAAATGAACTAAAATTGAATGTAATTAGCAGTGATACATACACACTTGAGGTAACAAATGAAGAGAAAAGCTGGAGACAGGGTCAGCACGGAATGAATGAAAACATAGCACTGACAACTACACGCACACACACATTGAATGTACACGAACCAGGGCAAGTGTCAATGGCCACAGAACCCCAAGCGAAGGCAACAGAGAGCACAAGACTGCCTACCGAACAACAACAACCAGTCCCAAAAAATAATGAAAGAGACCGAGGAGAATCAAGGGAAAAGCCAACTAAAGCAGACATGTCAAAAGCCCTTAAAAAGTCAGAAGCGGCTGCAGGAGAATTCACAGCAAAGACACAAATGTTAATAGATCATTTATTGCCGTTTATAGCTAGAGTGAAGAAACGGCATGAGGAACTGAAGAATAGAGCCAACGAGACTGTATTGAAAAGCACACAAGTTCCTACACGAGGGACCAGTACCAGGCTTACGAAACAGCCATACACTGGGCTAGCGACAGGCTGGTGGTTGATAAAGGCACTTATAGAGGGCAGAAAAAGGATGCAAGAAGAGAAGGAGAGAACTGCAAAACCTCCAGCTACCTCATCGATGCAAATGAAGAGACCTGCAATGCGGATTGAGGAGCCTGAGAACCCTCCAGCAAGAAAAAGCCACACCAAAGCCTTCAGAGATGTAGTTATAGCAAACTACAGGAAAACATTAAGAATCAAGAGAAGCATGCATGAAGATAACAATGAACTAAACGACTACCTGGACAGCACAGCACATCTAGGGGACAACATCTGGTACCAACACATGAAGGAAGTTGGAAAAAGAAAATCAGAAATCGTTTGTGCACTCCTGCCGTACAGCATGGGGAAATCCAAGATCTTCGTGGATGTCGAAATAGATGTCCTGACAGCAAACTGTCTGTCACACGTGGCAATGTGCAACACCAGAGTCCAGTTCATGGTAAGGGATGCCTCATTTATATGGGCGACTGAAACAGATTATCCCAATGAAGATGATTATATTCAAGACATTAAGACGAGAAATAGAGCTCATACTAGGAATCACATGATCAGGTATGAGAAACCAGAAGTTAAAGGAGCAGGAGTAAGATGGAAAATAAACCCAAGGCTGAATGTCCAAGGAAAAACTCCAGAAGAGGCTCAAATTTGGAAGAACAGAGGCCATATGCAGATTTGGGGAACAGTGCTTTCACGCGACGGATGGGAAGAAGGAGTAGTGATCTGCCGAGCATGGATGGTCCTTGAAGCCTGCAAAGAAGCAATAAAAATCTCACAGAGGTTGTGCAAACCTCTATGACCAAAGTTGCCAAGGTTGCTGACATGGATTGAAGACAGATGAGGACCCTTGCAGATAGTGCCACTGGAAAGTCCAAAATTGTGCTTCAGGAACAATGTCACGATGGCATGAGGAAGATGGGAGAGAATCAGAACTGCGGACAAGTTTTTGAAGCTCCAGGAATGACTCACGGAACCACAGTAATTATGGATCATTATTGGGCGTGTGGATCCAAAGCATACATAAGACTGCCGAGAAACTGGGGAGGCATATGCACAATAGTGAACGTCCATGTTCCAGCACTAGTGATCCTGAAAAGTGACCTGATTATTGACAGCTTCCCAAAAGCAGATGCCAACCTGAGGAAAAGGAGATCTGTGGAGCTGATATCCCGAATGAAGAGAGAGAATTATTTCTCTGCCAAATAAGAAGAAGCATTCCATGCAATCCCTTATGAACACAGACTGTTCAGCCTCTCCTCATTAGTGTTCACAACTATCCTCATGCCAAGATTCCAGGTTGGAGCAAATACCAAATGGTTTCAGATAACCAGGTGGGAGTTATTGCAGACCATCAACACGACCATAAAGGGATTCAACGCAATTAAAGAAGAATTGAGAGCAATCAGGTTAATGACTCTCCAGAACAGATATGTACTAGACATGATCACTGCGATGGATGGAGGAGTTTGTGCAAAAATTGGAGAATCATGTTGCACATTTATACCTTCTCATGACGAAGAAAATGGAACCTTAACAGAAGCCATAGGTATGCTAACAAACCTGCAGAACCAGATGATCAATGAAACGGATGAAGTTGATGATGACAGCTGGTTCGGAACACTATTCTCATGGGTCCCACAATGGATGGCAGACATATTCAAGTTCCTGGGATCCCTACTACTGATGATACTATTAGGATTTTGTATTATCAAGATAATCATCTCACAATGCCAGAAAACTGCGAAGAAAGCCATAGGGATGAAGATCATGATCAATGTCAAACCAGGATGGAAGCCCAGAGACCTGACTGATGAAGAAATAAGAGACTTTGTGAAGGCCAGCGAATATGCGCCAGAAGGAACAAAGTTTTTGTATCCCAGAAAGCAAAGAAAGTATGAAGGAAAATTGATCTATTGCAGCCCAAATGGACAATGCCAGCTAATGACCTTGAACAAAGATGAACATTTAAAAACAGCAGGAAGCTTGAAAGGAGTGATAAAAATATGAACTCCAAAGACATCCTCCTTCACACCATAATGTACAAACCCAGAAGACGATGAAATGGATATAGAAGAACAAAGAAAGCGAATCCAAAGGAGGAAGAAGAAGTGGTTGATTAACCGACCAGAGGGGGGAGTGTAGAGGAGGTCCCAGATATGACCTGCACTCCAGCCACCCACATTGAAGTACCAAGAATGTACACACCAAGATATGTGATGTATGATGAGCAAATAAACCAGCAAAGAGCCACTCTAGGGCTCTGCTCAGTGCCCATCAGAAGAACAATACCCATCGAAGTGCCAATAACCAGACAACCATGTGCAGTAAGGTCCCCATTGAGACAACAGTACCAGCAGCTGGTACGAAATGAAGACTACTTACAGACTGTCCCCGAAGAGACCCAAAGGGCCTTAATTGAAGGCGAGTGGTGATGACACGAAGGCCTGGACAGACTCACAGATGAACGAAACGACAACCAAAAGATGACACGCAAAGATGAAATGTTATTAACAAAGATATAATGTACTTAGAAGAAGAGGCGCTGTTAAAATATAAAGAAACGTAACCATAAAGCAGGATGAAAATATGCAACCAGCTAATGCCTGTAAATAGGCTTGGAACGCAAGAAGCAAAGAAAACAGTGTGGCTTGCTATGCTTAGTAGAAGAATAGAGCGCCAAGCGCCAACTATATAACTACCTCAACAAAGCACAATATATGCGTTCTAGTCCGCTTTATACAATAGCAGAATCAACTCAGGGTGCTGAGGGTGCAAACAGGCCAGGATTCATGTTCCAGTCAAAGGCAAGACGGGAGGCCAGAATCGAAATTTAGCAAGAAGTAGCTCAGGCCTGGGAATTCGAGGTCAACCCAAAGAAGGGAGGAGAGCGGTAACTTCGAAGAATCGAAACTCAAGAACAGAGCAGCATGCCCCGCAAAGGTCAAGATAAGGAGGCCCATGCAGGTGGCGAGGCCTAAAGGAGAATTAAATGGACAAAAAGAAGGAAAAAGAAGCAGATTCACGGTGTACTACCACGTGACCAGCCAGGCGCAAAGAGGTACCAACGTCTGATGTCACCCAAACCAGAGGATGCCATAACTTTTCCTGATAAGAAGCTACAGTTTCAAGACCAGACACAGCCAACTAATTCACACATAGCCCTAAAGTGCTGATTGATGGAAGGGAGGCAGGGTGAATCTTGGGCCATACCGCATCTGGGTGACCATTCTGCATGCTGCTAATTAAAGTGGAGATTTATGCCTAGGGTTGTAACTCACCCAATCACAATGGACCAAATAATCTCTGGTCATATAGCTATTAGAACCAATGAGATGTCGTACTTATAGTGACGCAGGCATGAGTAATGTAGAGGGATGGGCGTAGTCGCCTACCCGATAAGAATTATCCAATCCTCACACTCCGTTACCATATACAGATATAGCACCTATACTTAAGTTACCTTTTTAGCCAATAGAATTGCATGACAAACTTATGAGTGTTACACGTCAATGATGACAAATTTGTACTATAACTATTGCTGTTTGAATGAAGATTTTGGGAGTTGCAGCGAGACGGACTTCACACCACTGTTGATTTCCATGTTTCCCCGTTTTTTGTACTTATCATTAAACGGACTGCCCTTTGCCAAACCATTGATTTGTCCTTATTTGATTGGTGTTGGAGTAAGAGAATCCTGCACCCCATCCACCTCAAGGTGCAGCTATCCTGTCTTAAAGTACTCGAGGGTGAGCTCTGATCCTATGGGCCCATCAGAGGTCGCTCCGCCCTCTTGTACAATTGTAGCCTGCCCATTGGTCCATTTCTAATGACAACTGTATGAAGTAGTGCTGATAGTCTCAACCCAAAATGCCCACACCCAACCAAACCTTCCATGCCCCCACTCCCAAAACAAAGATAGGTAAACCATTTCGACCAACATACCAATTTAGGGTAAATTGTGAATAGGAGAACTAAAACACTTGACAAATTGTGGAGATTGACTGAGCTTCAAAGAAACAATTGTCCTGAACATTGAGTCTCAACCTGGCCGCATTTCGACCAACAATCCACCCCTGGATAGACTGCATGCAGAAAAACTAAAACATTCGACAAATCATAGTAACTGAACTTTGCAGATATCGTCAGTGAGGTCTGAAAACTGGCAGCACATAGTGACCCCCTGCCAAAACCTGCCAGCAAAAACACAGTGAAAAACTACCCTGAGATCAGAGTCATCATATCACGGAGGGTCTACTTGCAAGGGCAGAGTTTTCTTCTTTTTGCGGGACCACCCACTCAGGTCCAGGGGCCTATTCGGGCACCAGCCCTCTACAGCCGGCCCGCCGAAGGTTCTGTTGTGGGCGACAACTGCTCCTGGGCGGGGTCGAAAAGCGATTCCACCTCTTTCATGATGGCGACAACCCAGGCTTAGTTCACATAGGAGAAGTGCTGAGCTGTAGTGGGTGGACATTCCACTCTCATAGACATCCCGTGAGGGGCCTGATCGATTTATGCTTTAGGAGAGTTGCTTGGTAGAAGGGTAATGTTGAGCCTCGGAACAGGATTTAATCAAGGGACGTGGCTCGATTCAGGATTAGTTCCTTCAATTTGTAAAAATTGACCAATGTGAGAACATCAGGGACCAACACCTGACGTGGTGGGCCAGCTAGTTGGACTCTGTGTGTTCTGTCGAGGTCAATTGGTTCCTCCGCCGAAACTGCCTGGACCTAATGGAAAAGGGCCAAAACAAAGTCTGCATCAGGGACTTCCGCTGGGATCCCCTGTATACATATGTTGTTCAAGCTGATTGAATTTGCCTTCTAATGACTAGATCCAATGGGCCCATTCACTGACCTCGTAGGATTGCTCACAGAGCTCTTCTACCTCCCCCACAGTTTTCTCTGATTTGTTGATGCGTTTGTCCATTGAAGAGATCTTGATAGCCATTTCCGAGAGGCTGGATTGGATTTGCCCCTTCATCTCCGCCATCCATTGCTGTAAATCTTTCCTCGTGGCCCACTGGGAGCTGGGTGAGTGAAATCTGTTGCCATGGACTTGAACCACTGTGGTCAGCTCCTTCTTCCTCCTGTCTTGTATCCGCAGAAGGGAGGCAATATCCTCGGATTTTGGATTCTTAGCTTTGGCCATGTTCACAAACCGACCACTGCCTCCCACCAGAATCTTGCCTCGACCCCTCTGGGGAGGCCAGCAGGCATGAATCCTCTGTGCTCAACTCACACTGAAACCGGGTGACCAGCGTTGAGACTCCAACCAGGTCACCTGGGAATCCAACCCCACACAACTGCCAGTAGGGGCAAATGGTGACCAGAGGGACCACTGCAGTGTTACCCAGGCGTCTCCCTCTCAGCTCAATGGATTAAGCAGCTGACCTTTCCACACTAGGAATGCCACTCACTGCGTAGATCTGTGCACGCTCCTACCTCTACTGTTCTCCAAAGCCTTCACTGGTAATCCAGAGGAATGCAGCCTTGGCTGGACGAGGTGGAGGGGCCCAAAGTCCCAGCAGGGCCAGAAACAGAGTGATGGACAGAGTGATGGGACCACAGCATCACCAGTTCCCTCAAGCTGGGCCCATTGATTTAATATAGTGTTTCGTGATCACTGCCTTTTCCATTTGGACAACATTTTCTTATTCCAAGAGATGCTGGCTCTGTTGACATTTGACTGAGAGGCCTCAGGTGGCGGCAGAGAAGGCAATCTTGCCAATCCCCCACTGCAGGGAGAGACTGCCCATCTGCGCCAGGCGCCCCGCTGAGCATCACCAACCAGCAGCCCCTGCTAGGCCGCACAGGGACCACGCACTTGTGCGGGTCTCTAGACGATATATACCGGCAGGCCCGGCAACAGAAAGCACTAGCACACAACAAACATGAGTAGGGCAGCGTCAGGTCCACCGTCTCCCTCAAGCATCGCCGCCCAGCCTACTGAGCCAGGCAGCAGGTGGATGGCAGCAGCTCCAGAGCAGGGAAAAGGCCCCGCCCCCCTACAGCACGGCTGCGGGAGCTTCAGCTCGGTGTTTCCACCACCAGTGAGGTTGTGGCCATTCTGCTTGGTCAGGTAGCCACAACCAGGGCTGCAAATTCGCCAAGGGCATCAATGGGGGGTTCAGCACTACCACACTGTGAATGTATCTCCCCAGGTCATATTCATCTCCGCTAATGAAGGACGGGTCTCTGTACCATACCAGACGCACTCAGGCAGCCATGCTCTCACTGCAGGCTGCAGGCCACACCCCCACAACAACCAGTTTTTTAATGTAAATAATGTATGCAGTTCCATTAGGTCAGGTTGTAGCACAGAAAAGAGACAAATGCTTTTTCTTTTGGTCTATTTTTCATTTCATAGCCTGCTAGACTGCTTTTAGTGGCTTCTGTCAGATGACTTTCAAGTAGTTCATAGTATTATTTTTATTTTCTCAGTTTCCTTCATACTCTGGTGTCTTTTTTCATAGCTTTGTGATCTGTATTAGTGTTTACTCACCCATGGCTATCAAGTTGCATATAGGCTCTCTATTATTTTCCTAGTTTCCTTTATAGTTTATTTTCCATTTTCAAAGCGTTGTAGTCTGTTTTCAGTGTTTGCAGTCTCATGACCCGCAAGCTTAACCAGCATATATTACAGCCCTCTTCTGCACTGACAAAATTCCTGCTCATGCAGCCACTGGAGGCTCTGCCTGGCTGCTCGCAATGTGTTTAGAATTTTGCTCTTTTGAAGTAAGTTTGACTGCACTGCTCTGCTCTCTTACAAGGCATATTTACCCAGTGCTTCAGTTAGTACTGATCCCTTTTTTTGTTTGTGTTTTTTTTTTTAGAAGTAGTAAGTATTACAGTCCTCTTCTGCATGGACACTGTTCCTTCTCCTGCTGCCACAAGGGGCTCTGCCTGGATGCACCCTATTTGTCTGGGCGTTTGCACTTTTAAAGTTAGTTGGACTTTACTACTCTGTGATCTTGGTGAGCATATTTATACTGCACTTCAGATAGTACTTGTGGCGCTGACCGATGACAGGACGCGCACGCGGCGGCGTGACGTTGCATGCCGCCGCGTGCAGTATAAATAAATGGGGCGTTTCCCGGCCGCGCAGAGCGACCGGGATGCCCGAACCACAAGGACCTGTGCGGCTGAGTCCTCGGGGGTGCCGGGGCTTACGGACAGCGCTGGGGGTGCGCCAGTAACCCCCAACAGTGGCGACGAGTGGGGGAGACGATGCCCGGGCCCGGCGGTGATCATTTATGAATTTTTTTTCACCAAAACGAGGTCGGATCACAACTTCGTTTCAGGCCGCAGGGAGTGCGTCACCCACGCGGCTGGCGGACATTTTGTCTTTCAGGCCGTGGAACTTCACGAGGCTCCGGTTTGAGCTCGGAAGTGAATCCAGACCTAATTTTTGGAACCTTTGGTAGCAGGCAGCTATACCTGCACACATATGTGCCCAATTGGTGATTTTTTCATTTTCTTGGGTCTCCTACGTCGAGTGCAAGCAAGGAGGAGGGCTAACATGGCTGGGCCTGCATATACCATTGTTCTTCTTGCCTCAATTTTTGGAACAGTCGAGGGCTGGAGCCTTCTTCATCCTCTTCATCATCACAGAGGTGTGTTGCAGTGACTTTAATGTTTTTCATCAGGCTGGGACCATCTTCATCCTCTTCATCATCACAGAGGTGTGTGGCAGTGACTGTTTTTCCTCCCTGTTGGTGATTTGAGTCCGAGTTGCGGCCCCCATCTCCCACACTGGGGGTGCCTGTGCGCTCGAGCTCATGAGTGACACTGATGATCAAGACGGTGCACCAGCAGCAGCAGCAGGACTGCAGGTGCAGCAGCCTCTGGGTGGGCAGGCAGGTCCTCCAGGTCTGCTACCTCCTGTGCAGCTGGCGGTGGTACCCATTCTCCAGCAAATTCCTCCAGCTATGGCCCAGCCTCGTGCGCAGGCAGCCCTGCAGCCTATTCCAGAGTTTGATGTGTCGGGCCCACCTTCCAGTTTGGGGCCCAGATGGAAGAGGTGGGTCGTTCGCCTGGACATGTACTTTCGAGCCGCTCAAGTGGCTGATGATGACTCCAGACTGGCGACCATGTTATATTCAGCAGGGCCCTCAGTTCAGGAAATTTTTTGAGTCTCTTCCGCCGGGGGATGGGTCCTATGGTCCGGCGAAGATCACCCTTCAAGCACATTTTCTACCTCTAGCCAACGCGGACTATGAGCGCGGAAGACGAGAATCTGGACACTTTTTATGGACGCCTGAGGCGCCTGTCGTTGGCTTGCGGGTGGGGTGATGCTGAAGATATGATCAGTACCATTCTCATACAGGCGTGTTCTTCAGGAAAGTGCTAAGGGAGCCTGGAATCACACTCCCACAAATCCTTGAACTGGGCAGGTGCCATGAGGGTGGCGAGAATGGAGGCTGGGTCGCGCTCCATCAAAACCGAGGAGGTGTGTGCGATGTGGTGCGGTGGCAGGGGCACCAGAAGACCTGGCGGTGGCCGCCGAGATAGAGCTGGGAGGGCAGGTGAGTCTTGCCAGAAGTGTGGCTATGACCTGCCCCACCCAACGGAATGCCATGCGGCCGGAAAGACTTGTGGCCGGTGTGGGCTACCAGACCATTTCTCAAGAGTGTGCAAGGCGGCGATGCCTGTGCTGGTGCCGCGAGGCCCCGCCCGGCCCATCTTCAGTCGCCAGGGTCGACCGCCCAACGTCCCTCAAGTAGACCAGGGCAAAGAGGATGCTCAGGCAGAGGAGGCTGACGAAGATGAGGAAGAGAACATCTTTTTTGTCTCAAGTGTGGAGGTCCTGAAAGGAAAGAACAGGAGACAGCCACGATGTGTGGTGGAGGTAAACCATTCTCCAGTCCCGGTCCTGGTAGACACAGGGGCGTCTGTCAATGTGATGGCCCGTGGACACTATGACGCCATGGACCGGCCTCCCAAGTTGGTCGCACCCAAGGCCCGCATCTTCACGTTTGGTGGCGTTGACCCTATCCCATTAGATGGCGTCATCGTGGCGAAGGTGGAGCACGGTGGATCCCAGATACCGGCACGGTTCTATGTGACACCAGTGAGCAACAACACCTTGCTGAGTTGTGCAGCGGCGGAGGCCCTTGGCATTGTCAGCTTTGCGTACTCAGTCTATCTAGAGGACATCAATGACTTGCTGGACAAGTATGCCGCACTATTCAAAGGGATTGGACAGATGGCTGGCGATCCAGTGAGGCTGCACATTGACAAATCCGTGCAGCCCATCGCCCTGAAACATTGCAGGGTACCGTTTCACCTTCGTGAACATGTCGATAAGGAGCTGGACAACTTGGTCAATCTCGACATCATAGAGAAGGTGGAGGGTCCAACTCCCTGGGTATCCCCAATCGTGGTGGCACGAAAACCCAAACAACCTGATGCCATCCGGATCTGTGTGGACATGAGGTTGCCGAACAAAGCAATCAAAAGAGAAAGACACCTCACCCCGACGATAGATGACATCATTGCCGAGGTACAAGGCGCTCGCTTCTTCTCGAAGTTGGACCTCTGAGTGGGTTATCACCAGGTTGTCCTACACCCTGAGTCGAGGTACATTACTACCTTTACCACCCACCAAGGTCTGTACCGTTACAAAAGACTGAGCTTCGGGGTGTCCTCGGCGGCAGAGGTGTTTCAAAACATCATCAGGAGCTGCCCTAGCAGACCTGGAAGGCGTCCTGAATATTAGTGAGGACATCTTGGTGTTTGCCAGAATGGAGGTAGACCATCTGAGACGCCTGGCAAAGATGTTTGAGAGACTGCAGTCCCTGGGCCTCACCCTCCACAAGGAGAAGTGTGAATTTCTGCGACCATC
This sequence comes from Ambystoma mexicanum, assembly GCF_040938575.1. Lineage (NCBI taxonomy): Eukaryota > Metazoa > Chordata > Amphibia > Caudata > Ambystomatidae > Ambystoma > Ambystoma mexicanum. The sequence continues at coordinate 1,476,580,365 of NC_090937.1, read as the reverse complement.
AATAAAGTTCTTTGGCTCCATGTTTAAGGAGGGGGGGTGTCACCTGATCCTAAGAAGGTCCAGGACATCAGAAAGGCACAGCCTCCAGAATCTGTGTCGGATGTGAGGAGTTTCCTGGGCATGGTTATATACTGTGGACGATTCATCCAGAACCTTGCCTCCAGGTCGGAACCGCTCAGGGCGCTGACAAGAAAAGACACCATCTGGAACTGGGGCCTGCTTGAAAAAGCGGCCTTTGACGACATCAGGGGTGCCCTGGCAGCAGAGGACACCATGGCCTTTTTTGATCCCGTGTTGCGATCAGAGATCATTGTCGACGACAGTCCGTTTGGTTTGGGCGCCGTGCTGACACAGATCGACCATGATGGGGGTGTCCGCCTGGTGACATACGCCAGCAAGGCGCTTTCGGAGGCGGAGCAGCGATACGCTGGCCGTACTCTGGGGCTGCAGGCACTTCCGGCTCTACGTTCTTGGACGCCCGGTGACGTTGTTGACGGATCATAAACCGTTGATTCCCATCCTGGCGGGTTCATCCTCCAAGCTGCCAGCACGAATTGAGTGATGGATGCTCGCCCTCTTGGAATATGGAGTCAACCTGGTGTATCGGCCAGGGGCGAACAATGCGGCTGACTATCTCTCTAGACACCCGGGGGCGCCTGGAGCGGAGGACTATGACACCTGTGCGGAGGAGGCCGAAGGGCATGTCCGGGTGTTGGTGGAGGCGGCCACCCCAAATGCCATGCCCTTAAAGGAACTCGAGACAGCTGCAGCAGAGGACGAGTGCTTCAGGATACTGAGGCAATCCATGCAGCAGGGAACCTGGAAGTCGGTGCTGGAGGCCCTAGCGGGGCGCACCCAGGAGGCCAGAACTGGACTGGAGCAGTTATGGAAGGTCCGGGAGGAGCTGTCGTTCTCAACATCCGGCCTCCTACTCTGGGGAGATCGAATTGTGGTGCCCCAGTCAAAGGTGGGGGAGGTTATTGCCCTGGCACACCGTGGTCACCAGGGCGCGGCCAAGACCAAGGCTGAAAGTGTGGTTTCCGGAATTGGAGCGGAAGTTGGACGATTTCGTGGCAGCCTGCATCTGGTGTCAGGCGGAGTCACCCCTGCAGCAGGAACCTGTCATAGAGGCGATGCCGCGAGGGAAGCACCCGTGGGAGGTGGTTCATGCAGACTTTGGCTCCACCACGATGGGCACCCACTTCCTCGTGCTGGTGGACGAATACTCGAGGTACCCCGAGGTGGAGTTTGTAGAGTCAGTGGCGTTCGAGCATGTCGTGGTGGCTGTGGAAAAGGTGTTCGCGGCCCATGGTTTCCCACATACTGTGTGCTCGGACAACGGGTCGCCGTTCCAGAGCGAACGATTCGCCGAACTGATGGAGAGCTACAGGGTGGTGCACAGGAAGATCTCGCCCCTCTGGCCAAGGGTAAATGGTGAGGCAGAACGGATGATGAGAACCTTGAATAAGACATTTCGGATCGCCCAGGGCAAAGGACAGTCCCTCCAAAGAGCCCTCTACCAGTTCTTGAGGGTATACCGTACCACACCGCATGCATCCACGGGAGTGGCCCCAGCAGAGGCGTTGTTCAAGCGGTGTCCTCGGGGGCTATTACCTGAAGTGGGAGAGAAAGAACCGGGGGGGATTGACAATCAACAGGTTGAGGCTGACCGGCAAATAAGGATTGAGCAAGAGAACCTTCGGAGGGGACTTCGCCCACAGCGGCTGGAGCCGGGCGATCAGGTCCTCATTCGAAATAGACATCCTCACGGGAAGCTCTCCATACCGTACGAGCAGGAACCGTTGGACGTTGTTGCGGTCAAGGGTTCCATGGTGACTGCATCGGATGGCCGGTCTGAGGTAACTCGCAACGTGAGTTTCTTTAAGAAGCTGCGGGACCCCAGGACTGATCCACCCCCTGATCCGGACCTGGAGGTCGTCCCTGAGGACGAAGGAGAATCACCATGTCTGCCTGAGTCCCCGGTCCGGGGGATGCCTGTGGACCGATTACCCGTGCCGGAGGTGAGTAGGAGGTACCCCCAGAGGACTGGGTGAGGGAAACCTGCTCACCTCAGCGATTACATTCTGGGACAGGTATCTAATCATCCTGACAATGGGACCGGTTAAGTAAGGGGACCCGGGTGGATGTTAATAAAGGGGTTTTTCAGAACGGGACATGTGGAGTGTTATAGACATATAGTGTGTTGGTTTGCAGTGCATAGTTTTTCAATGTTTGTTGTTTGTCTTCCCGAAAAAGGAGGAGTGTGGCGCTGCCCGATGACAGGGCGCGCACGCGGCGGCATGATGTTGCACGCCGCCGCGTGCAGTATAAATAAACGGGGCATTTTCCGGCTGCGCAGAGCGACCGGGAAGCCCGAACCACAAGGACGTGTGCAGCTGAGTCCTTGGGGGAGCCAGGGCTTACGGATAGCGCTGGGTGGGTGCCAGTAACCCCCAACAGTACTGAAACCTTTTTTTGTCTGTGCTTTTGTTTAAACAAAAATATGCCCCTGATGATGATAATGCATGAAAACATGTTGAGCATGTCCTTGAAGAGCTTATCCCTTTCCTCTGCAACAATCTGACTTATTGGAACTGTATATATAATCTAAATGTAATAAATTGCTTGTTGTTATCAGTACTTCCCTGGATATTTATTTGGATACACATTTGAAAGCCATTAACCATACTAGCATGGTTATAGCATTGCTTGTTCTCCACACAATATGTGGCCAGTACGTATTTCATGTGGTTGCACCATTACATTACTACATATTTTGAATACCTTTAGTGAGGCACAGTCACAATTTCTCTTTTGATTTTCTATATACTGGGCGATGCCGTGTTGCTCTGAGTAGGTTAAGGTTTTACATGGACACTTGTTCTTTTGAAGCTCTCTTTTACTAGATAACCAAACCTCTAAAGACTGCCCTGGCTTCCCCTGTAAAATCTTCTAGGCCATGAAAGTTCAGAATTTGGAATAGAATTGTTACATTTTCTATACAGGATCTTTTATTCTCAATACCCACAGCAGTGCCTGTTCATCTCTGTTGATAGATTAGTCGCTGATTAATAGAGAGATGTTTGACAGAAATCTGCTCTCCATAGCTCTTCAGAGCTCAGCCTTGGATAAGCACATCTCAGGTTTCACAAGGGCTCTGCTCTTTTAAAGTTAAATGGAAAATGGAACTAAGTTGCTTTTTGTAGTTCTCAATGATAATGACAGTTTACTAATTATAAGCATTATCAAAATGTTTGCCTTGACCTACATAGTAAACACTGTATGTTTATGTTTATTCATTTATATTGCGCCGAGACCCGAAGGTATGAGGGGGCAGGAGCAGCACGGTTATTCTCAGCTTGGTTACAGTGCTGTACAGTCATTTACAGTGTGTACATAGGTTGATACAGTTGCGATGGATGCAGTGATATACAGTTTACAGTTTACAGGTATACATAATTACATGATTAGTAAAGGCGAGGTCAGTTATTGGTCATTATTCTTTAACCACTGAATGTAGCTACGCCTAAAGTGGGGGTAGGTTTGAGGTGTCCTAAGGGAGTGTGGTAAAGAGTTCCAGTGTTGGGCTGCTTTCACCTGGAAGCGGTTGCCGCCCATTTTGGTTCGATTGAATCTGGGAACTGTAAGTAAGTTAGCATTGGTGGATCTAGTGGGCCTGTTAGGGGTGTATCTTTTTATTCTGTCGGCTAAGTAGCGGGGGGCTGCATTATTGAGGCATTTGTGTGTTAAGGAGGCTACTTTGAGCAGGATTTTGTCGGTGGTGGTAGGCCAATTGTGAGTTCTCCTGATGTTAGAGATGTGTTCTCTCTTGGGGATGCTGAGCGCTGCTCTGAGAGCATTGTTTTGTAGGTTCTGCATTTTATTGGTTACCTGTTTGTTGGCTCCTACGTAGAGGGCATTACAAAAGTCCCGTTTTGATAATACAAGGGCTCTGGCTAGGGTAATGCAGTTCTGAGTGGATAGGAAAGGTTTGGCTGCTCTTATAAGCTTACATGTGTAGGCTGTGGAGGTCGCCATGAAGCTAACCTGTTTTTGGAAGGAGAGGGCAGAGTCTAGGTAGATTCCTAGGGTTTTCACTTCTTTAGATACCTTGATGGGATTGCCGTCTATAATGAAGCTGGTGTAGTTATGGTCCAGTTTATTTAGATTAGGGGTGGATCCGAGGATATGAGTACATTGTGTCATCTTTAGTAGAACATTAAAATACATTTGATACAATTCTACATGTCATTCATATAATATGGCTGCACAATCCAAAACACTCTTTGCATAAGGCATTTTCCAGGCAATAGGATTATCTCTTTCTATTATAATTATCATTAAGTTACATAATTCAAGCTGCACCCTGTTTAGTCAAATGCATTAGATTTGTTTTGTATAACCTTAACACAATGCTATATGAGTTAAATACCTTAATTCTCATAATGTTCTTGTTCTATCAAATCAGGGGATATTCAAAATACAGTCTGTTTTACCATTACCGCTATTCCCATAATGAACCCATGTTATTAGGAGTATGGGGATTCCTCCTATCCTAACTTCTTATTTCCTAATAGGATGATGGGTCTGGGAAGCCTTACTCCAGTGAGCCTGGAAAGCTTCAACTGAAAGGGAAGTATTCCAGAGGACTTCAGCACCTCCCCTAGGATACGTGTTATGGTGTATCACGCCTATCCTTTCACTTACTCTACACAGGACATTTCATCCACAAACAGTAGCTCACAACTAAAGGTCCAGTCATTTACTTGCTTCCCCAGCCCTGCTACCAAAAATGTGGGCATGCTCTCGAGGCGTCCACTCCTAAATGAGACTTTACTGTGTTGTAAATAATGGTAAGTACTGTATTGGAAACCTTAAGAGAAACCCTATCTTGGTCATGTGCTTGATCAACCTAAATCAGGTTCTTTCGATGCTTAGAACTTTTCAGGGATCCCCTAAAACTCTGCCCTGAGAGCTGACCTCCTCAGCTTGAAATTGGAGTTGCTTTGTGCCATTGTAGATAATTAGCTGCAGAAACCATCCACGTAGTTGCAGCAGATGCTTGATTATGCAACAATATTCTTCAGAGGAAAATCTAGGCTGTAGACATTATCAGATGCTTCTTTCACATAATTGGCTTTAGGGTACCTTGAGCTGGTCCAGAGGTCGAAGGACTGGGAGCTACTTAGAACAAAGGCCTAGATAGGATTTGGAGGGGCTGGTGCTGGCAGCTCTGCCTGGCTGTGAGCTGGGTGTCAGGTCATAAGTCTATGGCTGCTCAGTCCATTTTCCTGAGCCTCCTATGACACATTTCACTACTGGACTGCTAACATGGATCAATGGCAATGAGGTCAGCGTGCTGGAATTCGGAATCTGCTTGTCAGGTCTTTGTGCTGGCGGTGACTGCTTCCCCATGGTTTGGTGGCTGGCCTACATGGTGTCGAAGATGTACAGTGTTAGAGGTTGAGCAGGGGCAGCCCTATGGTGGTCCCCAAACTGGTAATATCAGCGCTAAGCATTTTAATCTTAGTGATTGTGGGAGCCGTTTTGTAGTGGGGGAGATTGGCTCTGAAGTGGATAATAAACTACTTGGCTCCATAGCAAATCTGGCTTTTGGGTCATGGGGAAGTAACCGGCTTCAATGCTTGTTCTGATGGGCAGACTACTCTCCTCTTTATGGCAGCGGAGATCCTCCGGCTGGGTGACTGGAGGCGTTCCCGGCAGTGGAGTAACTTTGCTGAAAAAGTTGGGGGGGGGACATGACATCTGAAGAAAAAGTGCCCCAGCCTAATGAATGGGGACACAATGGTGTGCCATGAAAGTTGGTGGGGACAAACACCCCTGTCCCCCCCTAAAATTACGCCCATGGTTCCCGGCAGGAGGTCCAGGGACACAGCATCTACAACCCATTTCATGGGGGTTTTCTCATAGCAAGATGCCCCGCTAGTGAGATTCGAATTCACCTGGCCTGGAATTGCATGACTGTGTTTAGCTGTGTGCCAAGAAAGACTGTTTCCAGACCCTCGTCCTCCAGGTGCTCAACTTTGCATTGAGGTGGTTTTGGTGCCTAGGGAAAATCAAAGATCATGATTCTGCATGGACCTGAGTGTCTTATCCAAATTCTTTTATTCTCTCCTTCTTTTCACCATGATCCCTCTCCCATTTCCTTTTATTGACTAAAATGAATGACACCTCTTCCTGTTAATTCCTCCCAGCACCAAGCTACTTTGGGGCTGAAAAGATGCTGAGTTTTGCTGCTTTCATTTTGTACTGTAAATAGACCGACTACTTTTTACAACCCTTTGCACTGTTCTGGAATTTAACTTTTGCAGTTGAAGCCTGCCTCTTCATTTTGCTTAATATGCACTTGGAAGCTAATCACTTCTATTGGAATTATGCCCAGGTGGTAAACATTAAAACAATGTGTAAGACCTTGTTAAGAGCTGCAGCTCTCTGGATCATGTGTGGGTGTGGAGGGCAATGAATTGAGCTCTTGCACTAAAGAGAGTTATTGTGGGAAGTATGTTCTAGGATTGCAAAAGCATATATACATCACAATATGGGGATCATTTTGTAAAACATGGTAATTGCATGTTGGAGACGACCACTGCTTACACTTATGCGTTGCTTGTCCCCTGCAGGTAATTTTCAACAATATCAAAGGGGAATGTAAAAGTAAAGCTGGTCAGATAGCACAGCGAGTAGAACGCTTGCTTTTATATCCTTGCAGAGGCTTTTGATGCAGGTTCCAATCCTGGCAAGGCCAAACTCAGCCTTTCATCCTCCCGAGCACACACATTTACCTGAGGGTTCGTAGCACTACAGCTACTTAAATTCGAATTAATATTATTAAAGATTAAAGCAAGGCGAAATCACCTTTACTCTTCACTTTTACCCTCCGCTTCAAACACGCCTGCAGAGACGCTTTGCCGGCAGTGTTTTATAATGGATTCGGTGGAATCCGCCTCCTAATTAGCAGGTGCAAATGTGAGGCATATTCTATTGGAATCCATTCGTTTCATGCCTGCATGAAAGTCTCAAGCAAGCATAAAATGAAGGACTGTCTTGCGATGGAGGAGGCATGCAAAGCGGAGATGCTATCTCTCCTGTCTGCCCTCGTCCAATGCATCGGGGCGGCAGAAAAAAAAGCTGGAGCTGGAGCTGGAGATGGAAGTGTAAAATCAATTTCTAACTTTTATCTTCCACATCTCTCACTTTAAAATGAAATGGCCCCCTAGGTATTTATTGAGTTCCTCTTAAAACTACTGACATAACTTAAAAGGCCCAAACGGACAGCTTATTCCTTAGATATATGTATCTTTTGGTATTAATGTCCCTTATACTCTTTTCTAGAATATTTGTGGGAACCTCCCAAAGCCCTCACTGCAGTTAGTTACTACAATACATCTGATTTTACCAACAATGAAGACCATTCCAGGAGAGAAGCCCCTTTTCCCATCCCAAACCCTTGACGATCAACCCACCAGCCCCACAGCTCCTACCACATGTTGCTCCATGCTCACAACCCCATACCAACCATGCTATGACTACAGTTTCATTACATTTTCTTTAAATGCGTGCCCTGGCCCTGAGCCGCAATCCAGTCTTGACCACTTGGTCCTTCTTCTCTTATTTCTATGACTAATCCGTAAGGTAGCATGGCCGGAATGGGACGCCATCTTCTTGTGGACAGATTCAACACTTCACAAGTAGAGTCTGAAAGGCTTGGCTTTTTTTAAACGTATTCTATGAGTCAACGCAGGTAAATGCAATGGGTGAAATCCATGCCTTGCAGTTGGCAAAGATGATATTTAGTGCGGACTGGCTCTGGGAGTTTGGCCAGCTCAATTTTCCTGTTTTTAAAAGTTGCACACGAAAACTTAAAGATGCATTTCTCAAATTCCCATCCGTTACTGTAACCTATCAATCATCTTTTTACAGGATCTTTGCGGTTAGTTTACTAAAAGGATAGATTTTTTTTCTTGCAATCTAGATAAGTACTTATCAATTTCTTGTTATATTTCAATTGTTTTTTCAACATTTTGTCGTTCTGCGGTGTTGACATAAATACATTTACTGCGTGATTCCCACAGGGGTGGATTGGCCTATAGTGATTTCCCAGTAGGCCTCTGCACCATGGGCCTCTTTTGTGTGGTATTTCTAAATGATCCCACAGGAAAAGGGTTGGGCATGCTGAAAATGTGTAATACGGGGCCACTTCTAAAATTATTTCCAGCGCCCCTTTTGGTTCCCATTCCACCACAGGATCCCTGTTTTCTACCCTTGATGTGTCTGTCCAGATTCCACACCTGAACCTACGAAAATGATCTTCTCCATTGAGGCATTGACCTTCCAGAAAAGAGGGACGAAAGGAATTAATCTAGAGGCTGGGAGAACATTCACCAGGCATTCCCAGTGAGGATTGGATGAGTCTGAAACCAGTCCCAGCATCTTTCTGCCCTTGTATTGAGGTGGAACGAGCAAAGGGTGCTTGGATGGGGGCTTTTGAGTTACTCTTGTATTGTGGTGCAAGGAGCAAAGGGTGTTTGGATGGGTGTTTGGATGGGGCTTTTGAGTTACTCTTGTATTGTGGTGGAAGGAGCGAAGGGTGTTTGGTGGCTTTTGAGTTACTCTTGTATTGTGGTGGAAGGGGCAAAGGGTGTTTGGATGGGGGCTTTTGAGTTACTCTTGTATTGTGGTGGAAGGAGTAGCGGGTGTTTGGATGGGGCTTTTGAGTTACTCTTGTATTGTGGTGGAAGGAGTAAAGGGTGTTTGGATGGGGGTTTTTGAGTTACTCTTGTTTTGTGGGGGAAGGAGCAAAGGGCGTTTAGATGGTGGCTTTTGAGTTCCTCAAAGGGTGTTTGGATGGGGCCTTTTGAGTTACTCTTGTATTGTGATGGAAGGAGCAAAGGGTGTTTGTATGGGGGCTTTTGAGTTACTCTTGTATTGTGGTGGAAGGAGCAAAGGGTGTTTAGATGGTGGCAATTGAGTTACTCTTGTATTGTGGTGGAAGGAGCAAAGGGTGTTTGGATGGGGGCTTTTGAGTTACTCTTGTATTGTGGTGGAAGGAGCAAAGGGTGTTTGGATGGGTGTTTGGATGGGGCATTTGAGTTACTCTTGTATTGTGGTGGAAGGAGCGAAGGGTGTTTGGTGGCTTTTGAGTTACTCTTGTATTGTGGTGGAAGGGGCAAAGGGTGTTTGGATGGGGGCTTTTGAGTTACTCTTGTATTGTGGTGGAAGGAGTAAAAGGTGTTTGGATGGAGGTTTTTGAGTTACTCTTGTTTTGTGGGGGAAGGAGCAAAGGGCGTTTAGATGGTGGCTTTTGAGTTCCTCAAAGGGTGTTTGGATGGGGGCTTTTGAGTTACTCTTGTATTGTGGTGGAAGGAGCAAAGTGTGTTTGTGTGGGGGCTTTTGAGTTACTCTTGTATTGTGGTGGAAGGAGCAAAGGGTGTTTAAATGGTGGCAATTGAGTTACTCTTGTATTTTGGTGGAAAGAGCAAAGGGTGTTTGGATGGGGGCTTTTGAGTTACTCTTGTATTGTGGTGGAAGGAGCAAAGGGTGTTTGGATGGGTTTTTTTTCTTGTATTGTGGTGGAAGGAAAAAAGGGTGTTTGAATGATAGCTTTTGAGTTATTCTTTGGGATGGAGTTGGTTCCCAAAGAACAGTGAGTGCTATGTTGTTACATATATTGTCAGCTGATGGTGAAACTGCAATTTGTAAATAGAACGCAGAGGAAAAGAAAGCATACAAGGTTATAGAAAAGTCTGTCATCTATGTCCATTGATTTATATCATTTTTGTATTAAATGGGCTGTACATTTTGGATGCCTGATGTAAATATGTGGGCTTCTCTGGGAATGGTGGAGTCATTTGACAAGCCTCATCACTTGATGATTACAATAAAAGTATCCTTAGAAAAGGGCTGTCCTAAATTCATCGATGTTTGGATCTAGCAGATAGCTGATAAGTAGCAGGCAAAATAGCAGGGGGAAAGCAGAAGCAAAGTCCAGGCGAGTGCCCAGCCAGGATTCCAGGAGGAGGACTCGAAACATCCCTTGAATAAGAGTCAACCTCAATTCATGCTCCAATTTGGAAAAAAGGGAGCCTTGGGAAATCCACTTGTTCTCCCTTCTTTTCAGAGGGGAGCCTTGGGAAAATTACTGTTTGTGGAGTGCAAGCGTGCACAAGGTATAAATGGTGCATGGCACTTCTCCAATGCAGCACATGACCCGGGTAGCAGCGTCACCAAGTCTAAAAGCCAGGCTAGAACCGAGTGCACTAGTTCCCATGGAGGAGTTGGAGTGTTCATAGGGGGCTGCTTTAAAATAGAGTAACACTCACCACCTTGCATGACCAAGATGGAATGAAATGCCACAGATGCAGGGAAAACAAACACCGCGTTCCATCACTGACCCCTCAAGTGCTCAGCCAGTGCAGACCATTGCAGTGGAGCTGTGTGTGCAGACAGGCCAAGTCTGACAATGTTCGCCCACCATTCATGTTATGTTATATGGCATTTGTATAGCGCCTATGCCTTTAGTCTAGCCTCAAAGGGCTGTGGGGGTGGATGCCCTTCTGAGGACCGTGGTCCCAGATGTGAGATGTGAAGGTAGGAATCTAAAATGAGTGTGAGCATTTTTAACCAGCCTCGAAGGTAGGTAAGCAGTGTCTAGGTCCCTAAGTGCAGTCCATAGATTTCAGATGAGAGGATGGTTGCCATGACTGACTTTCAGGGGAGTAGGAGAGTCATGAAGAGTGATTGTGTGCACAGCTGGACTGAATTATTGTTGTGGGACTCAGCTGCATTCTATTGAAAGTAATGCTGCATGTTTGGGTGGGTGAAGTTGAGGGTGTTTGGTGGGGGCGGGGAGCCGTGCCTCGGGAGGGAAACAGCTATGTTCCATTGTGATGGAGTGCTAGACGTTCCAGTGAATCAAGGCTGAAACCTAGTGAGAATAAGGTCTTGCAGAGCTTATCATAAGGCCTGACTGAAATGGTTTCTGTGGGGGCTAGGTTCCATCTTGTTGACTCATCAGGTGCCCCTAGATTCCTGTTGGGGGATGTTAGGGAGAATTCTCTTCTAGGGCTAATTTCCCTTACCTATAGAGTCCTCGAGCAGCTTTGCTGGATTTCAGGGTTTTTTTTTTTTACTCCTAAGAGTGAGACTCTTTTTCCCACTCTTAGCTGTATTTTGATGTATGTTTCAGCCTATTTGTGTGCTTATGGGCTATGGGGTTTTTCTCACCCTCATAGGTATCATCGTTTTACATATGTTTTACACAGCACCCTCAGTGCAGTAACCCAGGGGTGTCGTAGCGACCCCCAAACATAGACTCCATACCCTGGGACTGACTACTGTCTCCAAGGGCATGTAAAGTTACCATTGACTTTACTAGTCAATAGTTATGAACAAAACCAGTACAACCCATCTTAATATGGAAGTACTGGGAAGGGTTAATAGTTTTTCCCTGGTGTTCATTTTCAAGGGGTACCGTACAGTCCCTCTTCCCAAAGTTTCTGGCTGGTGGCAGTGGTTACTACCGTAAATATTCGACCGCAAATATTTTCCTATAGGATTTTCCCATTGTTCGAGGCTACCACGTTTACTGACAGCCTCTAACATACCACCGGTTTATTTTAATATTAACTTTACTCCGGTAGGTTTTTATTGCCAGAACTTTAATAATATTTATTTCTCGTGTCTTTCTCTGAAATCCTAACCCAGGTCGGGGATCCTTTGTTCGTCATTTTGGCAGGCTTCTGCACAGAAGCCCTCCTTTCAGCGCCACTGAGTCTGGGGTAGACAGGATGTGTGGGAGGGGGAATAGGCACCCTAGACAGGGTTAACTAGGCAACCCAAGTCGCACTTTGCCCTGATAGGCTCGGGGGTTATCCCGCCAGAATAGCCACCCCACTGTGTGAGTGACAGCCAGGCTGTATGAATGGGGGTCTTTCTGCATAAAAGCAGGGTCCTGAGGACTGGAGGACAAGACGTCGATACTGGAACTAAGAAGCCGAAGAGGAGAGAAGCCAAGACATCTGCAACGAATGAACCACCGGTGAAGCCCTGCTGCAGATCCTCACCACTTTTCTCCAACGACTCAAGATGATCTTCACCTGCAAGAGTCTTCTTCCCTTGTGCTGGTGGGGTCAACCAGTTCGCCAATCGCCTTCCAGGACCTGCCTTGGTCGAATTGCCATTGCCAAGCACTAGGAGACCAGATAGCCAGGCACCCGTCCACCACGACTGCGATTTAAAGGAGCGTACCTTTTATTCCGTTTGGCAGCACCGCAGCTAGTTTCATCCCTGGGCAGTGCAGTAACTTGAACCTTCCTCCACAACGAGAGCCTCTCTTCCTCTGCTGGATCTCCTGAACTGCAGGAACTGCCAGGAACTACTGCCACCGCAGGAGCTTCTTCCACTTTCACGGTACATTGTTCTGCCAGGCCTCCCGTTTCGTTGGGTATTGCTAAAGGTGTTTTAAATCCTTTACTTACCTTCTGGGCTGGCTGCCTTTTCGTCTAACATTATCTTTCTACATTCTGCAACCGCCTTTTCCATCGTTTAACAAACACTTGACTGCAGCTACTAGAACATTTTGAACCTAGGCACTTTGCCTTGTACCACTGACTCTGGCATAGGTCTCTTGACTCTGGCTAAATCTGTTACAACTGCTTTCTCTAGATTGTTTCTCATCAATAAATGTGTTGGTGTACCTAAAACTCTTATAACCACCATTCCTTCCCCTTTATATATTGCTGAAGTGCCATTTTGCTCGGTTTTCACCAAAGTACTGTTGATGCTAAAGTGCTGGCTTGCTTAACTTGCTCACAATCCAATTGGGAAGTGTTGCTGGTGTGTTTAAGAGACTAAACCTGTATAACTTGTTCTTTCCCTCCCTCTGAAGAAATTGTTATTCTGTTTAGTTTACACTGTGCCGTTTTGCTCTGTTTTCACTCTTGCTCAAACTTGTCTACAATTTAAATAGGAAGTTGTGTATGCTTTTCTTGTCTGTTTTAACTTAATTTAGTAATAGTGATATGTGTGTGAACATCAGAGTGTATAAAATAAATATATATATTCTTTTTGATACAAAGCTATGGTCAGTGTTTCCTTATTCCATAGTATTGTAGTCCTATTGTGTAAACCCTGAATACTGCTCATCTCCCTCTTGAGATAAGTTTGACTGCTTAGCCACAGTTACCAACTAAATCTTTGTGGTACAGACTGATACCAAAGGGGATTTATTGCATATACCTGTAGTCTTAATCTTCTGTAGTGCTCCCTAAAGGAACTGCATAGGATTCTGCCTAACAGGGAGGGGGGTAAGATTTCACCCAGGAGATGGACTAAGTCTGTCAGGGTGTTGAAGGGAGAAGCAAACTTCTGAGCACCTTCCTGAAGGCGAGGTGTTCTGCTATGCGGCGTATGGTAAATGGGATTCAGTTCCAGATGGTAGGTGCTTGGACTGAGAAAGACGAGCCCCCTATTCTGGTCGATTTTGTCACTGGAATGACAAGCAGGAGTGCAGCGCCTGATCTCAGGTTTCTGGTCTGTAGCGTGTAAGTTCATGTTGCAGATATTCTGGTCTTGTGTTGTGGAGAACTCTGTGGGTGATGCACATTGCCTTGAAGGTGGATCGTCGACCGATCGACAGCCAGTGAAGGACATGGAGGACGTGTGTGATTTTTTCTCTAGAGCCTAGGGCAAGGAGGAGGCTCAATGCAGTGTTGTGTACCTGTTGGGTCCTCGTGGGGGATTTGGACCCTGTGTCACCACGGAACGGTGCTCCAGGAAGACAATTCTTGTCAGAGCACAGGTCTGTCTTGTTCCAGCCCAATTCCTTCCCTGTCACCCACTGATGGCTATGTGACTGTTTATTTAATTTTGTTCACTGGGGTTTATAGTGCACACACATAAATTACTCCTAAATGGAAAAAAGTCTCCCAAATTGGTTAAGTATCTTCCTGCGTAGTGGTGATAATAGGACAAGTAACTCACGTCTCTCTGACCTCCAGAGAACCTCCCTCACTGGTTAACAATATTTCTGTGTACTTTGGGTTGTAGCGCAAGCACAGTAAGTGTCTCCCGAAAACAAAGGGATTCACCAGATCGGTAACAGCCTTCCTGTGGACTGTGGGATTAAAGGGAAGGCATTGTAGTGTCCAAGAATTTGATGGAATATCCCTGATTCTCTAACAAGCACCCTGTATACTGGGATTCATAAAGTAGACAGCCCTAGTCTCCTTGAACTCGAGGAAGTCTCGCCTGTTTCTAATTTTGCTCCTAAACTCTCCGAAATTAACATTATTATATTACAACCGAACTGAAAAGGGCTAAACTTGCCTGAAATTCTTGAAACATCTAGACATAGCAACAGAGAGAAGGAAACATTATTTCTCGCCTGAATAGATTATGCAAGTTAGGTAATAACCATTCTATTCAATGATCTCCCTAAAATCCATCTTTTAGGGGTTGATGGTGCAAATTGCAATTGGAGCCCATCCTATTAATGGCTTCCATGCAGGCTTAGCAAGGGCTCTGAGATGCAGAGGTTGAGCAAAGCAGTCAGGACTGCGAGGTGATACTTGCTCTAATGGGGCAGGCAGGGCGAAATTGCGGGGCTGGGGAAAAGGAGGGTTATAGCAGTAATGTCTAGGGGAGTGAAGACATAGGCGGGGCTGGCATAGTACATTGGAGGTGGTGAGTAGGACAGAGCAGACAGGAGGGTGAGGCTGGTGGGACAGGGAAAGAGCTGGGACGTGGGATCAGTCAATGCAGGTCTAGAAAGGTGAAGGAAGGCAAAGCTAACACAATGAATACAGTGTTGGGCGGGGCAAGAGGGTGATTGCAGACACAGCGGAGAAAATGGAGAGCTGGCGGAGCAGGTAGTTCTTAACAGAGTTGAGACAGTGAATGCAGGTCATGGCACCACACAGAGCTGGCACAACGAATAGAGCGCTTGAGGGATGTAGGACGGTTCGAAGGTCGGTCCGAGCGGCTAGTGATACCAGACTGCCAGGAATTGGGCTCTCTGTCCCCTGCCCTTTGAGGGTTTCAAGGCGAACCCGTCCCCGTTTTTGTGTGATAAATGGCAGAAACCCGGCTGACTGCAGTAAGGGTACACATTTTCACAGCCTCATATTGAGGGTATGCAGTAATAAAATCACGGCAAAAAGTCACCTTTACAAAAAAATTGCGGCAAATATGCTGTGGTTTGACCCAGTAAAGGTCCACCCCATTATACCATTTAAGCGGAGCAGGGGTTGCGGGGGTGTCCCCGTTCCCCTTAAATGGTATAATGGGTCTGGGGGTTGCAGGGTGACCCTGCATCCTTTACATGTATTGCAGCAATTTTTTGTGTAAACTGCCATTTTTGCTGCGATTTTAACACATGCAACCATATTGAGTCAGTTCACTAACAGCTCATCACAAATTATATACTTTGGTAAATGTACGTTAACACTGACATATCTCTGCCATCCGTGGGCTAGCTTCGCACCACCAACTGTTCGGTTGGTAGTAGCCACATGTATTTAGTGACTGTGCCACAGAGACTGCTTGGTGTTGGGGGTTGGTCCTTGGCCCCCCATGCGTGCCCGTGAGCCCCCAACCCGACAGAGCACACTCACACACGTCTGTCGGCTTCAGGCTCCCCGGTCGCTCTGCCGGCTTCCGGGAACGCCCCGTTTATTAAAGCTGCACGCAGCGACGTGCAACGTCACGCCGCCGCATGCGCAGCCCTTGCGGGGCAACGCCACACTTGGGGAGGGCCTAAAATCGGCATCACAGCAACAGCTCCCATACGTATACTCTCAGTCAAATCCTCACACTCTATATCCAGAGGATTGTCTGGAATTTGGAACCTCCCTCCCCCCACATTCTCATTTTCTCAATACTGAAGTTTAGTCATCTTGTCGACTGACGGCTGTAGTCCTACTTTTATGTATATAGACTGTATTTCGAAAATCTGGTCACCTTGAGCTAGAGCTGAGATGTCATTGCCGAAGGGTAAACCGGTCAGAGCAGCTGCTGGAGCTAAGATTGTGGAACACAGGCTGTGGACGGGCAGGTGGCTAGAACTGAGATGGTGAATAAAGGGCTGGGTGGGGCAGATGCGGTCGAGCAGGGAGAGCTGAGATGGAGACTACAGGGCGGGGAAGGGCAAGCTAGATCAGCTGGAGCTGAGATGGTGAAAATTACGCTGGATGGGTCACTGGATCTCGGAAGACAGAACTGTGACAGTGAAGGACTGGGAGGAATAAGTGGGCTAGAGCAGACAGAGTCGAGACACTGAGGGACTAAGAGGATCAGGTGGGACAGAGCAGGCAGAGTTGTGACAGTGAAGGACTAGGAGGAACAGGTGTTCCAGAGCAGATAGTGTTGAGACAGGGGAGGACTGGGAGGAGCAGGTGGGCCAGAGCAGACAGAGTTGAGACTGTGAAAGACTGGTTGGAGCAGGTGGGACAGAGCAGACCGAGTTGAGACTGTGAGGGACTGGGAGAAACAGGTGGGACAGAGCAGACATAGTTGAAACAGTGGAGGACTGGGAGGAACAGGTGGTCAGAGCAGACAGAGTTGAGACTATGAGGGGCTGGGAGGAACAGGTGAGCCAGAGCAGACAGAGGTGAGACAGTGAGGGACTAAGAGGAGCAGGTGGGCCAGAGCAGACAGAGTTGAGACAGTGGAGGACTGGGAGGAACATGACAGTGAAGGACTGGGTGGAGCAGGTGGGCCAGAGCAGACAGAGCTGTGACAGTGAAGGACTGGGTGGAGGAGGTGGGCCAGAGCAGACAGAGCTGTGACAGTGAAGGATTGGGTGGAGGAGGTGGGCCAGAGCAGACAGAGCTGTGACAGTGAAGGACTGTGTGGAGCAGGTGGGCCAGAGCAGACAGAGTTGAGACAGTGATGGACTGGAAGGAGCAGGTGGGCCAGAGCAGACAGAGTTGAGAACATGAGGGACTGGGTGGAACAGGTGGCCCAGAGCAGACCGAGTTGAGACAGTGGAGGACTAGGAGAGAGAGGTGGGCCCGAGCAGACAGAGTTGAGACAGTGGAGGACTAGGAGAGACAGGTGGGCCACAGCAGACAGAGTTGAGACAGTGAGGGACTAAGAGGAGCAGG
Organism: Ambystoma mexicanum; assembly: GCF_040938575.1. Taxonomy (NCBI): domain Eukaryota; kingdom Metazoa; phylum Chordata; class Amphibia; order Caudata; family Ambystomatidae; genus Ambystoma; species Ambystoma mexicanum. Next base: position 1,476,563,242 of record NC_090937.1, on the reverse strand, counting down.
TGGGCCAGAGCAGACAGAGCTATGACAGTGAAGGACTGGGAGAAATAGGTGGGCAAGAGCAGACAGAGTTGGAACAGTGAATTTAATTGAATTGATATTTTATTCATATTGCGCTCGTACACAAGTGTTTCAGAGCCCGACAAGGCAACGGAGGGGAACAGGGGAGAACAAGACAACGATCTTACTAGGCGCAGTGACACTGAGAACGCGCAAATGCATGCGAAAGGGAAGAGGGGAAAATTGCATGGAAAGGGGGGAGAAGTGAAGAGTGCGCACAGAGGAGAAACAGATACACAATAGTAGATAAATAAAATAAATAAATAATAAAGGCAATAAACAATGGTAGTGCAGCCAGCAATTGGCAAGTGCTGGGATTAGCAGACAGGATATGTCTCATAAATGCAGAAAGAAAAGAAAGTGGGGTGGGGACTGTATGGGTACAGATACAGACCCGTGTGCAAGGGTGGCCCGGAGGCAGTGCAGGAGGGTGGCAGGGTGAGCAGTACCTGTGCCCAGAGGACAGAGAGTGGGCAGGTGCACAGTGCCGAGAGAGAAACAGATCAGCAGGGGAGAGTAGGGGTAAAGGCAGAAGCAAACAGGAAGGTCTTGAGGTGCTTCCGGAACCGGAGATGGTTCTCCTCAAGTTTCAGAGTGGCAGGGAGGCTGTTTCAAAGGGAGGCCCCAGCCGAAGATAGAGATCTACCCCCATCTCGTTTCTTTGAAAAATGACTGACCCTGAGGGAGTTAGAGGTAGAGGAGCGAAGAGCTTGAGAGTGGAGGTATTTACAGAGGGATAGTTGAAGGTATTTTGGACCCAGGCCGCAGAAAGCCTTGTGGACAATGCACAGGGTTTTGAATGTAATCCTTGCATCCACTGGGAGCCACTGAAGGGATTTAAGAGCTGGAGAGATGCGATCCCAGTGCTTGAGGTTAAAGACAAGTCTTGCAGTCCTGTTCTGGATTAGTTGCAGAGGGCGGAGAGTAGAGGCAGGTAGATTTAGAAAGAGGCTGTTACAATAGTCCTACCTAGAGAGAACCAGAGCTAGTGAAGGACTGAGAGGAGCAGGTGGGCCAGAGCAGACAGAGCTGAGATTGTGAGGGACTGGGAAGAGGAGGTGGGCCAGAGCAGACAGAGTTGAGACCGTTATGGACTGGTTGGAGCAGGTGGGCCAGAGCAGACAGAGTTGAGACCGTTATTGACTGGGTGGAGCAGGTGGGCCAGAGCAGACAGAGTTGAGACAGTGGAGGACTGGATGGAGCAGGCAGGCCTGAGCAGACAGAATTGAGACAGTGGAGAACTGGGAGAAACAGGTGGGTCAGAGCAGACAGAGTTGAGACAGTGAAGGACTGGGAGGAGGAGGTGGGCCAGAGCAGACAGAGTTGAGAGAGTGAAGAACTGAGAGGAGCAGGTGGGTCAGAGCAGACAGAGCTGTGACAGTGAAGGACTGGGTGGAGCAGAGACAGCGATTGACTGGGAGGAGGAGGTGGGTCAGGACAGACAGACAGAGTTGAGACAGTGAAGGACTTGGAGGAGGAGGTGGGCCAGAGCAGACGGACAGGGTTGAGACAGTGAAGGACTGGGAGGAGGAGGTGGGTCAGAACAGACAGACAGAGTTGAGACAGTGAAGGACTGGGAGGAGGAGGTGGGTCAGAGCAGACAGACAGAGTTGAGACAGTGAAGGACTGAGAGGAGGAGGTGGGTCAGAGCAGACAGACAGAGTTGAGACAGTGAAGGACTGGGAGGAGGAGGTGGGCCAGAGCAGACAGGCAGAGTTGAGACAGTGACAAACTGGGTGGAGCAGGAAGATCAGAGCTCAGGCAGTGAATGCAGGTCTGGGAGTAGAAGAAGAGATATTGGGAATTCTGTCTTAACATGTTTTCTACCAAACATGTCAGGACATGGGATTTCGACATTAAAAATAGATATATTTTACAACCAACGAAAACCAATACAAAGGCCCTGTAGTACGCCACTGTCAGCCCCATCTCTACTCCTCACTGAGTGCAACCATCTATAACAGTGTGCCATGTATTTTAATCCCAACCTGTTCAGCACTTACCCTACGGACGCACCTCTAATGACACAGGAGGCTACTTTGCTTCTTCCATCATCCCACTCCGACCTCAAATTCCAATGTACGTATTTATTCGGTGCACAATATGCTAACCTGTTTACCTGTGCACTGGATTAGGCATCATGTTGGTGTGCGGTGATGGTGTAAAGGTGTGTTTGGGAGGATACAGAGGGAGAGAGCACCCACTGGTAACAGAACCAGTAAATGCAGTGCTGCGGTAATTGGGGTTGGACATGGAACACACAGGGTGGGGTATAGTGAGTTTAGAGCAGGAATTTAGGGCCATGTGGATTAGTGCAAAGAGTAGTGACTGGGCAGTGGGCGGGAGCTGATCCTGCAGGACTTGGAAGAGTGCAGGGAGGACTGGGTCCAGAAAGAAGAGCTGGGAGAGATGTGGGGGTTAAATAGCCTGTGCACAGGGTTTTCGCCAAGGCAATAAAGCCAAGACTGAGTAAGGATTCCATCAAAGGTGTGAACTTCCTTCTGCAAACAGACTGTTATGCAAGAAAGCAACGTGTACTGGATCAGAGGCTGCTCTGGCACAGAGTCAAAGAGACTTTCTTCTCACTCATAAATCGTGGCTTGATATCGCGGGCGGCCATATTTCATTGCACTTTTGCTGGGGTTGTAAGAGATGTGTGCGTCTCAGACTTCAGCTCTATGATAAGGCGCCATTTCCAATAAAGGCAGCTTGACAAAAGACATGTGTTGCGGCCACCTCTGCAGGGGGTCGAACCTGAATTACACTGGGACTGTTATCGTCCCCTTCGCCCATCTTAGGTACAGATGCCGCATACAATGTGGGGGCGTGCGAGAAAGCCGAACCGCGAGCGGCTTGACCATTCATGATCCACGGGTAAAGGTCATTGATAGCTGTGCCATCGCTCTCAGCCTTTTGGGGCCCCAGGGCGGGTTAAACACCTGATTTTGTTTTTGGCAGGTGAGAACCCATTGACTGCTATGGGCGGGTGAGTGGGCTGGTCCATAGAGAGTTACACCACTCCAAAGCATGTTAGTTGAGAGGTTTGCTATGCTCCACTCCGAAGCCACATCTTTTTACGAACCATCAGCAATAAATAAGGAAAAACGCAGAAAATGGTGTGCCTGATGCAGTTTAACAAAGCCGAAAAGAGCGGTCAGGGGGTCAAGCACTCGTAGGCGAGATCTGTGAGTGATCTGTAGGTCTAAGGTTCAAATCCCAGTAAGGCCAGCTCTGCTTTTCATCCTTTGAAGGTCATTAAATGAGTACCAGCTTCTGCCGGATAATAATCAATGCACATAAACCTTTTCTATGTACAGCAGTTTGGTGAGAGTGCTATGCAAGTAAATAAACACCATTATTCCTGCTTGCTCCGCCGTCATGGCGACCCCATGAGTAATTGTAATTGGTTTCTCTATAACGCGCTTGGACCCGAGATTGAAAACTGTATTGCTCTGCGTCATCTTGCTTCCACGGTGAACACGTTGCTCCTGCGCTATCCTCCCGAGACTCCCACCTACTCAACCCTCACACTACTGTAAACCAACTGTGATCCCAAGCATAAAGGTAAAACGGGCACGGTCAAGAGGTGTACCTCCTTCCCCTTTTGTGGTAACGTGGGCCGAGGGCAGGCTATACGCTTAAGATGTGCATGTGAAAACAGTGGCAACCCAAACAGCAATAGTGAAACAGTCTAAATTATAGCAATGTCCAATCAAGGTACCATAAAAATATATATATACTTCAATTAAACACACCATATACAATAAACTGTACTATAAAAACTGTACAAAAACCCTCTCCTGCGGACAAAATATGCAGAATGTAGATGATGCAAGCACTCTGGGTAATGTAGCAAGGGTGAAGCACAATAAATCGCCAATATCACCGAAAAGGATATGCCTTGTTGAAAATGGATGAAATGGGTGGCTATCAGTCACTAGGGTCCCAATAGTGGATCAAGGACGTTGAGGCCTCTCAACAGTACCTTTCTTAGTTCTTGCGGTTCAACATTGTCTAACCAGCCTACTCAACATTGTGCAAATCGGTCAAACAATGTTAAGATGTGGCAAGTCGCGATGAACCAGACAGCGAGTCGGTGTTAAGTCAGGTTTGAGATGAAGCTACGTATGGTTCAATGCAGAGTTCGAATGATGCAGATCGATGATGCCACTACGGTCAGTTCCACGGCCGAGCTTGGGTCGATGGTGAAGATGCTGGTGGCTCAAGGCACTGTTCGAGATGTGTTGGTTCAAAGGCTTGCGCAGCAATGAGCTTCTTGTTCAAGCCAGAGGAGCGGAAGGAGAAATGCTCAGCTAGTGTAATGTGGTGGCAAACTGGTTTGAGGAGTGCAGCAACAGCAGTTTCAAGAGTCTCAAAGAAGTTAAAAAAGGCAGCACAGCAGTTCCAGGAAGTTAGAAGTCATTCAAACGAGGCTGACGATGGTTCAATGGCGTTTCGATGCTGTAGAATGCAGGAAACAAGTTGCTTAGATTTTTTTCAGTGCTGCAAGTTCCAATCCAGCGGCTCCCGGGCAAGTTCGGTCCTTGTTCTCTTCACTCCCAACCTGGGTAAGGGTAGCTAGCACCTGCAAGAGTCCTTCAGCCCCAGTGAAGGACCTGGCTACCAGTACAGCTGGCAGAGAGCGTGGTCTGGTCCAATAGCACTTCACCCACAATTTACCCTAGGGATGGGTAGGGAGCAGAGCTTGCCTCTGCCCTGGAACACCTGCTTTAACTCACAACAGGAGAACTTTGGAAAGGACTCCTCTCCCAACAGGTTCCAAACACATTATTTTAGTCCTCAAAGGTCCAAAATGAATCAAAGGAGGAGTGTGCAGCCCCTTTCTCATAAAGGCAAAAATCCACCTTGGGTTGAGTAAAAGCAATCCTGCTTTAAGGGTGTTTTCATCATACCCAAAGTGATTGGCTGTGCAGGAAGTGTTGGAGACAGAAAGGACAGAGAAGCCAGCATGTGGTTTTAAACAGTAACTATAAGCTCTTTTGGAGCTTAGTTAGTAGAATGTTTGACATTTGAAACAAGGCTGATTCTTGTATTTCAGGTGATAAATGATACCTCGTCCTTGGCACTTAAAGAACTCCAAAGCTTGAGAGATGATGGTGAGGTGCAGAAGACTGTTGTGGACAGAGTCAAAGGGCTTGAATAATTACAATATCAAATCTTGTAACTGATTCAGAAGACCAAATTCACTGGAACAACATCTGTCAATTTGGCATGCAAGAAATGGTAGAAGAGGAGTAGCAAGATGGTTCCCTGGAAAAACATCTCCCAATATGAAAGAGCAATGGGCCTCATTACGAGTTTGGTAGTAATTTGCTGGTAAAGCTGCTGAATTACTGCCAAACTCGATTATTGTTACTGCCACTTGATCCCGTGGATCCACAGGACTCCATGGGACTTTTGCCCGATTTACAGCAGGGTAAATCTGCAGATTTATGGCAGCTAAGTGGCAGATTCACCTCCACCTTGTTACTGGAGGCATATCCTCCACGTCACCTCCGATGTTATAATTTAGCGGTGTAGGAAATACAGCAGTAATTTGGTTACCGCCCAAAAAATAGTGTTAACGGATTTATCACCACTTTTCTCCTGAACTGACAAACTTGTAATGAGGTCTTAATCTGTTTCAATTTGAAGCTTGCAATATCTCTGTGGCAGCTGTCTTTGAGAAGAACATAATAGCTTAGCAGCAAAGCTTCCTGAACCTGAGACCAGAACTTAAGAAATGCTCTCTCAGATATGCTATACTGCACCCAGATAGAATGGTCATATCCAACGATTGATAAAACGAGAGACCCATCAGACCGTCAAGACTATCGGCTTGCACAGAGGCAGAAAGTAATAGCTGCATCGGCCCCAAGCAGCAGCACTCCGCCAACTCCAGGAGCAACGCCCACTAAAGACATGGAAGACTGGAGGAAAAGGTTAATCACCAAGCGAAAATGGGAAAGACAAATGCCATCTCCACAACAAGCAGATGCCCAAAGACAGCCTACTGTGAAGTGACATGTCAGAGATGAATCAGACTCCCAGCTGAAATCTTTGGAACTATATAAATTAAATATACCATAGCTACTATGAGCCCTGGCGTGTATGCATTTTAGATTTTTCTTCAACTGTTTCACATGGTATACACAGTGTGCTAATTGTGGACGCAAAATACGCCAGGACACGTTGGCGGAGGTGAGACTGACATGCTCCTTCATTTTAAGTCAACAAAGACCATCCTTGAACAGTGACTCACACCCGACAACCTTAATTCCCATACTGACTAAGGCTCACGTGTCACATGTGATTATTACTCTACCTACCCAGCATGAGCTCGGAAGGAGTAATATTGTATCCAACCAACATCAAAGGTTCTAGCCTTTTGGGTGGACAAGATTTGCAGTTGCTATTTTTGCTTATGCGGTTTTTTCACAGTACCACCCTCATGACTGTAGAAGCCTTTTGCTTTTTTAAGCGAAAAATCAGTTTTAACAGTTTTTGTAAGGCTTCTCGTGCACAAGTTCACACCAAGTCCTTTTACCAACTGCACCATGGCCACAGAGCGCTCGTAGATACTGGATCACAATACTCATGTCCCCTGCGCATTGCAAAATAGCATTTGTTATCAAGATTCACATATTTTATGATGATAGGCCTTAGGGTTATTTCTATGAACAGAAATGAGCTTTTTCAATCAAAAGAACATTTTGCAATACTTAAAAACCAAGGGACAAGATTAAGAACACTTGTACAAGAGACAGACCTTGGAAAGGAGGAGTCTGGGGAACTGAGTAGACAATAAGGTAGGCATAGAGGTTTTTACAACAAGGCTGACTAGGCCCAGGCCTAGGGTGGCAGAGGAGGCATTTTATTTTCATTTTATTGGTTGTCATTTTTTAAAATATAAATCTAATTTTGTTACTCCGAGTCTGGCTGATCCACAACACTGCAAGTAATTTAGAGCTGTTCATAGTCATTCCACTCTGACAGCTAAAGTCTTTGATGGAAAAACTATATATGTTTGATATTTGCAAAAGCTATATTGTTAGGGGGACTTTTGTTTACATTAAAAAAAAAAAAGGGAAATACGTACCAAACCCAGCGTGCTTTATGTATTTCGTGATTAAGTCATACAACTCTCACAGAAATATGACAGATATAAAGCTCTTTGGTCATTCTTTGGTCAAACGATCTTTAATATGCAAAACAGCCAATACCTAATTGATTTTATTGGTGCCACTTCACATTATTTTAGGATTTCTTTCTAATCAATACACACACACACGGTGTTAAGCAATCACTTTTATATTCTAATACACAACATGCATTTTTTAAACCACTGCAAAAATTAAGGATTCCCTTCAGAAAAGTAAAGGTTAAAATGGTGCATCATTTTACAATATTAAACTGCGTTCTGTATGTGCAGTAAAATGATGTTCAGAAGCAAGCACTAATTCCCCCTGCCCCTTCAGCCCCACATTTCAGAGGTCTTTGGCCGCCCAGAAGGTGCAAGCATGAAATAGATCATAGAGAAGTTAAAATGACGAAGAGTAAATCTGAATGCGCAAGTGCATCAAGAAATGTGTGAAAGGATACCCAAAGCCATAGAAGGGTGAGAACAAAAACTGTATGCCAAAGGTATACACTGTTTCACAACTGTAAAGGTGACCAGTAAAGATATTCATTCAGCCATCTTTACAGAAGCTGCTCAGCGGTAAGCAGTCAAATGGCATCCCGCTGGGTTTATCATGTGTCTTTGTATTTGTATCTGTATTTCTTTATTTGTATAGCGCGCCTGACCCAAGTGCATCTGGGCGCATATCTTAAGTTACATAGACATTGTGAGATAACAGTTACAGGGATACAGTCACAGGTAGTTGCAGATCGATTTACAGAACTATATAAACAACGAGGTTCAGTACAAAAAACCAAGTTACTGGGCGTATAACTTTCATAAAAATCATCAATATCGTTGCAAACACAGTTCACATACAGGACAGGTATACAGAAGATAGTTTTCAAATTAGAGATGCAAAGGCGACTCAGGATAAAGTGTATGATAGTAAACCAGAGTGGAGTTAAGGTTGAAGTGACGTGTCATGTGAACCTTGGGCAATGAGCCACAATTTGGCTTTACTCGTGAAAGCCTGGAAGGAGGATTCTAATCTAAGTGTAGTGGGTAGAGAGTTCCAAAGTTTGGAAGCAAGGACTGGGAAGCTGACGCCCCCAGATTTCTGTAATTTGAATCTGGGTATGTTTAAGCAAAGGGCTTGGGCTGCTCTCGGTGGGCGGCTGGCGATATGTGGAATGAACTTGCTAGCCAAATATTGTGGTGCCTTGTCAGCCAGACACTTATGAGTGAGGGCAAGTGCTTTGAGAGAAACTCTTTGTGCTACAGAGAGCCAGCGCAAATTACGCTGAGTTTCTGAAATGTGATGATTTCTAGGGATGTTCAGAGTGGCCCTAAAGGCATTATTTTGTGTGTCCTGAAGTTTACAAAGGTTATATTGACTAGTCCCTAAGTAGGGAGCATTGCAGTAGTCTAATTTAGCCATAATTAAGGTTCTGGCCAGGATAATGCAGTTTTGAGGAAAGTGCGACACGCTGTGATAAGTTTGCACGTATAAGCAGATGTTCACAGCGTTAGTTTGCCGAGAGAGAGAGAGATAGGGTACAGTCAAGGTATATTTGTAATGTTTTGGTGTCGTTGGAGTCCTTAATAAGATCACCATCAATAATAAAGGATTTAAATGTGTGGTCTAATCAACTGAGTCGGTTGGGTGAACCCAGGATGAGGACCTCTGTCTTATCGTCGTTATGCTCATGTTGGGTCATCCAAGCCTGGATGACTTGATAAACATCATTTAAGGCTTTGGAATCCACAATGTGATCGCCCATAATAGGGATGAGTATCTGGGTGTCATCAGCATAATTTGTGTATGTGACACCCAGATAGTCAAGAATATCAAATAGGGGTTTTGTGAACACACTGTACAGCGAGGGTGACAAGCAAGATCCTTGAGGGACCTCACATAGTACTGGTGAAGGTTCAGCCGAAGCAGCAGAAGAGAAGACCCTCAAAGATCTATTTGCCAGAAAGGATCTGATCCATGTAGAGGCTTTACCTGAGCTGTGGGCAGGCATTTTGAGGTGTCCGCACAAGATTTGGTGGTTCACTAAGTCGAACGCAGCGGATTTGTCGAGTAGTAATATGAGGGCAATCTTGCCTTTGTCTTTAATATCCTCAATTTGAGTTTTGAGGTCAATAAGGGCAGTTTCAGTTCCGTGCTTGGGGGCGGAAGCCTGATTGCCTGAGGCCAAGGAGATTGTTATTCTCCAAGTAATCCTGGATCTGCAGGTATGCTGCATGGTCAAGGATTTTCAGAAGGAATGGCACGGTTGTGATGGGTCTATAGTTGGTGGGTGTGTTAGGGTCTAGTGTTGTTTTTTTAGGAGTGGGATCACCCAAGCATCCTTAAGGTTATCGGGTAAGTACTTTGATGATATTTTGCTGCACGCTCAGTACTACCAGGAGAACCAACTGCAAAGTATGTCCCACAATGCATAACTGTGATGCGTATAAGTAATCTTTACATTAATTATGTTTTAAACACAAGGTATGACTTTTACTGTGAAAAAGTACTTCAAACTACAGCAGGACATCTATATTTGTACCCACACATCTGAAAATGTTCCTATGTATTGTACAGTCCAACCAACTCTGCGCAGATGACAAACATTTAAAATGACCTTAAACTCAAGCTGGCAAGACTCATAGCCTAAACCACACCCACAACGTTAATATTGTGCTGGAACTCCCGATCCATTGCTCAATTTTACTCTTACAGTGTTGGGTGTTTCGAACCAATTGCAGAAAACAGCAATAATCTAAACAGTATGTACCACTTCATTTGTTATAAAAGGTGCCTGAATTGTGCAGCAACGAGGAATGCTGTTGCTTCCCAGACATGAATGTTCAGGGTCGCCCTTATCCATTACTCCACTGTGAGAATGCAGAGCCAAAGATTCCAAGAACCTTCTCCAACTGTCTTTACTCTATTGAGGTGTTTAGTCCAGGTCACAGTTTACATATTTTACTTGTGATTTTGTCATATTTTAATGGCATTCCAGCCCAAGGGATTGGAGGAACATCGGCTGCAGCAGGTGACTTATCTTATATCCATTTTGCTCCCTGCTAACACCAGAGCTGTAAGTATGAGAAAGGGGATGAGTTATTTGTATTCAACATTTGTAGAAGATGTGCCTGTACCATTTGCATATATTTCAAATGTAATCTTTGAAAAGACAGGATGTAGAAATGTTGTTATGTTGCATTAATATTAAAGACCAGTCTTGGTGCTTCTCAGAGTGACAGCAGGCAATTTGTGAGCGAAACCAGATATAAGCATTGAAAGCAAAATTGCTCATTCCAACATTCTTCTCCAATACACATCCAATCATTAAACCTAAACTGTGGCTTCCCCGCTAGATACAGGCAGGACAACCAGCTGTCTTTTGGGATTATGAACGTATTCATGTTGAACCAACTAACAAGATCAACAGTTAGTAAGAGGATTGAGGGGAATGTTTTAAAAAAAAGGTGCAGTCAAAAGTGTTCATATATGATAGTGTGTGTGTTTTGGGGATTGGTTTAAGAAGGAGATGGAGTTTCATGTGGGGCGTTTCATACACTTAATGTTAAGCTGTTGATATACGGTGTCTACAGGAAATATCAAAAACAATTTATATTGGAATTCAAATAAGTGAGTGCCAATGGAAGTGCATGAAGACATCTGTTTAAATGAGTAAGACTCAATGGGAGGCCAGTAAGACTGAGATCCTCCACATTGGGACACCTGCTCCTTCCTTTCCTCTCTTTCTATGACCGCCCACTCTGGGCTCTCTTCCTGCTCCTTCCTATGAGGCTAAGGACCTTGGTTTAATCTTTAACTCCGCCCACTCCTTCTATCCTCCAATCTATGATGTATTTAAGAATTAAAATTATCAGCTGCACCTCCTCAGAGGTATTCTTCCTTTTCTAACTCCCCCTCAGAAGCTCACTGTCTCCAGAGCTCTGGTCCTCCCTAGGCTGGGCTATTGCAACAGCCAATTTCTAAATCTTCCTGCGTCTACTCTTTGACCTTTACAAATTATCCAGAACAGGACTGCAAGACTTGTCCTCAGCCTCAAGCCCAGCGATTGTACCATTCCAGCTCTCTCTTCGCTGGCTCTTCGTGGCTGCAAGGATAAACTTTAAGACTCTCTGCATTGTCCACAATGCTTTCTGGGGTCTGGAACCACTCCTCCTCCAACTTTCTCTTCCAAAACATCTTCCTTCTCGAGCTCTCTGCTCATCCACCTCCAACTCTCTGAGGGTCAGACGCTTCTCCAAGCAGAGAGTTGGGGGCAGATATATCTCCTCTGCTGGGGCCTCCCTCTGGAACAGCCTCTCTTAAACTTGAGCAGAACCACCTCTGGTTCCAGAAGAAACTCAAGATCTTCTTTTTCGCTTCCGCTTTCTCTCTTCCTCTGCCCTGCTGATGCACCTGACTGCTCCATGCACTGGTCACCTGGTCACCCTCTGAACTCGGGCCCAAGCTCCTTCATGTCCAGTTGCCCCTGTACTGCCTCTGGGCTCCCCAGCACGTAAGGGTCTGTATCTGCAACCCTACAGTCCCTTCTCTCTGCACTTATGAGCCACCCACTGGCTACACTTGGAGTTAACTGCACTTCCCCCTACCCCCGCCCCATGGCACTTCTCCTTTGCACAATCTGAATGACACAAGGCCTAGTAGGATCGTCATTTTGTCCTCCCTTGATTCCCCCTCCCTGTCTTGTCATGCCTAGAAACACTTCTGTACAGGCGTGTTATAAATGCCACATCATATCATATCATATAAGGGACCCATGCAGGAATGTATCAGTGTCCATCTAAACATATGAGGCCACCTCTGTTGGAATGAGTTTGTTTGAATGGAAGTGTCTGAAGTTATCCATTTAAATAAGTACGACTCCATGCCATTGCAATGCTCTGCACTAGTCTTCACCAGTCCTCTTGAATCATACCCCTGCAAGCTTCTGATCACCTTAACCATGCCATCCCCTCCAAAATCCTCTCTATATCCTGACTGTGCTGGTGGCTTCCCCATCTACTTCTCCTTAATGATCACCAAAATATGTGACACACTACTGTCCACTGTCTGAGCCTGCATTCCTCCTTCTTGCATTGCCTCTTCACTCTAACTCTCTCTTCACTATCTCACTTCCATTCAGTTCTGTGTTCACTTCTATTCTGGGAGCTATCCTTTGCTATCCTCTGCCAACTTATACTGTTATCCTTTTGACATTTCTGGACACAAGAGAATTGAAATACATGCCCCTGACACTCTTTTGGAGTTTATAATGCCACTATGTAGGAATGGATAGAACTACCTTCTGCTTATAAATAATCACTAACGGGTTATAGGAGAATTTCCCATAATGCCCAGGCTGCACCTAGTAATATTTTCCTCTTAGAATGTACATAGCCTCCTTTTTATTATTATTCATGATTGTTCCCAAATATCGATATTCGTTCAATGTGACCAATGTTTTTTTTGTTTTTATTATTAGTGTATTTGGTTATATTGCAAAACCTTTTACACAATTCATCATCACACACAACAATAAATTCATCAATAAAAAAACAACAGAAGAGAAGTTCATCAACAAATTTAAAATCACTACTAGTTAAGATTCAATTTTTAAAAACTCTAAAAATCTCAATGTGTCTAATATTAGACTTGTGTATGTTCCTCTAAGAATCACCATCCAACCTAGGTCCACTGTGAGATTAGAATAGTCTTTAAAATGTTTCATTAACATGGTATTCCTCACTGTGCTTAACTCAGTGCATCCTGTAATCAAATGTTTTAGGGATTCAATCTCTGTTTTATTAAAAAAATGACAAAGCTTAGACATCAAGTGCCCATTGTTTTTGGTTGCCGTGACTTCTCTTGTCTGCTACAAATTCAAGCGCAGTCTTAGCAAATTTAATCGGCAATGGCGACAAGGAAAATACTGTAAATAACGTGGGATGACTTTCATAGCTTTTAGTTTAAACCAACCTTTTATTAAGGTTTTGTATTCGTTGCATTCTTAGATTCTATTACACCAATCAGCTCTCCATACTTTGAGTCAGGTCTATTGAATAGACATTCCGAAGACGAACTGATTTCATCAAGCCAAGTATCGCACTGGGATTTCCAATTATTCAGTACGGTTGATTAATTATTTTTAAGGGCAGCTGCCATATAGGACAGAACAGAGTCCTGCAGGCCGTCAGTTCCCTTTCTTAGAAATGCTAACACTTTCCATTTGACAATGGCCTGAAGAGATGTTAAGCCAAATTCATACCTTAGTATCTGGATAGGCATGCTTTTTTGTACACTGGATAGTGTTTTCCAGAATATGCCCTTATTCAATTGCCAATCTATTTTTGTTCCAAATATTTTAGCCTCTGTTCTATAGGTGAGAGTTGGAACAACTTTTTGTTTATAATAGGATATGATAGGTAAGCAACAGAAAGTCCAATTTTTTTTAGAATTATTAGGGCTTGTGATGTAGCTGTTCTCATTTTGATCTTTAAAGAATCTTCGTATGGAGTCTCAGATTGCGTGGCATTTATTACAATTCCTAGTTATTTGTATTCAAATGTTAATGTTGGCAAGCTTTTATCAATTTTCCATATTCATTTCTCTAATTTTCTTTGTTTACTTGGAGTAAAGATCATAATATTAGATTTATTTACATTGATTGTCAGGTTGTTACTTTTGCAGTAATTATGAAGTGCGTTCAATTGTCTCTGTAGCCCAATTGGTGTTTGGTCCATAAGGACAAGGTCATCTGCATATAGAAGCCATTGGCAAGGTGCATGTGCTATTTTTGGTGAAAAAGCACAAGTTTCACTAGATGTAACCCTGTATCTTTAATAAATAAGTTAAAAAGAGTTGCAGCCAATATACAACGTGCTTTAAACCTTGCATCATTAGTATGGCGCGTGTTAGTAAACCCTGTTGGTTCATAAGGATTTGCACGGTTGTATCTGAATAGAAATCTTTTATCATTTCAAGCAAGTCTGCCGGGCATCCCCATGTGGTCATTTTGGTCCACAGGATGTTCCGATCAACTGCATCAAAAGCTAATTTAAAATCAATAAACGCTAAAAAGATTTGTTGGGCAGAGGTCATTGCTGTATCTTTAATTGCTGCTAAGGTTACTAAGTTAGGTATGGTTCCAAGACCTTTTCTAAATCCCGATTGGAATACATCATAAACTTAATTTTGCTTCATCCAGCTTTGTAGGTCTCTCAGTAACAATCTCGCAAACACTTTCCCCATCAACATCACGTTAAGTAGGGCTATTGGACGATAGTTCCTTGGATTTTGTTTATCTCCATTTTTGAAGATCAGGATAATAATCGATTCTTTCCAGGATTTTGGATTTTTTTGGTATATATTTTATAGGTAAATATTGTAGACATGATTTTACTCCATTCTTTCACATTGTTTTTTAACATTTTATTGGTCATTTCGTCAGGACCTGGTGCATGCAAATTTGAGAGTCCACAAATTATTGTTTCAAGTTCTTGAAGATCAAAATGTAAGTTCCAGGTTACAGCTGAGGATTGTTTTTCATCGTGTCTTTGGATGTGTATGTTCATAAATAGCTTTTCAAAGTGCGCAATCCATAGTTCTTCTGATATTGGGTTAGTCTGGTGCTCAATTTCTATAGAGTTGCAAGCTTGTTTTAAATATGCCAAAGTGGCAGTGCTGTTTTTCGAGGTCAGTGCGGTCAGCGTTTGTTCTGCTTTTTTTGTAACATCAGAGCCCTATGACTTTTCAGACAGTTTTTTAGTTTCTGCTTATTCTTCTTAATTTCTTCTATGTTATTAGGTTCTCTGTTTTATTTTAGTTTCCTAATTTCTCGTCTGGATTCTATATTTTTGTTTCGAATTTCAATATCAAAGATATTGTTATATATTTTTTAATTGTAACAGGAGTGGAATTCTGGTTCATGAACTGCCGCAGTATAACTGGGTATGTTGCTGTGTCTGTTGGAATCCTCCTTAAGTGGGACTCAACCAAACTTAAGGATGCATTTGTGCAGTATAGTTGATTGCTGCCTGATGATAGCTCAACAGTTTCATCATAATATGTATTTAGTATGTATCGTGAAGGTAACCGCCATTTGGAAGTGAGTAAGTAGTGGTCACTATTGGGTCGACGTACGCTAGTCATATTTTGGGCCCACCAATATATCTCTTGTGAAGCATATAAATAATCAGGTGTAGACTACTGGCTACCACATGACCAGGTTGGAGATGCTGGTATATCTGTAACGCTCACCTTAGCTCTGCAGGGGCACCTGGAGAACCTCTTCTGCTGACAACCTCTCCTTGGATGCACTGTTGGAGCTGGACTTCTAAGGCGGGTTTCTGAAAGGGAATGCACCATGATGTAAGCAGGTGGCGTTGTGTAGGAACCACCACCCACCCAGTACCTCCCAACCTCTGGGGTCCTTTCTCACCTGCTTTAGCAAGATATGGGGCTATCCAACCTGTTAATCCTAACAGGGGTTTTTGTGATGAAGCCAGTTACGTCACTGACTATTGGAGTTCTGCCCAGACCTGCTGTGGCGTGAATGTCCTTGCGTGCGCGTCTTCTTGGACAGTGCATGTGACAATACTTCTTCAATTTGTTCATTAGATCGAAGGAATTCAACTTGATGTATGGAATGGTTGTCATTACAAGGACAGGTTATTTTTAGTGGATTATACTTTAGACGATAATCACTGGTCGATACTGGTCTTTTTGGGTAATTTATGTTATGTCATGTTCTGTCTCTGTTGTCATGAATTCCCCATCTTTCTTATTTGCTTGAGTTAATTCCAGTTGATGAGGGTCATTAAAAAATGAGCTCTCTTGGATATGTTCATTAAGCTGATATGTAAGATCTTGTATTTGTGGTATTCGAATGTTGCACTGTAATTCAGATGCTACTAACTCAGCAAAATATGGCACTGGTGCAGATCTTACTTGATACAGCTCATCTTCAGTAACTTTGAATATTATATAGCCAAGCAATCTCAGATGTTTACTCTCCAGCATGATTGTTTGTTTTTATTACTTTCGATAGGACTAGTAGAAAGACACAATCTGGTTCTTGATCTGTAACGAATTCAACTTGTTGTATGTCACTGGTTATTATTGCATTCAGGCTTGATATTTACTGAAATTAAGTTAAGATGTTTGTTCTGTTCAGAATTTCATATTTAGTACTTTCTAATTCTTGTCAGTCATTTCAAGATGCACAGGTAAGTGTTTTCATCAATGTCATAGTTATCATAGTTTTGATCTGTAGAGGCGGGCAATCTCTGCCAGTTTTGATTATTATTGCTTTCCATATTGTTAATTGTTGCATTGGTGACATCAAGATTCTGAGACAGAAATGTTTTCTGAGCCGCAAATCTTTTTTCTTCTAATGTTCTGAATGATGTGGTTAAGTTAGTTGCAGTTCGATCATTAGCAGATGTAACTCCTGAAGGTACAGTTTCGTTAGTGGTGATTTCATCATCTATTGAGTATGTGGATAATTGGGCTAAGTCAATTATGGAGGATCCAATGTATGCATTCACCAATTGCTTAGGTTTTTTCATCAGTCTTTATGGGATCTGTACCTGCTCTTTGAAGCGTTAATTAAGGGTTCTTTTTCCTGCCTTTTTTTAGACACGTTTGTTTCTTTAATATGATATTTTGTTCTGTCCGCAAGGTACTCATTGTTCGCAGACATATTCTTGATCATTTCTGTGGGTCCTTGCATGCTGATTTTACATTTTTTGTTTTCTTAGCTACTTTGGCAATACATTATTTTAATTTCTTGTTTTGAAATATGTCGAAGAGTGGTTGAATGGGGACTGCTGCGTCACTGCCTGTTGGTCTTGTAGAGGGGGTCGTAGTTTCCTGGTCATTCAACACATCAATCCCATCTAGAGCAGGTCATTCTGGAAGAGAGACTGGGGGGGGGGTAACTTCCAATGACTTTGACATCAGGGCCATTAATACATGTGTTTGCAGTGTTATCTTATTATTCAATGCCTGATACAGTTCTGAAAGTGAAGTCAAGGATGTATTAATCGCTGCAAGTGTAATTTCGAATGAGGATGATGGTGGATTAAATAGGCCAAAAGAACATCTCGGAGTAGGATGTATGCATGATACTGATGATGAGGAGGACCTAGAAGAGGAGCTTAAAGAGCTCTGCCTTATTATTGGAGAAGCTGATAAGTTCTGATTTGATTAATGTATATTGGTTCAAGTTTTTTGAAGCTCGTGTTCATCTGGAAGAGAACACTCATCATGATCGTACAACAAATCGCTTATATCTATCTGTAGAGGTGGGAGTGCAACCAACTTCTTTTCTTCATTATTTCCATTTTGTGCAGACTGTATAATTACGCTTGGCAACATAATGTGGGCTTTTGCTTATCATTATGGATTTCTGCAGTTGTGACCGATGGCATGAGGCATATCTGTGGCGGTAGATCTGTATTGTTTATTTCTGCTGTGGGAATCTCAGAATATTCTTTCATTGAGTCACCTTTATTTTGATCTCCTACTGTTTTTGCTGTTAGTGTTCTGGAATCAGAGTTCAAACTTACTCCAGTAGTAGCAATTTCCATAAAGGCAGAATATGGTATTTCGTTTCAGCAAATGATATCAGTTGGGCAACCGGGCAGGTAGCCTGGGTTTGAGACTGCATTTCATGGATCATCGAGATTGAATTTGTTTGTTGGTCTACTTGTGTCAGTTGATCAACTGCGCAGGTCGCATCAGTCTGAGGCTCTATTTCTTGGTCCAACATAATTGTAGTCATTTGCTGCTGTCCTTTTAACTGCATTTTATTTGTAGATAACTATTGTCTGATCTCTTTCAGTCTACCGGCTGGGAAAGTTACTCCTCTTTCTTGGTAACAGAGTTATTTGTTTTCTTGCTGATAACTGTTTGTTCACTAGGCATCTGTAATTTGTCAGGGGCTGGCATGTTTGTTTTTAAAGAGTGCGTATGGAACATTTGATTCATGCAAATTAGTATATGTGGGATAAGTGCCTGGTATTGTTCTCTTCTATTGGTTCACATCAAGTAATCAATGTTTTCAATATGTTTTAGAGAAATAATGGCTCAAACCTGCAGTCACCATTACTCTTGCAATTTGTACCTCCAACTGTTAGGAAAGATTTCGTAATTGTAGGTAATTTTCCTTCCATGTGGCAACCCCTAAACTTTTTGCTGTTGTTTTTCACCTTGTTCTCGACTTTGCCAGAGAATTGCAGCCTTCTGCCGCTCTCCTCTGGGCTTTCGCTCCATTCTTACGGGGAAACTGACATGCCCTTAAAACAGTCAGTACCGGGAAACGCTGTTTTCCGTAGTTTCTTTTATCATGTTGCGGCTTTCGTGCAACATGACACAAGAGGGCACTGTAAGCTAAGTTACTGCTCTCTTGGGTCTCTAGCCTTCTACAGGCCCTAGATACTCTTTCAGGATTGTAACTGATCGGTGCAAGTGATTCACGGACGGGAATGGTGGCAGCAATCGTTTCTTGTGTTTTGAGATCCTTTTGGCGTTTTAAGCGCGTTTCTCGCGCTTAACCCAAAATGGTGGCCTGGCTCCCAAAATGGCCAGACCACGAGGCTCCTTTGTCCTGTCCACTGACTGTCTTGCTCCCTTCACCTTCCTCAGGTCGAGCCGACCCGGGGCCTTCCTTATTTGGGCATGTACTTTCCCGCGAAACACGGATGCTTTCGCGGGCTTCTACATGCCTGGTGTGTGCCTCCAGGATGTGGGCTGGGATGTCTGGTCCCAATACACATCCTGGGTGCCAGAGAGTCTAGGGTGGTGTGAATGCCTGGGACCACCGTGGTCCGTGATAGGTCCACGTATGATGTGAGGGTTGATGAGCGGATCTCCCATTGTGTCCCCTCCGTTTTGGCGCGAAGGGAACCGTGGATAAGAGGGGGCTGGAAACACCACTACCATGTCGATCTCCTGAGTTCTCACGAACGAAAGAATACAGGAACCAAGTATCCTGCAACCAAGAGGCTGGACCGAGGAATCGCTGGTGACCCGCTGAAGGACTGCTCCTCTGCACTGCTGTCGCCTTATGAAACCCTTTTCACCTTTGATCGAACCAGAAGGCCTGTACTGGTACTTCGACCCTTGGAATAGCGGGGACAGCTATCCTCGGCATCTTCACCATCTCCTGCTAGTAAGCCTTCGGAAGCGTCTCTGGGCCATCCAGCAGACTGACCAGCCTACACAGGAGTCTTGCTCTGTAACCGCCGCCAGGTTGTGTAGTATTTCGAGTCCTTGTCACTCTCCCACGCTTCGTACACTTGGCGTTCCCAGGTCTGAAGTGAGTACTGTACATTTGGCTCAGATACACACGGCCGCTCCGTTGCCCTGCTGTTGTAACAAACTGTGCGGGTTCCTTCGTTTGGGACGTCTTTTACTCAACTCTGCTGCTGCAGACTCAACACGACAACGAGACGTCCCCTGCTCTTCTGAACCTGCCAGCGACTGAAACTGACGCGGAGAAGCCTGGGTCTGCTTGCATCGGGGACCGGTGAGTAGCCTAGCTAGGAACTGGTCACCCTCTTGCAGGAGCCCATAGCTTTTCCCCGCTGTGTCAAAACAGCACGCCTTTCCGTACTCGCGCTCTGCTTCTGTCCACAGTGGAGGCTGCGCTTGAGTCGCGGAACACTGTTCTTCTTCATTTGTGCACTAAACTGAACTGCCTGATTTCCCTTGAAGAGACTCCCCTTTTGCCCGTTGGCACCAGCGTGTGCAGGTACTTTTGAGCACAAGGCTCCACTCTTCGTAGGGCTCGGACTTCCTTTTAGTTAGGTGCCTCTGAAGGCGGACTGGGTCTAAGCATTATTTCGCACTGCCTGTTTTCCTTCCCTTTTAGGTGGACTACACTTTTCGTGCATTTAACGCTTGAGACTTGTTTGTATTTGTATATATATTGTATTGGTATGGTATGTGTTGGTTTACTAGAGTTGTATTGTGATTTCTCGCTATGGTCATTGTTTTAAAGGCCTTGGAATAAATGTGTATATATTTTTAATATAACACCTGTTTGGAGTAGTTTGTAAGTGTCCTTGCTTTGTGTGCTCATTGCGGGCTTTCAGTCACCCTCACCCCTCTTGAGACCTAGTCTTGACCGCCGCGATCGCTACCTTGATTGGTCTGGCTTGTCCAGAGGTTACCCTGTTCCAAGTAATTAGGTTGGCCTTCTGAACTTCTGCGCCAACAGGACAGAGTTCAGAAATCCGTCTTAACAAATTGGTGTACAGCGGTGGGATACGACTGAAGGTATCCAGTGTTGCGCACGAACTAAGGCATTTCAAGTTATTCCTACCAGGACACGTAGTGAATTGTTGTAGTATAACTTTAAAAAGGCCATAGTCCTATCTGACAGTATGGAAACAAATACCTTGTTAACTTTAAATGCTTCCAAATCAGAAACATTGAAAAAGATGTCTGCGGAGAGAGGCGTTTCCTCTCAAGGCACGAAATTGGATATGATCCAAAGAATTGTGGCGTGGCAAGAAGCGCAGCTTGATGCTATAACTTCTGAGGACAGTGCGGAAGGAGGTGGGGCTGCTCTCACTGGTAGAACCGACGGTTCTGCCGCTGCACTGATCCACCGCGACCACGAGGCAGGGAGGATGAGATGTCTAATGTTTCCTCTGCCAGTGCTGATGGGGAGGCTATGCTTGAATTCAAGAAGCAAGAGCTGCGGTTTAGGCAGAAGGAGCTTGAATTCAGCATAGCCAAACTAAAAATCGAACAGGCAGAAAAACAGAAAGACAGGGATCACCAGTTGGAACTGGCCAAGCTTCAGGTTGCAAATGGGTCCAAGGGTCCTGGACATGGGTCTGGGGCCTCCTCTCATCCACGGTTTCCGAAAGATCTGCTCAGTGTGTATGAGGAAAGGAATGACATTATGGACTGGCTGAATGCGTTTGAATATGCATGCGAAGTTCAACAAGTTGACAATGCTGATAAGATTGCCTGGTTACTCAGCAGACTGCCCCATTCTGGCTGTAGTGCCATTATGGAAATGTCGAAGGCTGAGCGAGCTGATTTCGCAATGTTGAAGCAAACTCTCATTTTAAAGTTTGGGAAGACTCCGGCCCAATATTTGAAACGATTCAGAGAGTATAAGAAAACGGAAGGTGGTACTTGGGTATCTTATGTCACCGAATCCTTGAAAAACTTAACTGGCTGGGTCGAAGGTTATAAGGTTTCTACCTTCGAAGGCATGATAAATCTTGTCATGCTGGAACACATTTTTGCATCTTCTTCCCCGGAGTTTAAGCAGCATTTGGCCGATTCGAAGGAGATAGATCCTAAGAAACTGGCCATTGCAGCAGACTTATGGGTGTCACATCGAGTGTCCCATAAGGACAAAACTCATCCTGGTAAGCAGAAGGAAGGGAAAAAGTCCAAAGATAAGGAGGGTGGAGAATCTGATAAATCTTCTTCTCAAAAGGGCCACAAAAAGAAAAATAAGGGTAAGACACAAGAGAACTCACAGGGTAGTGGAGGTCAGCCTCCGAAGCAGAACTCTGGTTACAATAAGCCTCCCTACGTAAACAGACCCAATGGATCTTGTTTTGCTTGTGGAGCAACTGACCACGTGAAGGGGGATCCCCGGTGTAAGGTTAGACCTTTGGGGGTCCACTCCGCTAATCTGGCCTTCTCCCCCTACGAGGAAGAAGAGATTACAGGAGCATCCTTCTCCTCAGACTCATTTCCCAGCGGGATAGAGGCTGAGGTAGTTTTAGTTTCCCTGGGTTCCTGGGAGCCTAAAGTCGCAGAGGCTTATGCTAGGATTCCAGATAATACCAAGCACTACTTTAAAGACAGTGTGCCGATCAATGGAGTAGATACTCCAGCTCTTAGGGATAGCGGGTGCAGTCGAACTGTAGTGGATTCTACCTTGGTAGACTCAGAGGAAGTTGCCAGAGCTACTCTGATGCCCACTAAGTTGGCTGACGGCCCACTCCGTATGTTCCCAGTAATACCTGTAAATCTTACTTTAAATGGTACAGCAGTCAGGATTCCAGTGAGCATTCAGAGAAACGTCCCAGGAAAGGTCTTATTAGGTAATGATCTCAGAGCTTTAGGGCTCGTAGGAGACACTGCCGAAAGACCCTACACACGGTCTCAAGCACGGGCAGCATTGGCCAAGACCAATACGCCGCCCCAGCCGAAGGGGAAACCCAAGGCGAAAGGAGTAAAAAAGTCAAGACGAGGGAAAGAGTATATTCCCCCCAGCTCGCCTACCACTGAGGTGGAGGAAGTTGGTCAATCGCTCGGGCCTGACGAGGAGGTGGCGATGCCTGAAGCATTTGACCCCAACGACCATCCTGAACTAAAAGACTTGTTAGTTGAAGGAGATCCTGATAGGGACGAATTCAGTAAAGGCCAACTTGAGTGCCCATCTCTGGAAGGCCTAAGGAGACAGGCCTGCTCCCAGCTTGAGGGTGAACCTCCTGGGACGCATAGGATTTATTGGGAAGGTGGACTCCTGTGTAGTGAGCCCACAGAGTCTACAGAAGGAGACCATAGGAGGTTGGTGGTTCCCCTTGCTGTTAGGCCCTTCCTCCTGCAGTTGGCGCATGAAGTGCCCCTTGCTGGTCACCTTGGTATGAAGAGGACCAAGCAAAGGTTATCCATGCACTTCTACTGGCCCAAGATGGGGGTGCAAGTAGAAAGTCACTGCAGGAGTTGTGCCGCCTGCCAGTTAGCTGGTAAGGTTGGCTCGACAATCCAAGCTCCATTGGTACCACTCCCAGTTGTGGGGGTACCATTCGAAAGGGTAGGGATCGACATCGTTGGTCCCCTTGACCCGCAAACATCCTCGGGCAACAGGTTTATCCTGGTGCTGGTCGACCATGCAACCAGATATCCTGAGGCCATCCCATTGAAAACTGTAACTGCCAAGTCAGTTGCAAAAGCTTTACTTGGCATATTTACTAGGGTTGGCTTCCCTAAAGAAGTTGTGTCGGATCGTGGCAGCAACTTTATGTCGAAGTATATGCAGGCTATGTGGAAAGAATGTGGGGTCACCTACAAGTTCTCTTCTGCATACCACCCCCAGACCAATGGTCTGGTGGAACGTTTCAACAGAACGTTAAAAAGCATGATTGGGGCTCTGGAAGAACCTCAGAGAAGAAAATGGGATCTTCTTTTACCATGCTTGCTGTTTGCCTACCGAGAGGTACCACAGGAGGGTGTTGGCTTCAGCCCCTTCGAACTTCTGTTCGGTCATCCTGTACGGGGACCCTTAGCCATAGTCAAAGAGGGATGGGAGATGCCCACTCCCCCTGTAACTACCAACGTAGTTGATTATGTGCTAGGGCTCAGACAACAAATGGTACTTCTGATGGGCTTGGCTAGTGATAAATTGAAGGCAGGACAAGCGCTGGTGAAACATTGGTACGACCAGAAAGCTTCCCTCATCAACTTTACACCTGGTCAGCAAGTCCTGATCATGAATCCCATAAGGCCTCGAGCTTTACAGGACAAGTGGCCAGGCCCTTACACAGTGGTGGAGCCCCTGGGTGAGGTTAACTATTTAGTGGACCTTGGAAGGCCTGGACAGGCTCCAAAAGTGTTTCACGTGAATAGGCTGAAGGCTTTCGTCCCAAGAGTCGAAATCGCAGCACTGCTACTGGCTTCAGACGTTGAGGAAGAGGAGTCTGAACCTCTCCCCGACCTGTTCCAGAGCGGTCCTTCAGATAGCTCCTTTGAGGGTGTCCGAGTGGCCCTGACTTCTGATCAGCAGGCTGAGGTGAAAAGTTTGCTTAGGCAGTTTTCCCCCCTGTTTTCACAGTCGCCTGGTTTGACACCTTGGTGCAAACATAACATAGACACAGGAGACAGATGTTAGACCTTGGGGTGATTGAACCCTGTAGTAGTCCTTGGTCCAGCACTGTGGTTTTGGTTCCAAAGGCAGGCACTTCTGAATTGAGGTTCTGCATGGACTACAGGGCTCTGAATGCTGTCACCAAGACAGATGCACACCCCTTGCCTCGAACAGATGAGTTGGTGGATACTTTGGGTGCCTCCAAGTACCTCAGCACGTTTGACCTCACTGCTGGCTATTGGCAAATAGCTTTAGCAGAACATGCCAAGGAGAAGACAGCGTTTTCTACGCCAGACGGCCTTCGCCAATTCCGGGTAATGCCGTTCGGGTTGAAGAATGCACCTGCCTCTTTCCAGAGGCTTGTGAATCATGTTTTGAATGGGTTGGACGAATTCTGTCTTGCATATCTGGACGATATAGCAGTTTTCAGTGCCACCTGGGAAGACCATTTCTCGCGCTTAACCCAAAATGGTGGCCTGGCTCCCAAAATGGCCAGACCACGAGGCTCCTTTGTCCTGTCCGCTGACCGTCTTGCTCCCTTCACCTTCCCCAGGTCGAGCCGACCAGGGGCCTTTCTTATTTGGGCATGTACTTTCCCGCGAAACACGG
Source organism: Ambystoma mexicanum (assembly GCF_040938575.1). NCBI lineage: Eukaryota > Metazoa > Chordata > Amphibia > Caudata > Ambystomatidae > Ambystoma > Ambystoma mexicanum. The sequence continues at coordinate 1,476,538,594 of NC_090937.1, read as the reverse complement.
ATGCTTTTGCAGGCTTCTACATGCCTGGTGTGTGCCTCCAGGATGTGGGCTGGGATGTCTGGTCCCAGTACACATCCTGGGTGCCAGAGAGTCTAGGGTGGTGTGAATGCCTGGGACCACCGTGATAGGTCCACGTATGGTGTGAGTGTTGATGAGCGGATCTCCCATTGGGTCCCCTCCGTTTTGGCGCGAAGGGAACCGTGGATAAGAGGGGGCTGGAAACACCACTACCATGTCGATCTCCTGAGTTCTCACGAACGAAGGAATACAGGAGCCAAGTATCCTGCAACCAAGAGGCTGGACCGAGGAATCGCTGGTGACCCGCTGAAGGACTGCTCCTCTGCACTGCTGTCGCCTTGTGAAACCCTTTTCACCTTTGATCGAACCAGAAGGCCTGTACTGGTACTTCGACCCTTGGAATAGCGGGGACAGCTATTCTCGGCATCTTCACCATCTCCTGCTAGTAAGCCTTCGGAAGCGTCTTTGGGCCATCCAGCAGACTGACCAGCCTACACAGGAGTCTTGCTCTGTAACCACCGCCAGGTTGTGTAGTATTTCGAGTCCTTGTCACTCTCCCACGCTTCGTACACTTGGCGTTCCCAGGTCTGAAGTGAGTAGTGTACATTTGGCTCAGATACACATGGCCGCTCCGTTGCCCTGCTGTGGTAACAAACTGTGCGGGTTCCTTCGTTTGGGACGTCTTTTACTCAACTCTGCTGCTGCAGACTCAACACGACGACGAGACGTCCCCTGCTCTTCTGAAGCTGCCAGCGACTGAAACTGACGCGGAGAAGCCTGGGTCTGCTTGCATCGGGGACCGGTGAGTAGCCTAGCTAGGAACTGGTCGCCCTCCTGCAGGAGCCCATAGCTTTTCCCCACTATGTCAAAACAGCACACCTTTCCGTACTCGCGCTCTGCTTCTGTCCACAGTGGAGGCTGCGCTTGATTCGCGGAACACTGTTCTTCTTCATTTGTGCACTAAACTGAGCTGCCTGATTTCCCTTGAATAGACTCCCCTTTTGCCCGTTGGCACCAGCGTGTGCAGGTACTTTTGAGCACAAGGCTCCACTCTTCGTAGGGCTCGGACTTCCTTTTAGTTAGGTGCCTCTGAAGGCGGACTGGGTGTAAGCATTATTTCGCACTGCCTGTTTTCCTTCCCTTTTAGGTGGACTACACATTTCGTGCATCTAACGCTTGAGACTTGTTTGTATTTGTATATATATTGTATTGGTATGGTATGTGTTGGTTTACTAGAGTTGTATTGTGATTTCTCGCTACGGTCATTGTTATAAAGGCCTTGGAATAAATGTGTATATATTTTTAATATAACACCTGTTTGGAGTAGTTTGTAAGTGTCCTTGCTTTGTGTGCTCATTGCGGGCTTTCAGTCACCCTCACCCCTCTTGAGACCTAGTCTTGACCGCCGCGATCGCTACCTTGATTGGTCTGGCTTGTCCAGAGGTTACCCTGTTCCAAGTAATTAGGTTGGCCTTCTGAACTTCTGCGCCACCAGGACAGAGTTCAGAAATCCGTCTTAACACCAACCAATCACAAAGAGCCAATGCATGTCCGCTGCTCCTCGCGGATAGTAGGTGTAATCAGCGCCAATTTGCGTGGCACCTTGTCAAAGGAAAGGATCAGGGTCTTGTGAAGATTTAACAATAAAACATTTGAGGGAGTGGCTCAAAGTTTATACCCACAGTCACCAGCACTTCCACTTCAATTCCCACAGGACATTTGTCAGAAGAAAGAATCAGGATGTTATGAGGATTGAGCAGAAATATGGAGGTACACGGCTCAAAGGTTAAAACTTGCAATCGCCCACGCTTCCACGCCCATAAAGTCCAGTGTTAGCAACTGTTATTTTTCAAATACACTTTGGTAGTAAGCTAGGTGGTTCAAAATGTATTACCCACAGGTACCGATAATTATTCAACAATATCATTTTGTGACAAACTACGTGTAGCGTGTAGTCGTATGAACCGTTGAGCATGAAGGGAGCTGCGGAAAGCTCAAGGCAGTTATTGTTGTATTAACCAATAAGGGAGTATATATGGGTGTTCGTTAAGGGTAAGGAAACTTCCACCTGAGAACGGTCTGCGCATAAAGAGTCTGATATTAGTTTACCGCTATCAGGTGCAGATGACAGTATGGATTATAATTGCGCTTCCAGATACAGGTTCTCGTGTGTCACACTTGTCACGGGAGCCACAGGAACACAGAACACCCTCCACACTCTGCATACGCTCCACTATGGAGTGAGGTTTTATAGATGGCCTCTTCTTTTAGGGTGAAGATAGTGGAAAGACTTCTTCAGCTGCAAGGAAAACACACTGCCAAATTGCAATTTTTCCGAAGGCATGGAACACTCTGCACATTTATATATAAGAACCATTTTGGCACGCACCTCCTCCGCCACTTTTTGCAATTAAAATCAGGATATTGGTTTTGTCCACATTGATAGTTAAATGTTTCTTATTTACATAGTGCTCTAATGTTGTTAATGATCTTTGTAATCCGATCAGTGTTTTATCCAAGATAACCATATCGTCTGCATGCAAGAGCCATTGTAAAGGATTATTTCCCAATTCTGGTGGATATGCAGTAATGTTGTTCAGTTGATGTCCAATATCCAATATAAAAAGTTAAAAAGTGCAGGTGCCAATATACAACCTTGTTTGAGACCTCTAAACGTTGGGATTGATTGCATCAAGAGGCCATAACTATTCAATCTAAGTTGTATGGAGGTGTCTGTATAGAGTTGAGAGACCAGAGACAGAATGTGTGCTATACATGCTGCCTCTTCCAATTTTAAAAAAAAAAAGTGCTCCAGGAACGGAATCAAATGCCATTTTAAAATCTATGTTGACTGCCTATTCCGATTGGACAGCTCTTTTTTTAACAAAGTTAGTGCTAGCAAGTTCACTGAGGTACCTAAGCCTGACACGAAACCTGATTGTTGCATATCCCCCAGAGACCTACTCTGAATCCAACTTGTTAGGTCTCTAAGAGCAAGCAGGCAAAAATCTTCCAACGGAGAAGGGCGATCGGCTGATATTTTTATTTATTTATTTATTTATATGTTTTTAGTTCATAGAACTTTTTACATACAATTTTAAATACATACCTTACACATTACACATATATGAATATGTTCCAAATTAATTGAAAGTCCTACATATTGTTAACAATTCCAATTTCAATTTCACGATCTTTCGTGCTTATGAACAAATCTAATCAATCAAACTGATATTCACATATGAACAATAAACATTCAAGATATTAAAAGATATTATAAGTCATTCAGAATCCTATAATTCTTCAAATTCACTCAAGGTGCTTAGTGAATATGTAATTAGTTCCAACAGATTAACAATCAAAACTACATCATGTACACACATAACTTTATTCAGCCTACCCCTACCCTCTTTCGAATACTAGGGACATAACTATCATATGGCTTCATAAACAGTTATAACAAGTCGATTTTAATAAGAGTGTGAAATTTCTTCTGAATTTATTGTTTGTGTTCCTTCACAATGCATGTTTTAATGTTCATAATCAACAAAAGGAAGGACCTTCAACATATGTATAACACAACGTGTACCCTAATATCGAGAACAGGATCCTTAAACACAACCTCTACAAAAAATATGGGCAGTGCACAATGTGTTCAAATGAGAAGTTACGTTATTAAAATATCACATTTAATTCTTCTTCTTGACCAAGCACAAGTTTCAAAACATAAAAAAACATATATAATGAATCGTCAGAAATTGCCATTTAGTTCCAGTAAAGATTTAATATTGCAAAGTGCCCCTTTAGTGAAACCAACTTTGTAAACTGGGTGAAAGAAATTGGAGAGGCCCATGGTTGCAATGTTAGCCCTAGATTTTTTTTTACATGCTGTTAGCAAACCCGCTGTGGGTCAACTATTATTTGGTTTAAGTGTAGGTTTAAAAGCCAGGTTCCTGCAAAGCAACTATATCCAGGTCTCACTGCGGGTTTCCATCTTTAACCAGGAGATGTTTGAATCCCCTGGCATTCCAGGATCCTACTTTCAGGATCAGAGTTTTATTTTTCTCTACTAGCTAATTCTGATCACCCAGCTTACTATGTCGTCCAGCCCCCAGAAGGGCCAGCCCCTTCAGATCTTTCTTAATTTGTCACAATACTAGCAATCTGAACTGTCGTAAAGAATTTGATTCACCCTGAGAGCCGGACATTCTTAATAGAGATCTATATGATGTCTCTTCCTTATAATGATCTGGGGTACAATCCCTTCTCCTCGTATTTAATACTTGAGAACTCCTGTCCTTCAGGTCAAATCCTTGTTTATAGAGGCGATGTCTAGCTTGCCACAATACTTTAGACGCCATTTGGGAAGACAGAAATAATCTCACCTTAGCCAGGTTATGCTCACTTTAAAATTCCACCTGGGCTATATCTGCTGATTAAATTTCCTCAAGGTGCAAAGTGTCCAATAGGAGATTGAAAATGCTTGTAATATTAAGGTATGATAATTATTAATGCCAGTATAAAAATAAGGGTACGATTAGTGGTTGTCACCCCACCTATCAGCAGGAGGTGGTTTTTGTCCTACTCCCCTACAACACCAATCTTTCCCCCTCTCCTTTTGATCTGGGTTTCCCCCTTGAAGTGAGCGTTCCCCTGCAAGGTGAATATGTTCTTGCCTTGTTGTAGCTCTTAGTTGGTTACTCCTTTGCGGGGAGATGGTATTTTTTAGTGTCCGCCTTCTTCTCTCTTCTAGTGTTAAAAACTCACCTCTTGGCAGATCTATTTTATGACTAGTCTAGTGTTCTGATTGGGGGCCTTCTGACTCTTCATTGTGCAAAGTTTCATTAATAATTCCGCCTCCTACAGTAATTCATCTATTCCCCCTGTGTTACTACGGTCGGGAGGTTTGGATCCACCAATGGGATCTCATTAGGCAATACAATTTCCAAAGAGTTTTTGTTTTTGTCTTATTTTTAGACTAGAGTATTTATACTTCTCCCCGGGGAGTGTCCTTGACATTTCTTGTTAGTTGGGTTAGACAATGATCACTAAAAGAATCTAGAGCCGAATGCTACTGATTTATTGAGAAGTCTTTGGTTTTGGACTTTTTGCCCTCCTGTGTAGGTTTTATGTCCTCTTTCTTCTTATTAAATACTTTGAATGTTCATTCCACAGGAGGCTGTATGCCCTGGATAAGTTCATCTGCAGGAGCTTGGCGTATGTCAGTTTTGTGGCCCCCAGACCCAGTCTGTCGTCTGGGAGAATCACCACTAATGTTGCCCTCAGGTAGATGAACATTTATGTGTTGTGTGTCCAAGTCTATTATCCCGGAAACCCCTCCCCTTAGGGATTCCAATTCAGCCGCAATTGTTCGTATTGAAGTTGCCATCTACCTTTGATGAATATACTGTTCAATGGAAGAAACTTTAGCAATTAGATTAGTCTTTAAGGCTTGATAATCCCCTGCCTTCATGTCGAGACCCTCAAATAATGTGTTTAGGAAAATTACAGCAGTATTCATAGCAGAGAATGTGAGTTCCATCATTGGTGTACAACCCTGGTTCTGGCCCAATGATCTTCATGGAGTCGGAATAATAAATGAGACAATTGAAACGTATGATTAGCCCGAAGAATGCGGACATAATATTGAGGATTGAAACAGGCTCAGAGGAATTGGAGAAGACAGTTGGGGAGTTGAGTTTCCTCTACTTAATTAACTCCCCTCTGCCTTGTGTCTTTCCCTGGTAATGATTGAATTTCCCCAGCTAATGGCAGAATATCTGTGTTTTCTTCTAAGGAATTAACAGGCCATTGTAACAAATTTACAACTTCATTAGCCATGTTCCCTTGTTCCTTTGGGATGTTAATGTCCAAGCCTGGGGAATCCAAACCTGTGCATGTGTCATATCCACTATGTACTTGGACTGTTGTTATTGGTTAAGTCCTGGTTCCATTTAAAGCTAGAGCTGGCTCCCTAACAACCATACTCAGTTGTAATGCAGAAATCCGCTGTTCCCCTTTGTGAGTCTCATCTTGTCTGTCTATTTGAGGTAGACCGCCCACCATGACGGAATCTGAAGTTTAAGAAAAATCAATTCATATTTCTTGGCGAGAGGGGGTAACCACTTCCCGAGAACCTTGTCGAACATTAAGGTAATTTAGAGGAGTATCAACCCCCCCCACCCGACCCCCGCAGGTGGAGGTTTCCATTTGACCCAGTACCCTCTGATGTCAGTTGTTAGGGATTTGGTACGGCAATTTCATTGTAGCTAATTTCCGAGAAGGCCGCCCTGAGTCCCATCATTTAATTTCACAGGGATTGATGGTTTTATTGGAACCTCTTCCTCTACTTGGGGTAAAGGATTTGTAGGCATTGCTGTTTTTTAAGGTGTAAGCATATGTCATTTACAGAAGAAAAGCTGAGATTTAACGGAATAACATTTAAGTACCCGCTCGTAATTTGTTATTTGCTCTTTCACGCCACTGCCACTTCCACTGCCACCCAGCTACCCAACAGGCAACAGCACTCGCTGTTCCACTCCGTTGGTGCGTGCAGCCGCCTGATTTTAAACTTTTTTTCGTGGGAGGCTGTGTGGCTAAGTAACGTTATAGTAAATGATCACCAAATAATGCCAAATTGGAACCTAAAGAAAAAAAAGTATAGTCAAACATTAATTATAAGGTCTCCAGCGTTCCAGTTGCCAAATAGTCCAGCAATTCATCCCCGAAGAGCCCCTCCTGAGTACCTCTGATCAGTAAAGAAAAGTTTCTGCTGCATGTAACAGGTAGCCCACGGCACTTGGTCTTTCCAACTTCTTTACATTAGGCTATTATCATACAATGACTGGTATTGATTTAATACTCATAGCTTCAATTAAGTTTAAGGAGGGGGCACAAGAATGCAAAGATGTCTGCAGTGTGCAGCGCCATCTTGAATTTGCTTTCAGTCTTACCAGTGGCTCTGAAGCATTCTGCAGTTTCTCGGGGTGGATACCAGGCGTACCAGGGTGGGAACACTGGAACGCAGAATACGCAATCACTTCTGTGCCTGTTTTACTTCAGGAAAGTTAGCAGTTTCATTCCAACAGGGTAGGCGAACACTGGTGATTCACACACAGTCCTCGGCTGACTCTGCAATCCGCTGTAATCTCAAGCAATGCTTTCTGGGAGTGGGAGTTGGAGTCTTTAGTGGCATTTTTGTAGAGGGCCGCCTTTGGGATAACTTCCTGCGTCTTGAGGGAGGGAGTACAGTGAACTGGCAGGATCCCTCCTCATCCACCCTCTGGGAGCCACATCAGGTAGCAGCAAGACCCGTCCATTCAGTAGGGGCTTGCTTTCACCTCATGTCAGGTTGGGGATTTTGACCAACTCACAACACTGTTTAAAAATGAGTGCATTTCAATGGAAGTGCATCAGGTCCCCGTTGAAATGTGTAAGGATCCAAAGGGGGGCACCAGGGGGAACGCAAAGTGTTTCCCCTGGGTGATTTTTGACGCTGCACACGCCATCAAGCTGGCCGCGGTATTTAAGGGATCAGGGAAGGTTCTGGAGCAGGTGACGGTTGGGACGTGAGTTTGACTAGGACTGAGTGCATTTCAATGAAGTGTATGCGGCCCCACCTATAAATGAATAAAGCTCTATGGAGATTTCAGGGCCTACCCAAGCAGGAATGAGTGAGTCCAATGGAAGCGTATGCAGCCACTCTTTTAAATAAGTACATGTGAAAATGAGATCATGTGTAGGGGAATACATAAGCTACATATCACCCATGTAAAACAAAGGGTCCAATGTACAGAAAAAAACTGCTTCCCTAATTGCCTTTTAAAATGTGCACTGTGTTCAGGTCTAGATAGCAACATTAAATATTTATTTGATCTCTGCGTAGGTTTCATGTCGCTGATTTGTAAATGTATTTATTTTGGAGTTTGGCAGACATTTTGACCAGAAATGCCATGCATAGAAGAATAGCACAGATATCAGAGACAGTGCCTGGGTGGGGCTCCTTCACAATATTACCATATGTGTATAGTTGAGAGAGAGCTAGCTGGTGGCAGGGAGATTTAATGGTGCACAGAAAGGGGTCATTGGTGACAGGCACATACATAAATATGAAAAACACCTATGCTTTAAATTAGTATTTAAAAAAGTGTGCAACATGCATATATACGTGTACTATTATCACATCAAGGTAGGGAAGGGAGGGTGAGTTGTGCAATGGGCAGGGTGTGGGTTGGGGTTGAGACTGGCCCTTCACAGGCTAGCAGACAGAGCTGTAGCCTTGTCTTAAATAGTTAAGGGGATTGGATCGTTTTGATCACAGGGGAAGAGCATTCCACTCAATGGTCGAAGTGTACGAAAAGAAATAGTGGAAATCTGTTTCCTACTGGCCGCTTCCCACAATCCCCATCGCCATGGCCTCCTCCGACGCGTACTCCGAACCCCCAAACAAACACGCCTGCTATTTAAGGGAATGTTCAGTGCAGTGCACGGAAGTTTCAACTTCTTCCTACACTTTTATTTTAAAACAAAACCATTCCGTAACGGTTTATTTTAAAAATCTAAGTATAGGCTGCAATAGTTGGTGTTGGTACTAATCTTTTAAATGGTCCTCGTGTAACATTCCTTGGATATATGAGGGTCTGAGTCAGGATTTGAATTTGTGACTGCGGCTGTGCCTGACACCAGCGAATGCTTAATTCCTTGTGCTATCTTTCCGACGTCGCGTTTCCAGCTTTATAGCTGCATTTTCTCTGGAAATAGCGCCATGCGTATTTGCCTTTGCTGCGAACGTTTTGGCAGTACAATCCCAAATGAGTAGTGACGGGATGGCAGTGGTGTTCCACATTTTATAGACCCATAGGATTTCATTGGAGCTTTGGCTCTTTTACCGCAGGCAGCAATTCTGCTTCTGATAAATCCTCCATGTAGTGAAGGTAAGGTGGAGGGAAAGCATTGAGCCACGGGATAGACCTTTTCACGCCAACTCCTTCCATCATAGTAATATTGCAGTGTGCTTAAAGTAGCAGCAATTGCCTTAGCGCAACCTTTTCCCACACTGCCATACTCGGAATCAAGCCTATTGACTTTCCCGGTCCACTATGAAAAGCAGCCCTTAAAACATGGAGCAACAATAAACTTTGCACGGCGCAAAGTAATAACCAAACAACCGTTGAGACAACTCTCAGATAAGACCAAGGTCGTCTGCTTTGCTGGCTAAATAACCATGGATGTTGGCTTGTCATGAGGTTCAGAGGGTGGGTCATCAAATATACCTTTGGTTTACTTTTGCCAGAGCGGATATTTGGTCTCCACGCATGAAAATGAGGGTTTGGAAATGAAGCCAGACAGAATTGAGAGGCTTTATTCAATTTTATTTTAAATTTGAAGCAATACATAACTGTATATGTCTCTAAAACTAATATGTGTTTTCTTTTATCTGGTGGAAATTTGGTGCATAGTTTTTTTTATAGCAAATGGGCACCCCCCAAAACAAGATTCTGTAGGCAGCTCTGGGCGTCATAGCGTGTACACAAGCGGCAACAATTAGTTTGGACACTGACATGACCAGGCTAGATTTTCTGTAAAAACTCATTCCAATTAAATATTTTAAAACTTTGAAGGGAAATAACTTGAATCCCAATTTAAAAATACCTACACGAACAGATTTGGCTGTGCCCAGCCAGGATCACTATTTTGGGCAGTTAAATGTTTTTTCTTTTTTCTTAATGGGAACTTTGGTGTCATGATTCGATGTTCAGAGAGGACATTTATCTTAACCGCCAGGGCTGCTAAATGTGGAAATGTTTGATAAACTGACACCAGAGGATCTGGAGTGTTTCGGGATTATCTTCTCTGCTCTTGTATAGGGAGCTCAAATGCCAACTGATTTAAACTAATCGGCTCACCTTGCTTAAGGCAACAGATTACAAAAAGTATGTTTTATATACGTCTGGGCCAGATTCTCAAAAAAGTGGGCATCTCAATGAGATGCGTATTAGCGCAAAGATGCGCAACGCTATGGCGCATCTCATTCAAGGTGGCAAATTCACAGAGAATATAGCAAAAAATGGTGTCCACACATTTGGTCGACTGAAAACTGGTCGAAAGACATTTGGTCGACGCAATTTGGTCGAAAACCAAATGGTCGAATTTTCTTTTTTATTTATATATATATTTTTCGGGTTTTCGTTTTTTTAAAAAAGGGGGTTTTATAAAAAAAAGGGGTGAAAATAAAAAAATAAAAAAATTCGACCATTTGGTTTTCGACCAAATTGGTTCGACCATTTGTCTGGTCAACCAATCGTTTTCGACCAAATGTCTGGTAACCGCAAAAAATGTGCAGAGTGCAAAGGTGCACAAATTGAGGTGCAAAAGGGGCACAAATAGGTGGCTATTTAAGGGCACGTCTGATGAAATGGATATGTTCTTGGCATGTCTGTCAGATGCCAGTTTTTTATGTGCAAATGCGACATGAGCATAACTTTGCACCAGAAACATGTGCATCTCGTCAGATGATCCAACAAACAGTGCATCTATCATAAAAAACACAAAAAAAGCATTTCGATGTGTTTAATGTTCATTATCGTTTTCTGCATAATAAATCTGGGAATAAGAAAAGGCATATTTATCAACTTTAGTTTTCTATTGAATTTACTTTGTAAAGCGGATCACTTCCCATAGGAGTAAGTATATACCATTTAAATGTCTCAGGTGGTAATTTTGCCATGTCATTCAGGAATGCCATAGAGCGATATTTATGATTGTGTTGATGTATAGTAGGAGTATGCGTTGAATTCATACAATTATGTAAAAACTGGCACTGTGACTGCTCGACAGCCACATGGAAAGTGTTGTACTTCCAAATGTCCTTTACTCTGGTGCATGTGTTATATGGCTGCAGGGGTATGAGGGCCACATGGGTGCAATCAATTGCAACACAGATGCAGTGTCTCGCTATGTCATAAAATGCCCTCACTAATTCTGCCCTGGTACATGTATAATGAGTGTGAGGGTTCAGTGGGGAGAGATCGAAACACAGCTAGCATTTTTGTTGCTACAGACTTTTATTCAAATGAAAAGTATGGGTTAGGAATAGGCCTCACTAGCCGTAACGCTAAGAGGGGTTTCCCTGCCTCAACCTAAATCTCAAATAGGTCAGTCAGGATATCAAAATAAAAGGAAGACAATCAACCATTGTGTCGAAACCCTATCTCTAGCCCTAACACTAACGGCTCAATAGAAGGTGCAAAAGGGTTTCTTCTCTGCAGGTTCTTCATAGTTCTTTTCAAAGTTCATAACACAAAGTTCCAAAAGGTACTAAAACAAAAATCCACAGAGGTCAAGAGGACGCCTTCCTTCTCTTGACTTCTCACAATCATAACAAATCCGAGGGCTTTGCCTCAATTTTCACAAATTCCAGGGGTCATCTCCCTTCCTCAGATTTCTCTTCCTTTGCACAGCCAACGGGGTTCACTCTTCTCTCTGGCACTGTGACTAAGAAGAGGAGTAATTATTGTTCTTCTTATATGGGTGTGAGTCCCAGACTTGCCTGGTTTAAACAGTTCTCTCTCTGGGTAGACTTGGTGTACTCTCCTGCCAAGTACTACCTATTGCCCAGCTAAGCTGGTTCACCTTTCTGCTAGGTACTGTGACTATGAGGATGAGCAACTGATGTATTTCTGTTATGGGTGCGATTCCCAGACTTGCTTGTCTTCAGTACTTCTTCTTCTAGGTAGGCTTGGTTTACTCTCCTGAAAAGCACTACTATATATTTGTTGTGATGTAGTTTAGAATATGTAGTTTAGTCATTTACACTGTCCTCGAGTGGAATGAGAACGTGGAATGTAGCCAGGAGGACGGTTGGTGAGAGACTGAGGGGGAAAGTAAAGTAAGGCAGCTATGTCTTCCCGCAGGCTATTAAAGGATTGAAGGCTTACTACTCACCTTCTCTGAGTGGTCTTTGGTCTCATCAATTTGACGACTAGCGCCAGTGGGAAAGACCCACACAGAGCAGACACATGTTTGGCATCTGCAACCAGGTACATGGCAGAGCGCATGTTAATCGCAAGGCGGTGCAGCTTCGGGGGCATGTACTAAAGTTTAATATGAGATTGGGAGAAACCCAACGCAAGTGGGAGGAGCTTGTGCGTAAGAAAATCTTGCGACTAAGAAAAGCCTGCTCACACGCGCATGCTCCTGATTAGAGGAAAGGCAACGTAAAGCGACATGCAGCCATTTTGGTCCAGGAAATCAGATTAGTTGTCCAGATATGGAATGCAATCTTCCTCGTTAGAGTCAGGATTTTTTCTTTCCTCCAACGGAATTAACAAACAAAAAGAAAAAGGAAGGGTTTTTAATAACAACTCAGAGCACAAACATTGACAGAAAAGGAATCTTATGTGACAAATAAGGAACAGTAGCTGAAACTAAGCATTTTAAGAAGAGACAGCAGCCAGAATGAAAGAAGGCTATGCAAGGTATAATAGTACACTCTGCTTAAGGTGTTCTCCCTAATGCAGACCAACCAGCAGTTCCCTGGCCAGAATGGAGAGAATATTGGCACAATTATATTAAAATACAGTCTCACGGCCAAAAAGAAGAAATTGCTTTTTTTTTGGCCCAGAAGGACAACACAAATATAGGGAGCTACAAGTATTAACAGAATTTGATGCTGTAGACATGGATGCACATGAATGTGCCATCAGACAGCTAGATAATTATTATGCACCATAAACCAATGAAGAAGAATCAGTATGTATCCTCTCTGAAGAAATTGGCACTCAAATGCAAGTTTGGTGCTGGGATTACAATGGAAGAATTAATATGTGATCAAATCATAACACATACTAAGGACTCGACAATACTCGACTCGACAATACAAGAAAGTTTATGGATGGAGGAAGACCCATCCTTACAGCAAGAATTGGTGATTGCAAAAAGGATAGAACAGAATCAGAGGTGCTCAAAAGAAATCAAAAACAAGAAAAAAGAGGTGTAACAATTGTAAGGAAGCAAGGAAGACGAAATGGGGGAGCAGACACGTGAAGCAGTGGTTAGGAAGAAGGAAACACGTAATGAGAAAGAAAAAGAGTCATGTAATGAGGCTGGGCCTTGAAATAAAGATCGGGAAGGCAGTGCATTTAGAGAAAAATGAAAACTTGTCAAGAAGAATACATACTGTTCAGAAGAAACTAAAGAAAGAGACAGATGTTTTAGATGCAGAAGAGTGGGACACTATGCCTCGTTCAGAAAATGCAAACCATTGACAAAATATGTGCAGATTGCAAGGGTAGAGGCCACTTTGCAGTAGTGTGCAGAAACAAAAACAGAGTGTCAGTTGTCCATGAAGATTCCGACTCTGAAGAAGAAAGAGTAGTAGTACTAGTGTGTCAAAATGGCAAACAAGTGCCCTAAGTGTGAAGTGATTGTCGAAAATTGGGTACTGAAATTGATGGTGGATAGTTGTTCGCGATACACAATTATTGCTGAGAACATGTGGCACGAGTTAGCGTGAAGGAATGAAGCATAGATTACACTGGTCAGCCGTATGAAACCCGGGAGGGTTCAAAGGATCTAAAGTACATTTGATTGGTTACTTCATTAGCAAGATGCAATTTATAGATCGTACAGCTGAAATTAAGATATATGTGTCAGAGAAAGGAGTAAATGTGTTGGGTTGGAGGGATCAAGCCAAGATGAAACTTTGTCTTAATACATGTGAGAGTGACCCTGTACTCTACGTGAGTGGGGGTGAATGTGAAATCCATAGTACCAAAGAACAGAAGGAGTTTGTGTTTTATTCCAAGTTAGGCTTGCTGAAAGGGTAGGCACACAGAATTATACTCAAACCCAGGGTGATTCCACTAATACATAAGAGAGCTCGACCTGTCCCGTTTGTTTCGATGGATAAGCTAGAAGTGCATTTGCAGAGATTACAGAAAGAAGATGTCATCAAGAAGTTTGAATTGTCGCAATGGGTGAGCGCCATTGTGGTGGCAGTGAAAAGGAATGGGAATCACCGACTATGTGTATATTTAAGAGACTTAAATAGAAACATCCAAGTTGACAAATACCTGATGCAGATCATTTCAGAAACATTAAACTACATTGAAAGACAAATGTGTTTACAACACTCGATTTATCAAATGCTTACCACCAAATAAATTTAATAGAAGATTGTAGAGACCTGACAGCATTCATCACGCCTTTTGGGATGTTTAGCTATAAAAGCATGCCTTTCAGACTAGCTTCTGCTGCTGCTGTGTTCCAAAGTCCTATGACCCATGTACTCAAGGGTTTCAAAGGGACATTGGCGTATCAAGTTGATATAATAGTATTTGTGAAAGGGAAAGTGAACATAATGAGAGATTACAGATGGTGTTACAAAAGCTGGCAGAGAAAGGTCTTAAAGTGGAAAGAAGCAAGTGTAAATTTAGGGAGCGTGGGGTGGAATATTTGAGGCACATTGTGAATGGGGGAGGCTACAGACCAAAAGTGGATGCTATGGAAGCTATAAGTAATACCCAAGCCCCTTCTAATAAGGAAGGTGTTAGATGGTTTTTTGGTCTCTGTGAATACTATAGCAAATTTGTGCATGATTTTGCGAGTATAATAGAACTGATTTGGAAGTTGTTGGGGACAGACAGCGGTTTTCTGTGGGATGAGAAATGTGTACAAGCATTTAATGTCATAAAGGACAACATATGTGGAGCGTAAAGCTAGGTGGTTTTGTTGTTTGTAGGGAAACAAAGCTTACTATACATGCCAGTGGAGTAGGACTAGAGGCAGGTGTGTCCCAGTTAGTGGACAAATGAGAAAATGTGATTTGCTATGCCTCAAGAGCTGTTACTGGGGTGGAGAGTGGTATTCAGTTATAGAACGGGAGCTGTTGGCTTCGGTGTGGGGCATAAATCATTTCCATACATCTGGGGCAGAAGACTTACAGTATGTACGGACCACAAGCCATTAGTTGAATTGTTAACAGTCAAAGGTTTGTGCAAGGCTACCCCGAGATTGGTGAGAATGAATGTAAGATTACAAGATTACGATTTTGTGCTAAGGTATGTGCCAGGTGTAAGAAATAATGTGACAGATTTTCTCTCTTGGTTAATGGTAAAAGATAAGGTTGTTGAGGAAGAAGACTTGGTAGAGGAAGTAGTGGCAGCAGTCGGTGAAGTGATTTCCAAGGATGAGTGGATGGAGGAGTTTAAAAGTGACCAAGTAGTTGAGAAAGTGGTAGAATTTATGAGCAAGGGGTGGCCTGCTATGGGTGAGTTGGAAGAGAAGGTTAACCAATATTGGGAGGTTAGAAAAGAGTATTCCATGGAATGTGGTGCACTAGTCAGAGGTGATAAGTTTGGACCGCCGCAGAGGTTGGGGAAGGACTTGATGGAGAAGGCCCATCAAGGTCATCCTGGTTGCACGATAACAAAGTGTAACTTGAGAGAAAAGTATTGGTGACCAGGTATGGATTTGTTGGTGGAGAGGTTTGTGAGAAATTGTTGGCCTTGCCAGAATGTGGACAAGAGTTGTAAAATTCAGAGTACTGAGTGTAGTGTATTGCCTAAACCGGATGAAGCATGGGAGCAGTTGGGCATTGACATTGTGGGGTTGTACAATAGATTGAGGAGAGAGAATAGATTTTTGATAGTGATGGTGGATCACTGTTCCAGTGGGTTGAAGTTAAATGAGTCAGAGGTGTCAGCACAGGTGAGGTGATGACATTTATGGAGCATGTTTTTAGAAGAGAAGTGTACTCAAAGAGGATGGTGAGTGATAATGAGGTGCAGTTCAGGAGTGTGCAAATGAGGAGATACGCACGTAAGGTTGGTATTCAATCAAGGTTTTCATCTCTTTACCACCCTCAAACTAATGGCAAGGTGGAAAGATGTAACAGGGTTATGCTAGAAGCGGTTGAGTAAGCAGTCAGAAACAGTTGGGATGTGAGATCGGTGAATGAGGAGAAGGTGTGGTGTGTGAGGACCTCAAAGTGCAAGTATTTCGGGAAGTCGCTGTTTGTGATCATGAAAGGCAGACAGCCTAATACCATGCTTAATCCTGCATGGGTCAACATTAAAGAGTGTGTGGTTAAGGAAAGTGATGTTTAAGGTAATGTGAGCATGATGAATTCTAAAAAGAGGAGGTTCAAGCCAGCCGACCATGTGAGGAGAAAGAAAGGTGTGTCTACCGGTAAAGGCGATTCTACATTTTCAGATCCAGTGAGGATAAATGATGTGTTTAACAAGTCTGTCAGGATTGAGAATGGAACTATGTGGAACATGTGTAGTTTGAGTAAGAGGAATTGGAATGGCGGAAGAGTGGATTTAGGCATTTGTGAGTGTAAGATGTGTGGATGGAGGAAGATGTGCATGAAGCAGTAATGGAGGATAGAAACAACGGGGGAGGTGGTGATGGTGGGATACAAGAGGAAAGCATGGTGAGAGGATGGATCGTTGGTAACAGAATTCGTAGACTACCACTTTTGTCCAAGCACTATGTTATGAAGTGAACAGTTTTCCCTAGACATGTGGTGGTTCAGAGCAATTTTTTGTTCATGTATATTATTACTGTTGATATATGCATTGTTTTATTTCTTTTGTTTTATATATTGTAATGTAGTTTAGAACATGTAGTTTAGTCACTCGCACTGTCCGCGAGTGGAATGAGAACATGGAATATAGCAGGGAGGACGGTTGGTGAGAGAATGGAGAGAGACTGTGGGGGGGGGGGGAGAAGTAAGGGCAGCTGTGCTGACCTGCTGTCTATTAAAGGATTTAAGGCATCTCATTGGTCTCATCAATAGTATCATAGATTTTATCATATATGTGAAAGTTTCTTCGATATTGCTTGCAGGGTCCCAGACCCTTAATTCAGGGTATTTTTCCTCTTCCTCTGCTTGCCACCACTTCTTCTGCTTCTCAGGGTCCTAGACCTTAGGTTCAGGGTATTCCTTCCCTCCTATACTTACCACCACCTTCTCAGGGTGCCAGCCCCTAAGTTTGGGGTGTTGTTTCCCCTTCTCTGCTTGCCACCATCTTCTCTTCTTCTTAGGGTCCAAGACCTTAGGTTCAGGATAGTTCTTTCCTTTCTCTGCTTGCCATCACATCCTCTGGTTCATAGCATCTTTTTGCCCCTCTGCATATCTGTTTTCTTGGTTTGCGAGGCAACAGCCTTCTTCCAGCATCCTTTGTCAGCCATGGGACTCGTGGTACTTGGGCAGGCTTTGTTTGGTCTGCAGCAGCTCTGCAGCTCCAATTGTCCTTCTGGAAGTCGTTGCACTTCCCAAGCCTGAGGACTGCCTGTCGGCTGCGTCTGCCAGCCTGCCATCCTTTCCGCAGACTCAGGACCAGCTCTGGAGCTCTCGGCATCTTCCTAGTTTTCCCAGCTTGCTGGCTGTATCTGGCAGACACTGTGCCTTTCGTCATGGCTCCCCCAGGGAGGACTGGACTCTGTGGCAAGTCCTTCTGTCCTTTTTATTCCATTGCCGTGTTCGGCTAGATTGAATAGACTGGTCTGCGTACTGTGGTTCCACAGGGTGCTCTTTTGCACTCCACACATATTCTTCGTCTCAGTACAACTCTTGGTGATGTCACAATTGTTCTTTTTCATCTCTGTACTATTTAGGGGAGGATAAGGTTCTACTTTGCTTATATACATAGATGTCTGAGGGACTCCAGGATTCTGGAGAGTGTAAGAGGGTGAGAGAGCTGGGACAGGGTAGAAATATGTCTCTTATAGGGTGTCATCTCTCATCCCATGAGGGTTTTCCCTCCTAATGTGATCCTCCTGCGGTTACAACCCCCAGGGGGATTATTGGACTGTGGCCAGACCACCCTGGCTACTTGGGAAGTGTCTTCCTCAATGGAACAAGGGACAACATCCAAGGATTTGTCACATGAGGCATGCTTATACATATTCTGGCAGATATAAGGATCATGTTGAATAACTTGCATAGGACCTATGACTGTGAGGATTATGATATCACCACCACGAAGCCCCTTGTGATCTGGATGGAGTCTTTTGAAATGAAATACAAGGCTGACAATACATTGACTAGTGGTGGTGTGGTATGGACCCCCTCTCACTGACTCACCATCAATAGTATATTATGGGCTGGGAAGCGTTACCTCTGGGTGCCCTTTGTGTTAGCCAGTTTAAATACTGTGATTCTCCCATATATCGTTTCCCTCCTCACCAGTCGGCGCAGCAGCATGGTGTTCTTTGGCTTGGCTATTTTGGAAATGTGCAGCGGTCTCTCTATATTGTTCTTTTACACTGTGAGTTTCTTTGGTGAGAAAGGTCGATTACACTCTTTTCTGAACCATTTGCTCCACTTTTAAATGGAGCAAATGTTGAAGGGCATTTTTGGAGCAAATGATGTAGTCTGATTTTGAGAATCAGGATTTTGGTGCATCTTTGCTCACTTTCTGTGGTTGCTCCCACTTTGCTTCATTTCATTTATTTGCATGCTTTTCTCCCACTTTGGGCATCTTTGCCCACATTCGGCACTCCTTCTATAAACTGGGCCATCTTCAGAGGCGCACTTCTCTGAATGTGGCGCATCTATTTATGACGCATTACCATCGCATTTGTTATTTTTGAGAATCTGGCCAACTGGGCCTGAGAGACCGTACGTGTACATGGAAAGAATAAGGTTCCAGAAAGATCTATGTAAAATGCTGTGTATAAAGGATACATTGCTGACAGGGGGGAATAAGGATGTATATGATGTTCTCCCTGACTGTCCCAATCAGACTACAATCCAGAACTTGCTTCTTTAACCACTATTTATCAAGTCAAGGACAGGCTGTGGTAAAGCAGCCATTGTGTACGTATTGTATAATATTGCTTCACAGGGCAGTCCTGCAATTGTTGAATATGCTGACGCAACTATAATTGAAATGATAACAATGTAATCAGTTGGTGCCTGGTGCTAAGTGTTTTTATGGACACTTAATCTACTTATAGAATACAAATACTACCTTCATGGTGTGTGTAGGGTTACTATGTGATGAACTGTATAGTGTGTTTCATTTTTAATATAGAAATCTGAAATAAAATGTCAATGCTGGAAACATTTTTGTAAACCAATTTCTAATGTGGAACTGATGGTGCAGTGTTTTTATCATAACAATCCATTATTACAGTCCTGTGAAGTAGCAGAGCACAACATGTAGTGCTATACACAAAAAATAAATTATTATTTATGGAAATATGTCAAATGCAAAGCTATTGAAATTTAGAGAAATGCATGACACAGTGGTGATTCTTCTAATGTAATGAGTTTGACCACCGCATGAAGTGATTGGGCTCAATGTCATGGCCTGTGAAAGAGAGACCATGGTCTCACCGCATGGGAACAACAGGGCGAGCGGTGTGTAAGTAAGGAGCCAGGTTAGGGAAGCAGGTCTTTCATTAAGCCTGGGTGGATTTTCTCGATTAGTAGAAATGAGCGAACAATATATTTGTAATAAAATCACTGAGCGGGAATTTGATAGTCTGAGAATGAAATAATCCTCCATTAAATAAACAACAGCCTGCATAAAATCCCCGCTCCCGGGGAAGCGTAAACATAATGCACGTGCGTTTGTGGAGGTGCCCGGGCAGTGCGAGATTCAAAATAAACCCTTACATGAACCTAAAAGGTGAAGTTTCCAGTGGGAAAATGACTTCAGTGCAGTGTACACCAAAGAAGCTGAAACCTCGGTGATGGGATTCAGTGGTCAACATGGAGGCCACGTGGGGATGGGTGATGAAGTGCCCTGCCTGACTCCTGGGGTAGAAGACCCGCTTCATGATGAAGGGTCAGGGGGTGGGGCAGCGGTGATCCCCTGGCCAATGACACAAGTCCCAGCTTTTTGGCAATGGCGTTTCTCATAGTGCAGGAACAAGCCCTGGTCCCTTTAATAGGGTCGTCTCTAAAAATATTTCTCCCCATATCAAAACAGTGTGCTTGTGCAACTGCCCACAAAGAAAGCCGTATTTGATAGTCTAGCATGCATGGCCGAGCAATTCCTTGGGTGCACACAGGTTGCAAAGCTCTTTGGCTCCAACCCCTTTTCCCAGCGTTAGCCAAGTTGGCGGCCGGCCTTGATCATGGCTTGGCCCACGAGGGGCAGAGCAACAGAGGCAGCAGGGTAACTGCAAAACAATCGTTGCTTATGCAATCTGACTCAAAGCCATATGAATATCAATAGAGGTTATTTTAATTCTTCATTATTCTAGGGCAGCACTCTAGAATTAACTATTCAGTGCCGCTTTGAGGCATGCCCCAGCATGACCAGAACTGGCGCCCAGTACCATGTTAGGAGCCATGTAATTATAAACCAATCTCTAACCATGAATAGAACTATTATATCAGGAAATAGGAAGGTCGCTAAGGAAATGTTGGACCAGGTGAAGGGTTCTCAGCCAATCAGTCAGCCCAGAATGGGGAATTTATTGGCTGATGAAAGCTTGTTTTCCGGGCAGGCAGAAAGCTACATGCCCTTCAACCTAATCCCTAACCCCAATCCTATCCACACAGAAATCTGCCACAGTTACTTATGTAGTTTTGCAACGACACATATATCTATTATACTATAGGTAAACTAGGGTTTGTGTTACCTACTTAAACATTTGCTTGCTCCTCAACGACCTGCTTGGATAGTCCAAGAAGCTATTCTAGCTATATTAAACTATTCCAACGCTCAATGTCTCATACTCCAAAGCCAACATAGCCACTGCCCTTACGGGGAACACAGAATGAATCTGCCTTACATTCCTCAGTACTTCAGTTCTGGGTAGCAGCTATAACACCTGTGCTTCAGGAAAGCCACTGACTGCGTGGATAATATGGTCTCCACTGACCTCCCACTATCTATCCCTCTTAGTACCTCTCCCTCTCTCTCTCTTAGACCGACCACTCTCTTCTATCAACAATCCTGAAGCTCCCCTCTCTTCTGGCAGCAACTCACCTGGCACAGCCACTTGGCTTCAAGGCCACCAGACCCTCCTACTCTCCTCCTCCCACTCCTGCGGCTAACTCCCACCTTGATACAGCCCTCACTATCCTTAATCTCTCTATCTCCAACACTCTCAATATCCTTGCCCCTGTCATGAGGGTCCGACTGAAACCTTCCAAAAAGTGCAACTCTTGGTACGACTCCGAACTGGCAGCCCTTAAACGCAAGTATAGGGCAGCTGATTGGAAATGGAATTCGTCGGATGGACCATCTGACAAACTGGCCTGCAGCCTCCTTCAAAGGCAATATCGACTCAGCATCCATTCCAAGAAAAGAGTCTTTATTCAAGCCCGCATCTCAGCGGCATCAAACAACACGGCTGAACTTTTCAAACTCTGCAAGGAACTGGCCAATCCTGCAGCAGCCGCCTCCTCTGTCACTCCCACCCAGGTCCTATGCTCGGCCATTGGAGCACACTTCACCACAAAAACTCAAGACATACTCTCCTCCCTCCCCCCACACCACTGCACACACCAGCACCTGTGCCTCCCTTGGCCTCACCTCCACTCACACTCTCCTTTCTCTCTCCCGTCAGACCTGATGAGGTCAACAGACAATTCCGGTCTATGAAGGCCTGAGCCAAGCAAGTGGACCCTTGCCCTTCCAAAACCATCATGGACAATATTGACTCCCTCGCACCAGCCTTGGCTGGCCTTTGCAACCTCTCCTTTTCCACTGTAGTTTTCTCCACTGCTCTCAAGCACTCGCTTGTGCACCCCCTTCTCAAGAAACCCTCTGCTGATGCCTCCATTCCGTCAAACTACTGCCCGATCTCTATCACTCCTTTCCTGGGCAAACTCTTGGAGAAGCTGGCTATCTCGCAACTAAACCTCCACACTGAATAAATCTATTGTTTACACAACCATCAGTCTGGTATGGCATCCAGAGGCACGGAAACTGCTCTTCTAAACATCTGCAAAGTCCTGCTCTCAAATCTCAACACTAACACTCCCTCTGTCCTCATTCTCTTTGATCTCTCCTCCGCTTTTGACATGGTTACCCACAATATCCTAATCTCACGGCGTCGTGACACCCTGGGAATCACAGGTCAGGCTCTGGTCTGGTTAACCTCTTTTTTCTCCACCCGCCCATCCCATGTCGAACTTGGTGCCTTTCTCTCGACTATCACCCTCTCAACCTGCAGCATTCCCCAGGGTTCTAACCTGTCCCCTTGGTTTTTCAACGTCTACATGGCCACTCTGACACGTGTGATTGCCACTTTCACCTCTAATTTCCAGTGTTACGCAGATGACACGCAACTATCCTTTAAGATACCCTCAGCCGCCTCCTCCTCACTCATTTCTGACTGGGTCTCCACTATCCAGTCATGGTCCACTGCAAACAGCCTTTATCTCAATGCCAGTAAAACTGAGATTGTTCGCATTGGGACCCCTGACCCCGCTTTCCCCCTCTCACTCTGGCCGGCCTCCCTTGGCCCGTGCCCACTCCCAACATTGAGGCCAAAAACCTTGGGGTCATCTTCCACTCCACTCGCTCTTTCTCCTCTCACATTTCTGTCTAACCATCCTCTACACCTCCTCAGAGGCACTCTACCTTTTCTCACTTTCCCCCAGTGATTTACTGTCTCCATCACCCTGGTCCTCTCTAGGCAGGACTACTGCAACAGCCTCTTCCTCAACCTCCCTTATTCTTCCCTGCAACCCTCTGCAACTCATCCAGAACTGAACCGCAAGACTTAGCCTTGGCCTCAAGCCCAGGGTCTGCATCTCTCCGGCACTGAAATCACTCCACTGGCTCCCCGTGGCTGCAAGGATCAAATTCAAGACCCTCTGCATTGTTCATAAGGCTTTCTGGAGCCTGGGACCTACTTACCTTCAGCGTTGCCTACCTGAATACTGTCCCTCCCGAGCCCTCCGCTCATCTACCTCCAACCTTCTTCGAGTGAGCAGGTTTTCCAAGCAGAGATTTGGAGGGCGATCCCTCTCCTCTGAAGGAGCCTGCCTCTGGAACAGCCTCCATGTCTTCATCCGTCTTGAGCCTGATATACTCAAGTTCCGGAAACTCCTCAGACCTTCCTCTACTCCTCTTCCTTCTCCCTCACCCTACCCTGCTAACCTAGCTCTATGCGCTTCCTTCTATCTCTCCTTTCATTACAGCGTAACCGGCCGATCCTTTCTGCACTTACCTCAGGGCCCTGCACCCCACCCACTCAATGCACTTGCAATAAATCCTTGAGAGCTTCTCACTATGCATTTCCCCATTCACTACTGACTGGGTGCACTTGGTCCCCTGCCCCTCCCTGTCCTGACTGCACTTGCACGATCTGTTTAACAGCTCTGCCCGATGATCGTTCTGTCTGTTCTTCCTTGTCTCTCCTCCTAATGTGCACTTGAAAAAACCACAGAATCGCTGTCAAGCCTATTTGTTGTATCTAAACTGTTAAATGTACCTAATTCACTTAATCTGCCTGTGCAGACCGTTATCGCTTCAGATATTCAAGGGCTCTGAGCGAGTTGTTTTTCTCTGTGTTCCCACGCTCCTTGAGCACTTTGAAACATTTGCCTGTGTATAGGCGCTATATAAATAAACATTACCATTACCAGACTCTCAATGACGGGACTTGGAGACCCACTACTGCTAGCGAGCAGCTCCACACACGTACTTTACAACGTTTAGTAAACATGGTGGTCTTCCATACTCCCTGGAAAGCTCCTTGAACCATCATCATGCGGGTTCTTTAGGATCAGTGAATAGGGGTCCCCTGAGCTGTGACAACAGGAGATTCAGCTTTTGGGGAGGGAGTGCTTTCATCGGAAGAAAACATATCAGAAAATTATTTGTACGGAGTCTGCTTCCTCTGTTTGGCCATGCTGGCTTTGGGACTTCAGGAACTTGCAGATGGGCTCAGTCCCACTACCAAGCAGTGTATGGAGCACTAATTAATACAATGTAGCGGTTTCATTCCGGGTTTCCCATAATACTAAAAAATACCTTGGAAATGGGGACATCATCTGAGTTTAAGTATTTGTGCTGACTCTTCAGCCACAAGGGATATTCACAGGCTTAGGTCCCAGAACATTCATCCACCATTTAGCATACCTGCCTTGCAATACACCATTTCATTTGCTACGCAGCAATCACCTCCATTCATTGTTTGAGAAGAGTGAGATGGACGGTTACATAAAGAAGCAGAAGCCAGTATGAAAGCATTATAGCAATTAACAGTGTGTTTCAATTAGCCCACAATGCTACATTGTGCAAGCTATACCGGCTACACCACCTGAAGAGATAGTCTTGAGCAAAGAGATGGCTTTAAACTAGGCGAGGGGATGTTTCCATCTGGCACAGACTACCAAATGCAGAATTACAGCAATTCCCATCCAGGCCTAACTTCTGCGTTACAAAAGGAACTTTTTTTGAGAGAATAATAACACAGCAAAGTTGCCTGTAATGTAAATATCTTTAATTTCCGTAGCAGCTATTAGCAGAAAAGATGGCAGAACAAGTACTAGGTAAGTGCTGATGGATGAGTGAAAGAATGGGGAGGCTGGTGTGGGTTCTCAGAGGTTGGGGGCCAACGAAGGACAACGTGGGTTAGGTGAGAGGGCGAACAGCTAACAGGATACTTGGAACACAAGCATGCAATGGTAGGTGATGCCCGCAGTCAACGCAATCTGATTGGCTAGGAGCAATTTTCTTGGGTGGTAATCACATTTGTGGTTTCCATATACCACCTCTCTGGATGGTGGAAGTGTTGTGAAATGTGTGTAATAATACAATGCACACAGAAAAGGTAGCAGGTGCCCCTCTCTCGAAAGAACACAGCATGATAACCGGTTCAGTGCCCACTTTGAGAGTCCGCAGCCATCGCGTTTTGCTCACTGTGCTTTTCACAAAGCAGGAATATCCATTTGCATATCAGTCTTTGTTACGCCCACGTAGGCAGTCCAGCACAGAAATGCCAGGCAAACCTCCTTTGAACAAGAGTACCAACAGCAACCCCATACATGTGTTTCAGCCTTTTCGGCCTCATCAGTGAGGTGGAGCTATGTCTCTCTGAGCACAGTGAGCAAGGGGTCCACGTCTGTTTACGCCCAGGGAACTTAGGGTGACCAACCCCAAGTTCCTTCCAAAAACACAAAAAAGGTAGCAAGCGCCTCTCTCTCGAAAGAACACGGCATGCTTTTCAGTGGTTTTTACCCACTTTGAGAGTCTGCAGCCTTCGCTTTTTGCTCACTGTACTTTTCACAAAGGAGGAATATCTATTTGCATATCAGACTTTGTCCCGCCACAAGGAAAGTCCAGCACCGAAATGCCAGTAAAACATCCTTTGAACAAGAGTACCAACAGCAACCACATACACTTGTTTCAGCCTTGTTGGGCCGCATCAATGAGGTGCAGCTGTGCCTCTCTGAGCACAGTGAGCACCGGATCCATGTCTGGTTTCCCCAGGTAACTTAGAGTGACCAACCCCCAAGTTCCTCCCAAAAATACAAAAAAGTTAGCAGACGCCCCCTCTCGAAAGAACACGGCATGATAAACTGTTCAGTGGTTTTTACCCACTTTGAGAGTCGGCGGCCATCGCTTTTTGCTCACTGTACTTTTCACAAACGAGGAATATCCATTTGCATATAAGTTTTGGTCCGGCCCACAAGGACAGTACAGCACCGAAATGCCAGGCTAACCTCTTTTGAACAAGAGTACCAACAGCAACCCCATACACGTGTTTCAGCCTTGTTGGGCCTCATCAGTGAGGTGGAGCTGTGCCTCTCTGAGCACAGTGAGCAAGGAATCCACAACTGGTTTCCCCCAGGCAACTTAGGGTGACCAACCCCAAGTTCCTTCCAAAAATACAAAAAAGTAGCAGGTGCCCCACACTCGAAAGAGCACAGCATCATAACCTGTTCAGTGGTTTTTACCCACTTTGAGAGTCCACGGCTATCGCTTTTTGCTCCATGTACTTTTCACAAAGGAGGAATTCCCATTTGCATATCAGTCTTTGTCCCGGCCACAAGGGCAGTCCAGCACCGAAATGTCAGGCAAACATCCTTTGAACAACAGTATCAACAGCAACCCCATAAATGTGTTTCAGCCTTGTTGGGCCTCATCAGTGAGGTGGAGCTGTGCCTCTCTGAGCACAGTGAGCAAGGGATCCATGCCTGGTTTCCCCAAGGTAACGCAGGGTGACCAACCCCACGTTCCTTCTAAAAATACAAAAAAGTAGCAGGCGCCCCTCCAGCAAAAGAACACGGCATGATAACCTGCTCAGTGGTTTTTACGCACTTTGAGAGTCTGCAGCCATTGCTTTTTACTCACTGTAGTTTTCACAAAGGAGGAATATCCATTTGCATATCAGTCTTTGTTACGCCCACGTAGGCAGTCCAGCACATAAATGCCAGGCAAACCTCCTTTGAACAAGAGTACCAACAGCAACCCCATACACGTGTTTCAGCCTTGTTGGGCCTTATCAGTGAGGTGGAGCTGTGCCACTCGGAGCACAGTGAGCAAGGAATCCACAACTGGTTTCCCCCCCCAGGTAACTTAGGGTGACCAACCCCAAGTTCCTTCCAAAAATACAAAAAAGTAGCAGGTGCCCCTCTCTCGAAAGAGCACAGCATGATAACCTGTTCAGTGGTTTTTACCCACTTTGTGAGTCCACGGGTACTTTGTGAGTCCACGGCCATCGCTTTTTGCTCCCTGTACTTTTCACAAAGGTGGAATAAACATTTGCATATCAGTCTTTGTCCCGCCCACAAGGGCAGTCCAGCAACGAAATGCCAGGGAAACATCCTTTGAACAACAGTACCAAGAGCAACCCCATAAATGTGTTTTGGCCTTGTTGGGCCTCATCAGTGAGGTGGAGCTGTGCCTCTGTGAGCACTGTGAGCAAGGGATCCACGCCTGGTTTCCCCAAGGTAACACAGGGTGACCAACCCCACGTTCCTTCCAAAAATACAAAAAAGTAGCAGGCGCCCCTCGCTCAAAAGAACACGGCATGATCACCTGTTCAGTGGTTTTGACCCACTTCGAGAGTCTGTGCCCATCGCTTTTTCGCTCACTGTACTTTTCGCAAAGGAGGAATATCCATTTGAATATCAGTCTTTGTCCCGCCCACAAGAGCAGTCCATTACCGAAATGCCAGGCAAGCCTCCTTTGAACTAGAGTACCAACAGCAACCCCATACACGTGTTTCAGCCTTGTTGGGCCTCATCAGTGCGGTGGAGTTGTGCCTCTTTGAGCACAGTGAGCAAGGGATCCACGTTTGGTTTCCCCCAGGTAACTTAAGGTGACCAACCCCAAGTTCCTTCCAAAAATACAAAAAAGGCAGCAGGCACCCTCTCTCGAAAGAGCACGGCATGATAACCTGTTCAGTGGTTTTTACCCACTTTGAGGGTCCGCAGCCATCGCTTTTTGCTCACTGTACTTTTCACAAAGGAAGAATATTCATTTGCATATCATTATTTGTCCCGCCCACAAGGGCAGTCCAGTACTGAAATGCTAGGCAAACGTCCTTTGAACAATAGTACCAAACCAAAAGCAACCCCATTCACATGTTACAGCCTTGTTAGGCCTCATCAATGAGGTAGAGCTGTGCCTCTCTGAGCACAGTGAGCAAGGGGTCCATGTCTGGTTTCCCCCAGGTAACTTAAGGTGACCAATCCCAAGTTTCTTCCAAAAATACAAAAAAGGTAGCAGGCACCCCTCTCTCGAAAGAACATGGCATGATAACCTGCTCAGTGGTTTTTACGCACTTTGAGAGTCTGCAGCCATTGCTTTTTGCTAACTGTACTTTTCACAAAGGAGGAATAACTATTTGCATATAAGTCTTGGTCCGGCCCACAAGGGCAGTCCAGCACCGAAATGCCAGGCTAACCTCCTTTGAACAAAAGTACCAACAGCAACCCCATACACGTGTTTCAGCTTTGTTGGGCCTCATCAGTGAGGCGGAGCTATGCCTCTCTGAGCACAGTGAGCAAGGAATCCACAACTGATTTCCCCCCCAGGTAATTTAGGGTGGCCAACCCCAAGTTCCTTCCAAAAATACAAAAAAGTAGCAGGTGCCCCTCTCTCGAAAGAGCACAGCATGATAACCTGTTCAGTGGTTTTTACCCACTTTGTGAGTCCACGGCCATCGCTTTTTGCTCCCTGTACTTTTCACAAAGGAGGAATATCCATTTGCATATCAGTCTTTGTCCCGCCCACAAGGGCAGTCCAGCACCGAAATGCCAGGCTAACCTCCTTTGAACAAGAGTACCAACAGCAACCCCATGCACGTGTTTCAGCCTTGTTGGGCCTCATCAGTGCGGTGGAGTTGTGCCTCTCTGAGCACAATGAGCAAGGGGTCCATGTCTGGTTTCCGCCAGGTAACTTAAGGTGACCAATCCCAAGTTTCTTCCAAAAATACAAAAAAGGTAGCAGGCACCCCTCTCTCAAAAGAACATGGCATGATAACCTGCTCAGTGGTTTTTACGCACTTTGAGAGTCTGCAGCCATTGCTTTTTGCTAACTGTACTTTTCACAAAGGAGGAATAACTATTTGCATATAAGTCTTGGTCCGGCCCACAAGGGCAGTCCAGCACCGAAATGCCAGGCTAACCTCCTTTGAACAAAAGTACCAACAGCAACCCCATACACGTGTTTCAGCTTTGTTGGGCCTCATCAGTGAGGCGGAGCTATGCCTCTCTGAGCACAGTGAGCAAGGAATCCACAACTGATTTCCCCCCCAGGTAACTTAGGGTGGCCAACCCCAAGTTCCTTCCAAAAATACAAAAAAGTAGCAGGTGCCCCTCTCTCGAAAGAGCACAGCATGATAACCTGTTCAGTGGTTTTTACCCACTTTGTGAGTCCACGGCCATCGCTTTTTGCTCCCTGTACTTTTCACAAAGGAGGAATATCCATTTGCATATCAGTCTTTGTCCCGCCCACAAGGGCAGTCCAGCACCGAAATGCCAGGCTAACCTCCTTTGAACAAGAGTACCAACAGCAACCCCATGCACGTGTTTCAGCCTTGTTGGGCCTCATCAGTGCGGTGGAGTTGTGCCTCTCTGAGCACAATGAGCAAGGGGTCCATGTCTGGTTTCCGCCAGGTAACTTAAGATGACCAACCCCAAGTTCCTTCCAAAAATACAAAAAAGGCAGCAGGCGCCCTCTCTCGAAAAAACACGGCATGATAACCTGTTCAGTGGTTTTTACCCACTTTGAGAGTCTGCAGCCATCCCTTTTTGCTCACTCTACTTTTCACAAAGGAGAACTATCCATTTGCATATCAGTCTTTGTCCCGCCCACAAGGGAAGTCCGGCACCGAAATGCCAGGCAAACCTCCTTTGAACATGAGTACTAACAGAAACCCCATGCACGAGTGTCAGCCTTGTTGGGCCTCATCAGTGAGGTGGAACCGTGCCTCTCTGAGCACAGTGAGCAAGGATACAATGCACATGAGCATAGCTTCTGATGGGGAAGGTCCAGGTTATTGTCCCAGTGCTCAAGTGGTTAAATACTGCATGCATAACATAGAGAGGAATATAAAAGGCATTGCAGGGTAGAAGGTCTCCTCTCCTCCAGCAGGCAACTCACGAATGTTGTTTCTCACTGAAATTACCTTTTATGAAGTTGCGGGTGGTGGTGACTGATCACCTGTTGGCATCAACTCAACATTAGGAAATACAGACTTAATAAAGCAATGATAACATGTCGGATTCCTCAACCCCAAAACAATGACAGGCATCAGCCTGTCCAACTACTCCAGTTTCAACCATGTAGGTTTCAAGTTATAGGTGCCCTCAACTCTCTTGACAATTCAACCTCTGCCAAAAGCCCAAAGAGCGGATTGCCTGAAATACTCCTGGCAAAGAAGGCTCAGATATCCGGATATAATATGGTGGCACAATTGGGTAACTGAGAGCATAGGGTCCTAGCATTTATGGGTCCAGTTGAGTAGTCACAGAAACACTGAAGATGGGAGAATGGCATAAGATTGCAGGTCAGCCCAATGCAGGATGACAGGGTATATTCCTAAAGCCTCCGGATTCAGGTAAGAAGGCAGACAGGCAAAGACAGGCAAAGACAATGCATGTGTATGCCAGGAGGGCCTATTTGTCCTGAATACTGATGTAGATGTCTTCATACAATTTCAGTTTGGCCAAATGTAGAAGGTGGCTAGAGTTGCCATATGCAAAGCAGTTATGCCTACCATACCTGGAGTAGGAGCAAAGAGATGAGGGAGT
Source organism: Ambystoma mexicanum (assembly GCF_040938575.1). NCBI lineage: Eukaryota > Metazoa > Chordata > Amphibia > Caudata > Ambystomatidae > Ambystoma > Ambystoma mexicanum. The sequence continues at coordinate 1,476,508,389 of NC_090937.1, read as the reverse complement.
AACATCACTGGTCTTGCATTGGTTCCTCTAGCATGCGAAAGAGCAGGCAGAATCTGCAGGGCTCCATGGCTCTAGGCTTGATTCAAAATTCTGAAGCAAGCAGATATTGTGGCTTTCATGCCCGTTGTGGGGGCAGACATGGCCTTTAACGGCCCGCCATCTCGAGCGAGGTTAGGCCCAAACAAAGCGAGAACCTCGGCTCAATCTGTGGGCCGTTAAAGGCCATGTCCACCCCGCCATAACAGGCATGAATGCCATTCACACCCTGGGATGCATCTGGGGTATGAATAGCTTTCTTTATTATCCTCCGGTGATTCACGGTGCTTGCACAGCTAAACTCCTGATACATGTATTTAAAAGGATGGCCCAATCCACATTCTTTGATGTGAGTGTCTGGATGGAAGTGAATGGCCTGAATGCACTGTGAGCCTGATTGGCTGCCTGCCTGCATGAATGCCCTTCTGAATGATTGGTTGCCTGAGTGTGACACAGCAGAGTGAATACGATACCAAACGGTATATATGGGGACCTCTCACTGACTGGAATTCTTCAGAAGCTGAAGTCGAAACTCGATGCTTAACCTTGAAGCCCAGCTGGAAGAAGAAGGCTTTTCTGGCAAAAGCTGCTGTGTCTCCAAGAACTGATCCAAGAGAGGACCTGGCGAGGAGACCTCTTCCCGAGCAATGAGGGAACATCGTGCACCAGCTCATCTTCACCAAGGCTCCCTGGAACTCAGTCCTGAACGACTGTCAACCAGAGACGGGGACCGGCAAGGAACCAGTCAAGTAAGTCAGGACATCCATCACCCTCGATTGAGGTTCTGAGGACCGGGGTAACCTTGTCGACTGGAGCCGCAACCCTCCATTGTCTTTGAAACCAAGGACTCCCTTGCCATCATCGTAGACCGTTTTGTCCCGCCAGAGAAAGTCAAGGTCACTGACGAACCGAGGAGAATCTGCCAGTGGGTTTCCGGCCACCCACAGTCCACAAGGATGCTGTCAAAGATCTGAAAGACAGCCGTGGTTGAGTCCCGATAGCCGACGCCAGCGCCGACAACCCAACACCCATGCGGGGCCTACGTTCTTCATTGAATCTACTTTGCAGCAACAAACTCTCGCCATCGAGGTGCACCGCACGCCTCATCTTCACAGGACGCCCATGACTGATTGTCGACGAGCACCGCGAAGATCGAAGCTGCGCTCTCGATGACATTGTTCACCTTTTCTTCATAGGAACCTTGTTGACCTATGGCTCCTGCCTTAAAGGGAGTCCACTCAAGAGGTATCCGCCATCGACCCATCAAAAAACTCTGCTAAACTAGGTACATTGGGTTAGTAGAACATTTTGTAACAGGAAACAAGACTATTTTAAATATATATGGACTGGGCTAGTTGATACACTTTATGTACAGGTTGCCCAAGTGGGGGATCCTCACACAGAACTGTGTCTCGGGTAGAGACAAAGTATTCTGCCATTTGTTTAAGCTAACTTGTCTTCCTTCCTATGTTTATTGTTTCTTCACTTTGCTATTTTATTTGTATGCCATTAAGACTGTCAGCAGTTGTTGCATTTTAATGAAGTCAAGAGTTAACCATGGTACCACAAAAAGATTGTACATATTTACCATGTTAATATTGCCAAAGCACAAAGTGTGTTATTGATTGTGTATATATTCTGAACCTTATATATATAAAGGACTGGGACCTTATATATATAAGGAACTGTGGTTCCTTTTTTGGGGGCTCTGGGACTAAACAGTACTTAAGAACCAGCCTGCATCACCTCCTGAGAGCTTAAGCCTTGATTGCTCGTCCATTGCTACCACATAGAGAATCTTGGCTAGGGTGCTCTGTGCTTCTACTCTGCCATATAGGAGTACAGATACCTCCCTCCAATCTTTACAGTGGGGAGGCAACAGGGAGAGGGTTCCCTGTTTCCAGAGTCGTAGATGGGGTAGGGCCAGAGCAGGTAAGGCCCACCCAAAATCTGTAAAAGCCCACTCAGCAGCATTGTGCAGGCATTTACAGATGTTAATGTCACCGCGGTGGGCCCAATTATATTAGCAACAGGACCCACTTGTTAGACAATCCTGCCTACGCCTACCTGTTGCCTGCCCATGATACCATTTTCTTTTTCAATTGAATTTTATTTATTTCAAACTTGTAAATACAATACAAGGAAACAAAAGTGGGATGCACCAATATGTTACAGCCACGGTCAAATTATTTCTCTTGTTCATCTCTGGCAACAACCTTGGGAGTCCACATCAACTACGTGGGGGGGGGGTGGGAGAACCTGCTATAACAGATGCGACCTATGCCATCTACGGGTGGTGTCCAGGGTCTGTCCACTGGGGTATAGTAGAGTAAAATAGAGAGGGGCCAGGCCTTCTGAGGGACAACACAGAGAAGAGTACTTGGGGGTGCTGCAAGACTTGCATTCAGGAAATAGATTACCAAAACATGACTGATATGTTATCCAGTCATTTAGAACAAGCAACGGGAAAGGAAGAAAAAGTATGGGCTACGTTTCCCTCTGTCCCTGAGGCCTCTCATCCTGTATCACCGATGGGAGACACCTCAGGAGGAATGGACTTCAAGAGCTTTTACACTCCCTCTGCCTCCCAAAAGAGATAGTTCTTCCCCTCGCAAGATATCCTGAGCTTGGCAGGCCAAAGGAGAGCCGCCTTGACTCCTAGTTTCAGAACGGCTTTCTTGACGATATTCAGGGACCTTCTTTTCTTTTGGGTGGCTGGTGAAAGATGTTTTAAGTCTGTAGAACCTGTCTATCTATATAGGGTCCTCCTCAAAACTCCAGCTCGAGTATCTCAGGATGCCAGGTGGAAACAAGTTCCACCAGGTCACTGCCCTCTACACCTGCCAGGAGACCGGTAATTCAAAGCTGTGGCGCTCGCTGCGCCATCTCAAGAAATTCCAGTTTGTTATCTACGATCTTGTTACCCCGTACCACAGACTCCACTGCACGGCTAATTTTCTGCACCAAGGGTCGTGTTTGCGCACACTGTTTATCCAGCTCAGATATCTTTTGTTCCAATGTAGAGGTTCTTGTTTCTAGCTGTGCCACGTTTTCAGTTAGCTTGTCAAGCTTGACTTGCAATCATGACATTGACTGCTCTATTCGCCCCAAAGCAGCCATGATAGGGTCAAGGGAAGTGGCCTTTTTCTGACCGTGCTGCCCAGAACGGGGAACAAAGAAGGCTGCGTCCTCTGCATTAGCTTTTTTCCTTGACTTTACTGACACCATTGTTCTTTCCATGCGGGATCCCTCATACACCTTCCAAAAGAACAAGTTGCCACCTGACAGCCACCTGAGATGGGGTCTGGCCCATTCCCAACTATGACTATGCTTTGCACCTGGGCCCCTATCAGCTCTGTATACCCAGAAGGTCGCCCCAATCACACTTGTACCTTCAGTGATCTGGTGGCGGTCACGTCTCACTGGGCCATAGTTCTATGTTCCTCTGGCTGGGCTGTAGTACCCATTCAGAGCAGAGGTGAGTGTGCTGTGTAGCGAGAGTCCTGTATAGGATCACCCTCACTGAAGTGTCACTGCAGTCCCACCGCTGCTCCTACGATGACTGTGTAGACAGGGTACTAGACCCCTTTCACAGAATACAGATAACATAATAGGGTTATCAATGGTTCCAATATTGCAAAAATCTGAATTATAGTGCTTTTTGAAGATAAAGAGTGCATATAGGGTGCCATATATTTTTGGGGTCAGAATGACCCAGGATGTGTTGGGTGTCTGAGGTATTACACACACATCATTAATATCTAAAAATATAATCTGGAAATCGGATAGAAAACGAGTTATGTACAAAAGTAGATTGGTTCACTTTTTGGTAGCCGAACCTCTAGGCTGAATAGACTGAGATAGATCCTAAAATGGATGCCAAAATACAAAATGGCTTTGGGATCAGATTTGAAAAAAGCTGAATCATCCTGAGAGTGAATCATTATTTGACAGCAGTTCACTGTGAGATGAAGAATGTCTGGGATGGTATATTTGGACATTTTGACAGAGAGAGCAGACATGATGGATAGTAGATCAGATAAGTGCATGGGAAAGCTACCAATTCGCCAGAACAGCTGCTTACTTAGCAACAAATAAGATGAGCTCATGAAGTTTTTCACAGAATAAGCTGCCAAGTAAATTTGGCAGGGCCTCGAGAAGTAGATAAGGGCTGTTTCGTGGCAGGTGATAAAGGGTGTGTACTGGTGTCCGGCTGGGCCTAAGGCAAGCTTATCAGTTTATGTGTCAGTCAACCAGTGCTTGCCAAAATGAGCTAATGAGGACTTTGTGAGTGACAAATGAACCAACCAATCGAAGACAAAGAGGGCTTATATTAAAGCATTATGTCATTGGAAAAGAAGCATATAAAAGCAAGCTGATTGAAGCAGATCTGTGTGCCTACCATTTTGTCTCTTAAATCTGTATTAAAGATGCCTGTGAACCATTACCCGGGCATCCGTCCTCCTTTATCTTGTGTCCATTGTCAGAATCCACAATGTCAAGGCTGATGAAGTAGAGGGTCCCCCTTTACAACTCTCCTGGTACGCACCAGAGGTGCACCCCCGCTGCTCCTGCCACCTTGTTCTGCATTCACTTCAGGCCCACTGTGCCACTGCTGAGTTCTCAGTGCTTTGGAGGCCAGTCGATCTGATCTCACAGCACAGCATGCTGTATAACGTTTGGAGAGTTCTTTACTGCAGCGTGTTGCAAAACAGCAGCGCCTCGTCTAGCCTGTCCTAACTCCGAGATGCAGAGTTTCTCCCTGGAGCAGCCATCTTGATCGGGCTCTCAAGCGCCACATAACCCTTTTTTTTAAACAATGACGCCACCCGGGGAAGAGCCTCGGGTGGCTAGAACAGTGGACGGGGATTGCGTATTCTCGCCCGCTGTTCCAGCCACCTGATTGGTTGATGGTCTTTTCCCAGGTGCAAATGGGGTGGGTCCCTTCCACAGAGCAACATTTCCTGCCCTTCACCCTGCTCCTGCTCCATGCAGGAAATCCAAACATAAATGACACTGATGCAGGAAAACACACACTTTGTTTTCATGGGTAGTCCTGCATCAATGACTTTTTGGTGTATTATAAAATGAGGCTGTTGGTAGGCTTTATCTTTTGAATTTACTAGTTAGAGAAAAGCCTTAACCTAATTAAAGACATTGTGAATCGAGGTGTTGCAGTAGTCAATCCGCTGCAAAGCCTCGGGTCGAATAATTGCACATGATATCACTGGGCACAATGTTGCCAATATGAAAGACACATTGTGTAACCCAAGTGTGTCTATGCATTTGAACTTCAGTGGCAAGCAGTGCATGTACAATCCAGATGCTCAAATGCAGCCTGAGTCAATGAATAGTCAAGCTAGGGTTTTAACATGTATAGCTAATCAGAATCCAGCAACTGGCCTTAGTAATCCCCCCGCCCCCTGTTTACTTGCTGGGTGGGTGTGATACTATTTTGGTGGAGACTGTGAGCACATATCTTTCTACTATGGAACCAATTAAAGAGCTGAGTTCCCAAATCTTGGAGAGGGAAGGATTTGCAAATTCTGACCCAATGGAAGAGTGGACGGAACAGAATTTAAACTGTACTTTTAAAGACTGTTTTCACGCTAACCAAGATGCGTATAGAAGAAGACTGTCTTGGTATTATTTGATCATCTAGGCATTGTAGGAAACTCTAATGTGATGCTTCGTCTGCTTCAAATATTGCCAGGCTGCATGCATTCTGGGGGATGTAGTCTACGGGTAACCTTTGCATATACAATCATCCATAATATATTCAGAGGCAAACAGGATGCTCTTTTTGTAACTTGCCTTGCAGCGTATTCACATGATGGGGCTAAGCATTTACATGAGCATTGGCATCTGTCCAGAGCTGCTAGGAGTTTAAAAGAAGGGAACCTTGATTGTGCAAATATTAGTACCAGTGTTATTGCAAGAACAGAGTCATTAGGTTCATTAGCAGTGTCTAATATTATGGATATGAATCCCATAGCACCTGAGAGGACACTAGTCAACTTTCCTCAACTGAAACTCTCTTCTCAAGCAAAGGATACCATATACAAGAGTGTGTCCCGCTCCCAGCAGGTGCGGGGTTAAATGTACGCACTGTTAAAGGAGACTGCCTTGCAATATTGGCATTGAACGTAGCTGGGTTAAGTAACAAGCTTGGGGATCCTGGGATTGCCTGATTGATATCTAAATATGACATATGAATGTTCCAAGACACATGGGAATTACTATCAATCCCATGAAATGGTTTCGGCAGTGTGTATTCGCCAGCAAACAAAAGTAAGAGTGGGAGACACAAAGGAGGTTTGGCTATTTATATTGCCAAGAAGGGTTATGCTAGATGCAGTTTGAAGACTTCCTTTGAGACTGTATTGAATGTCTGCATGAAGAGAAATGCAAGTGTCTCGAAAGTACTGATACATTTCTACAATGCATTACATGACTGTGGCCTTGCCCTAATATCAAGTACCTGGTAGATATGATCGATAGACTTGTCTGGCATCTTACTGTACTAGCATAAATGTAATTATGATTGGTGGTGATTTTAATTTTCGATTATGACAGTGATGTGTGGTGGATGCACCAATTGTTGACGAGGATTACGTTTATGACATTCCCTCTAGCCCCCACCACTGCTCCCCTTCCCCACCCATGCTAGGTACAACCATCTCTAAGACAGGTAGATGACATCTACCCCACTTAATAGAGCTGGCAGGTTTTCTGTTTGTAAACAATAGGGAAGTGGGTTGGGGGACGGGAGGAGGTTAGAGAGACAGAGAGAGGGAGAGAGAGAGAAAGAGAGAGATATTCTGTGAAGCAACGTCGTCCTTAGGAGTGATTATGGCATCCTGAAATCCAGCAAACAGCAAGAAGGTTTGTAACCTTCAAGCCTCGAATAAGTCCAAATTTGGAGCATCATTCCAATTGGTACATCGAAGACTGCAGGAATATGAACAATTTACCCTTACAAATGCCAAGGGATACATGTGGGAATAATTCTGAGATGGTTGGTGCAACACAGATTTATAAGAGGATATTGGTAAAGTCAAAATAATTATTCTGGAAGTACGGTGCCTGGCCAACTTTAGAAGCCTCAGCTCATAATAAAAACAACAGCAGCACATTTTTAAAAATTGTGTACAGGGTTTTTGAAATGGCCAAAGCGGCGATAGTGGCAGGTCGTCCTCCCCAGCATGGGTACGATATTCTACCTGTCTGTGCATGTCCTCAGTGCAATCTGATAATTAAACTTAAGCAATCCTAGTATCGGATAAGCATGAGCTGACGTCAAGAGAGCAGATATCTGTTAAATTCAATATTGATAAAGTGTGCAATGCCTTTTTATTGACCCCCAATACAAAAACTCCCGCCAGACATGATTTTGCTCAATATATTTTAATATAATAGATCTCGGTGGGTCCTGGATTTTACTAACAATTTAAAGGAATTGCAACTAATAATGCATCCCCAAATTATTTGGAGAAGTCCATCATTGTCCCATTTTTTCAAAAGGGGAGTCAGATCAGGCGCAAAATGATTTAATCTGATTTCATTAATTGACTCATCTGCAAAATGGTTGGGTAGGGTTATTTATAACCATTGATTGGGTCAGAACCAATCACATTGCTGCGAAAGATCAATATGGGTTCAGAGAAGGTGTGGGGCCTATCGAGCCGTCTAATCATAGACAAATATGTTTGGGATTTAAGAATTCTATCTGAGGCTTATCGAACTGTGCTCGCCCTTTGAGTGTGTTCATCGTCCAAAACTCTGGTAGTCACTTCACCTAGTCGATTTGTCCAGGCCATTATTAAATATGCTGATTGCATTCTGGCTAAATTACATGGGTAATGTCTCCTCTGCCTTCAGTGTCCCCCAGCGGGTTTGACAGAGGTGTGTTCTGGCCCCACTTTTGTTCAACCTCTAATTTAGCTAATTATCTAATAATCTAAACAAGCTAACTGAGGATAGCTGTGTATTGACCAATTCTGACAATTTCATTTTACGTTATGATATAATATGAAGACTTCTGGAGGTAGCAGGTTAGGGTTGACATAAGTTCCTCTATGAAGATGACATCAATTAGGACAGGAGCTGGAGCAGAGCCCATTAGCTCCCACCACCCAGGCTACATGGCTACAACTGCCTGAGCTGGCACTCACATACTTATACAACAATGTTCCAACATTCCAGGCACCCAAATAACATTCTAAACATGACATCATTCAGTACCTTCACTCAGTCCACGCCAGCAGGAATACACAACACTTGTACCCCGAGGGCACTTCAGAAAATAGAGAGCAGCTATATTGAATGTATGGCTGCTTGCAATCTTGTTTAAAACACCAGCACATCTGATGTGTGTAGGCAGGCAAAGAAGCAAACTACCTACTATTTCAGGATCTGGTTGTTGGCTTAAGTGGGTCAACCAATATCCCTATCTAGGAACCCTTTTTAGCAATAACATGGGCTGAGATTGCTGGCTCAGATAAACGGTGCTCTCCTTAGCTATGTTAGGGCTTTGGTTGGACTCACTTTTTAGTCAATCTTACCCATCTATCGGGCAAAGGTAATTGCAACAGGCGTCTAAGATGCTGACATCTGCAGCCCTGTTTTAACTTAACGAAAACACATTTCTGTGCTGTATCTTTGTGGTGGAGAAGGGTGCGCCATCATATTTGATGCACCTAGGCGCTGCCATAGATTACATTAGCGACTTAATAAGCCTTAAACCACTACAATTTTGAGTTAGACTCACACCTTAGTAAGCACAGACCATACCCATTTTTTTTCAATCCAAGCCATAATGTTTCTGATGTCTGCTCCAAAAGTCCCTGGCAAAATGACCTAAAAAGGAGTATGATTTGCCATGTTTGTCTGAATTGTTTGCTTCCTCGAGACCAGCTCAAATAGACACCACATTGTGACGCTCCAGATACCTTGCACTGAAAAATGTAGAGCGGTCTGTGCCAAGATATGTAAAACCTCCCTGGAACATTATTCTAAATTTAAATTTTTCTAAGGACAATTATGTGTGCTGGTTCGAGTAAATGAACAAATGAATATGGATGTAAGTTGACTACATCTTGTTTCTATAATGGTATTACGCTGGGAGACCTCACACATTTCAATATTCTTTTGTCCTATACTCAAAAAACGGAGGAAAAAGCATTTAGTTACAGTATTAGGTTGTGTGGGCGGGCTGGGGGGTACTACAGAGGAACAATTATTGATGCAAAATAAATCTATATTCTCTACTCAATAAACAAGCTGCACCTATTTGCTATTTACTCCTGTATAAAAAGAACATTAATACTCGAATGTGCTCCCATTTACCAAACTCTTTTTATTGATCTTAGTTGCTTATATTTGTTTCATTTTGTATGTTTTATGTTACTTTATCAATTTGTAATTTATGTACTGTTCCTCAATCACTGGTTATTTTCCCTAGTACTTGTCTGTGTGTGCTGCCAACAATCCTTTAAGAGACATTTCTCACCTCTCAACACAATACAATTATTGTGAAGCAATTTAGAGAAGTGGTAATTGTCCTTCAAGGCATTTAGCAGTATCTCCACGCCAACATTTCGCGAGGTGGGGCTTTTGCCCTCACAAAGTATGTTTGTTTTGTAGGTGGGACAGCATTCCCTGATCCCGATAAGGGAACTGGTAATCATCAATAAAGGTATTAAATAGGGGTGGGTGGCTATTAAAGGTGATGCCTTTTCATAAGATCAGCTCCTGTGCCTCCATCTTTTCATGTGTTCGAGTGGTGGGTGGCGTAGCAGCCTTAAGATCAAAGAGTCCCTGGCAATCGTTGTAGAAGAGACCCACAATTTGACACTTCTTTAGACAAATGTTAAGTTGCACTTCGAAGTTAACATTGGGAAGACCAAGGCATTGGTCTTTAGACCTAGATTCTCTAAATCTCCCAAGCTCACAATTAGCATAGATAACTGTGTTTTGGAACAGGTAACATTGTACGATAACCTTGGTGTGAGATTTTTTGAGAATGGTCTTTGGTCAGCACAAATCGACAAGGCTTGCTTTAGCCTCAGTAAACAATGTGGGACCATCTCAAAGTTCTTCCATTCTCATGGATGAGGGGCGGTATCACCAGCACTAACTGTATACAAGACTCAAGCAGGTGCTGCCTCCCTCTATGGCGCAGAGCTTTGGGGGAAATGATAACCCTGTGAAGCTTTGCTCTTTCTATCAAAAACTCTTTCCTGAAGAAATTGCGTATCCTTCCGTCTAGCTGCCCAATTGCATTGCTCAACATGGAGTCTTGCCTTCGCCCGATTGCGATAGCTTTAGACCAGCGTTTTATTGATTGAGGATTTGTTGTGCACCATCCTTAACAATGTACAGCATAACACTCATCCATGCAATGGGCTTGGCAGAGGGGAAAGTGTTGCCTTGGTTTCGCCATGTGAAAACAATCCTGTCCGAACTAGGTTATGAATCTTTGCGAACAAGCCCATTCACCATCAATAAAACACATTTGGCAAGTGTAAAAAGGATAGCTATGGATCATATTTTGAGGAAATTGATCGATGGATACAGATTACTTTGCATGGGTCCAGAATATTTAGCGTGCAAAACTGAATTAGGCCTTGAAAAATATCTGGGCGAAGCCAAACCATTCCTAGCACGAGGACTTTCTTCAAAGTTGAAATTCAATATTCTTATTGTCAGCAGTTTTACCAATTGTTGGCCAATAGGGAACGATCCTACATGCCTGGTATGTGGATTCACTCCCAAAACACCCGTTGACTAGCTACTTATATGCAAAGGATAATAGGTACTGAGTGCTTAATATCTAAAACCCCAGTTGATCTTCAAGAAAATTTGAAATATTAACAAAGCTATGCAAGTGATTAGGCAGTCATAGGATATGAACTTGGTGCTCCCGTTTGCAGGTACATCCGCAATGCAAGGTTGTATAGACTTATGGCCCTATCTGCTTGAATGCGTTTTAATCACATTGTAACTCCTTTTTGATAATGAATTCATTTTAGTATGATTGACGATGAATTTTAAGATTTCTGTTACATTCTGTCTCCCGAGTCTTCCATTATGGAACTTGGAAGACTCTGAAAATCGCAGAGTGACAGTTCATGTGGAGTGCAGACTTGCTTGAGTTACCACTGCAGGCCCGCTAATAAAGGACCTTCTGAAATAGCTCACTGCCTCCAAGCAGTCCTTTCACTGGCGACGAGGAGGGGCGGGCCTGTGGTGGACGCGAGGAGCAAGCCGGAGATCCTGCCGCCTACATTGGCCGCAAGCTCCAAGGCCCAGCAGAGCGCCCAGCAGGGAGAACGGCATCCGTGTGGCACCCCAGCCTCACGCCCAACCTAACCCCATTGCCTCAGTAGGGACCGCAGCATGGAGGTGAGGAGGGGGCTTATATATATAAGAAAAAGAAAGAAAGTAAACGGAAGAACATCATCTGTGCGATGCTCGCGGGCTAGAGGAAAGAACCAGTGAGCATCAGGGCAACACGAGGGAGGCACCAAGCGTTACCAAGCATTACCAAGGCAACAGGATAAACAAGGCCTTGTCAGGGTAGCAAGGTAGAGACAGCAGCGGCACGGCCTGGCAGGCAGCGCAACGTAGGAGAAATCTTATGCTTTGAAGGCCTCACTAAGGAAACTAGGCCTGATGAGGCTGAAAGTGACAGTGCAACTCAAGGAAGGCAGTAGGTTGCCACAGCAACCAAGCTAACAAGCAGAGTAACAAGTGAATAGAGACTGCAACAGCCTAAGGAAAAAATATTCAAACAAAAAGGGGTCCAACCCACCCTCAACGGAAATCTGCAAACATGGCAGCTGCCAGCATGGCACCACCGCAACCCTTCTTACCTGAACCTGGCACACCAGCAATCAGGTAGGACAGATAGAAAAGACACTACTCTGGAGATGGGTGTTGACTCTGAGATCCACCGGCCGATGTTGTAAAAAAATGTATTTATTTATTTTCACATTTGTAACACCCTGTACGCCTTGTGTGTGTTTATGATTGAACAATTGAACATCAGATTAACCAATGGGGGAGGGACTGGAATAATTCTGAGATTTTAAATGGCTTTTTGTAACAACCAATGGAGTGGAAGAACCTGATTAATCATCATGGATTGAGTAATGTATGCAGATAAGTGGTTTCTTTTTAATCAAGGTCGATCCTTCACGCATCCCCTCAACATGTTAAATCACTGTGTGTTGTTTTCTCTATGAAATGTACAGTGTCCTTTAGAGAGCCCGGCCGACTCCATATGACCGTATACAGAGGTTGTGACCCAAAACTTTGAACAATGAGAGTGTTACAAGTTTTACTGAAAATACCTTTTCAGGTCTAACCTGTGGACAATTCTATTATTCACAAAAGCAATCTGCCATTTTTCAAAGGGCCTCACAGTTTGCTCACCAATAAGGAGACTGGCACTCATGACTATCAGTTTATCAGGTGTGCCCGTCAATCTTAGCTGTTCATTGGCTTCCAGCATCCAATGTGTGGAAAGCTCGAGCCCTTTTGTGGTGGTCGAGCTATTCAGCATGATGGGTATTAAGGAGCCGGTCATGTTAATAAATATCAACTCGAGCCGAGGGTAAATGGGACAGCTACAGATCATAGGGACGCTGTCTACTAGCAATGTACAGAAAGATCGGGATAGTCCTTCTGTGCATTGTGCATCCCCATGTGCATGTTCTGAACTGGTGCAGGGGAATTGCAAGGCATTTGCTCACGTTTGTGAGCGTCTCCCATTTGTAACTTTTTGACTTGGTATTTATTTATATATACAGGGAGAAACAATGCCCTTTTAATCACTAAAGAACGTACTCAGATTTGATGGGAAGGAGTGAGCCTCTTACAATGAAGTGACCAGATTGTGGAGGGGAGAAAATGGAACAGTCAGGACAATACATGGGTGGACATACATAGGTTAAGGACAACCAACATTATACATTTTTAAGTGCATATAGGTAGTATGGCCAACTGTGTTAGGGACGTGAACATAATTAATGAAGTGCTAGAGTGGAGGCAGAGAAAGTGAGGGACAGAGGCAGGTTGCAGGCGAAGGAAAAATGTTAGCTAGAAGGCAGATGAGAGATAGGTAGGCTTTTAGCTTGGTTTTGAACACGTCAGTGTGGACCTTTTCTCGGATTACCAGATGCACTCACAAATGCAAGGACACGCCCATCACTCGCAGCTTCCCACCTACCACCACCTCTGGACCATCCTGACACAAATCCTCCCTGCATCCAGCTGTGCTTATTTTCACACTGGGATAAAAGGAGTACATTAAGAGACCCTTGAGTGCATTCACTATCATGAAACTTTGCACATGTTTCCATTCGCAAAAGTACACCTGCATATGGAAAGATTTCTTTGTGAACTACGAAGGCAAACTACCAACAACTAATAGGATTGCCAGTGCCTCTACGTTTTAAACATCCATCATTAATTACCATGTACTTAGTCCACTAACTAACTGTTTTACATCCTACAAAGGAGAAGATTTGAGAAACGATGCCTTTACTCCAGCCTGCAGGCCCCACAGAGATTAAATCGCACCACCACCAGTTTACTCTGACAAGCATTGACATTACAGATCGCCATATTATGATACGTTCTAGCTAGCTGGATGCAAAGCCTCGTGAAACAGGATCGCCTGGAAGGCAATGGCGAATAGAGACAGGAGTTCCAACCCTGGCAACACTTCATGCATTGAGTACCACGAGTGGGTAAGAATACTGCCACCACATATTTCAGCGCTTAAAAGCAAGTCTACATGGAACACTAGATACATCACCGGATTATGATTGTCATCAGAGAAGGGAAGCACACTCAGCTCTGATAATGTGTCATCAGAAATGGCCGCGTTTCCTTCACGCCGCTGTGCACTGGCCTCGCGGCTTGCATCACATCCTTTCAACCTTGCTCCAGTAGCGAAGGGAGAAAGTTTACTGGGTGAAGTGCGGCGGAGGAACACTCCCGTCAGCTGTTACCTAAACAAAGAGACTTGGTCTGGCATGACACAGAGTGCTTGCTATACACACACCCTTTGCTTCTATTTCCAGACGTGCCAGTTCTCGTTTTTGTGGCGGCAAGCAAAACGTCAGCAGGGGAATAGTGGGTGAACACAAAGGTCTGGGAACCCCTCAACCAGAACAAGGCCATGTATCCGGTCCAGCGCTGACTGAATAGATAGCCTTTGTGAGGCATGAACGGCTGACCTTTGGCACAGGAACTAACAACCAGTAGGGAACTTTCATGACTATCTTTTGCTGCTGCACCTTGGAAACATACGAAGGTACAAATCTTTTACTAAAGGAAACCATGTGCACGAAATAACCTTTGCAGGTAGACTTTTTAAATCGAGCTGGCATGAGTGAAGCGGTTCCAGCAGCACAACCATAAAGAGGGGTAAGGGGCACCCCCGGTTATAACCTTGTGTATCTCCTCTCCTTATGTCCTTCTAAGTTGACCCTCAATTGTCCACCCTTCAAATTGTCTCTCTATTAGTGAACCCTACGGCTGTATTTTCGTGTTTACAGGCTTAGACCTGATGGTCTATCATTCCAATTGGGTCCCTATTAGAGGACCCAACTACCCGATTTCCCAGTGGTTAAAGTGTACGAAAAGAAGTAGTGGAACTATGTTCCCTGCTGGCCCTCCCCCAGTTCCCACAAAACCCATCGCCACGGCCCCTTCCACAAGCAATATAAACCCCCAAACAAATGTGCCTGCTATTTAAGGGAACGTTCAGTACAGTGCACTGAAGTACACGGTTCAACTTCTTCATACACTTTGATTTTAAAACAAAACCATTAGGAACGGAAAAACTTAATTTTAAAAAGGGGAGGAGCACCGCTCCCAACCGCTCCCGCCCACGCCAACCACTGCTATTTCCTTGCTATACATCACTCCATTGAAAATAAACTGCAGGCATCTTTTATCCTCCCAGGGCGATGATCATTAGTTATGTAGGGTTTTATGTCTTGTTGTCTTCCTTACAACTACTACTTTTTTGTCTGCCCAAAAGTGTTGTACTATAAAAAAACTTGCAGTTGTATTGTAGGAAGCGCCAGACAATGAAGACAATTTGTTAGAAATGAATAAATAGCAAATGTTGTTCAGTTTTAGTACGGAATTCCTTTATTCAAAGACGGAATTCCTTTATTCAATGAACGTTGTCAATAGTAGTATCGGTTTCTTAATTTGACTTGCAACGTCTTTTAATTCAGATGTTTAGATTGTCCTCAATTTCAAATTATGATTATCCTCTTTAAAGTTTGATTGTACTCAAAACAAATAATAATTAGCCTTGATTTTCCTCTTCAAATTTTGATTGTCCTCAAAACAAATTATACTAGTCCTCTACACTTTTTTTTTAAAACAAAACCATTTCTGGAACAATTTCTTTTTTTAAATAAAAGTATATGAACAGTAAAACTTAATTATAAAAAGTAGAGGAGCACCGCTCCCAAACCGTCCTGTCCATGCAATCCACTGCTATTTCCTTGTTACACATCACCCCATTGGTCCATAGCTTTTACTGTCCTATTTTATCCCCGTCCCATTCCCAGCCGGTCTTACTGATATCACAGATGCTAACCTACCTGACCACTGAGGAGAAAACCAAAGGGACACTGCAACACCCGGCCACTTCAGGGACCATGGAAAGGGAGGAGAGGTCTTTTGGCCGTAAACGTCCAAAAAGCCCGGATAAAAAGACTGAATGGGAGATTTGGACAAATTTCGACCAAATTCCTAAGGGCCGAAAAGTTCGACTAAATCCCCCATTCGGTGGCAAGGGCTGAGGGGGATGCGGGGGTGTCCGCCGCACCCTTGTTGACTATATTGTGAGCAGGTGTTGCAGGGGTGTCCCCTGCAGCCGATCCCAAAAAAAGGTTTTTTAAAAGAACGGAAAGGAACCTGCAGTGCTGGTTCCCGATCATGGAAGTGAAAGGGAAGAGGCGTTGCAGGGACACATCGCTGTGTGCTGCCGCAAGGGGGGTGCAGGTTGGGAGTGGGAGTAGGTGGGTTTGGAAGCCTGTGGCTGCAATGTTCAGGGGAGAAAAGACCGAAAGTCTTCGGAAAAATAACATTCTGTCTTTTCTCCCTCAAACATTTCCGTCACAGGCTTCTAACTCCAATCCCTTTTGGCCAGTAGCTGTCTGCACTACTTTTGGTGGGTGCCTATGTGTTGTTTGAGAGCAACTTATTGTGGGCACTGAGGATATTGTATGCATATTAATGAGAAATTACCCAGCCTTTGCATAACTCTAGGTGACAGCACCAAATCCTGTAAAAGCTCTGCCCCCAGCCAGGCTTCTACTCATACACTGACGATACTATTAGATCAGAGCCCCGGAGTCTTGCAGCTTGCAGGAAGGGATAACTGTGCCAGAATCGAAGGGCAAATACCAGGTACTATCCGCAGCACCAATCACCTGACAAAGACCTGGCAAATGCTATGCTTTGCCTTGACAGGAAAGGCAAAGACGACCCCCTTGCTCTCTACTGCCCCTTGCACAATAGGAAAGGAGGAAGATGGGTCTGTGTTTTTCATATCCCTGGAAACCCTATCTCTAACCAACAGTCAATGCCAACCAAATGGTTCATGCCCCTAAAATCACAAGCCAGGTACTGGAGGAATTGAATGAAGGAATTAATTAAATACGATTTAAAAAGCGCAAGGTATGGCCCAGGGGTATCTAGGCTGTAACAGTAGCAGTAAACCAGAGAAAAATAAGTAATTCATTTAATTATTTATTTGAATTAATAGACTGCTTATGTCTAAGCACTGTGTAGAACTACAAAGGGAGCAGTTAGAATAAAAATAAATGTGCAAAATAAATGGCAAGCAGTATGGTGTTATATTCTGACCAATGTAGTAAGATGGTGAGTTTTAAGAGAGGAAAGGAAAGAAGCATGAGTGGAGGCTGGGCATTCCAACGTTTGGGGAAAAGGAGGGCCCTGATCACAAATGGGATGGAAAACAGGGAGGACAACAATGAGGAAGGGCTTGTAAATAAGGACATGAGGATCGAAAAAGACAACATGGAGACAAGGAAAGATCCTTAAGAGGGACCAAGGCCATGAAGATATTTAAAGACAATACAAAGGTAGCAAAACTAAGGGTGGCTATGGAAGCAAGATGACCAAGACCAGAGAGAGAGAGCGAGAGAGAGAGAGAGAGAAGGGAACAGACAGGAGCACAAATAGAACTGATGAACAGAAGACCTAAACATAGAACGAAGTGGAGAAAACATAGTGGATAGAGACAAGCCAGGTCTGTGGCTCAGTGGACTAATGCATTCACTACAGGGGCCTGTGTTTGACCTCATGTTAACAGGTTGGAATCCTAGTAGGTCCACTCAGCCCTTCATCCTTCAGGGGTCGTAAAAATGTGTACCATTAAGTTGGGTAACAATATACATCTCTTATTCGTCAATAGCGGCAAGATGCCCCTCTGGGGTGAACGCGCACTCTACAAATACATCTGTTATGTTATAGTCTAAAAGGGAACGAAGTGAAGAGTAACAGCAACAACTGGAAAATATCAGTGTTAGGACAAGAGGCTAAGTGGCCAAAAAGAATGGAAAGATACAAATTGTGCATGTGTTATGAAGTTGAAAAAGTCAGGAGTGAGGAAGAGAAGATATGTGAAACATAACCAAGTGAAAAAGATCGACGATAACCCCAAAATTACAAACCGAGGCAGAGAGGGGAAGAGAACAAGAAGGAAAGTAAATAAATGAAGAGTTTTCAAGCAGCCATTGTCCCCTTCATCTGCAAGTCCCTTATCAATGTTGTACGATGTGTTTAAATACATGGGCAAATATTCCCACATATGACCATAAAGTGGATTATTGAACTTTACCAATAGATATGGAGAAGATATGTGCACATTCGTGCACACACGTACAACCACTAAGCAGATGCTTCAGATGAACTCATGGGGCAGGGATGTGATTCAGGGATCGCCAGGGGTCTCAGGCATGACCCTTGGGGTCTCCCTTAATACCCCTCTATTAAATATAAATATATATATCTATTACATGGTCCGCGGTAGCAGCGGTATAGTTATGGTTAAGTTGCTTAACTCATAGGAAGAGCACTTTTTCGGCAGCTTATAACTTCGCTCCCCCTGGCGGAATCCTCATTAAACTTTGCAAAAAAAGTATATGACCAGCTCTGAATTTTTTCACCAAGTTGGGTGAGGATTAGTGCAGCGGGAGGCAAAGTTATAGCGGGGACCCAAATATATATTTTTTCCTTAGACTGAATGGGCAAAAACTGTGTGCATGGCTATAGCTCGAACGGCTGACCAGATTTTCACCAAATTTGCGGCAGGAGTAGGGGCTTGGGTCAGAAAGCATGCTTTTGTGTGTTTAGTGGAAATATGACCAGTAGTTTTGTTGCAAAGAACTGTAATGTGCGTCTCCAAAAATGAGTGCTATCTGGGTCCGCTCTGCAGACCCATTTCCCTGTTCTCTCTGTGGACCGAAGTGTCATTGGCTTGCGGTGCGGCGTGCTGTCAGAGAACTTTGGAGGTGGCCGATGGTTGGCTGGAGGGAAGCTTGCTGTGCATCAAAGTTTTAGGGAAATGCCGCCATGGTGTATTGGAGGATAGTGTTGTGGTGCGTGTGGCAAGGTAGTAAGAGATAGTGTGCATTGCTGGGCCTCTTGTACGTAGCATTGTGCCCACTAAAAGTAGTCATGTATGGCTCTGCTACAGTGTTCCATTTTCCTCTTTGATGTGGGGGTGACATTTTTATTCTACTGCAGTGTGCGGTGACGGGATGTGTCAGAAAAGTTTGCAATGATGGACGATATGTTGCATGGGAGGACAATGCAGCGGCGAAAGGGCCTGAAGATCCTAGTGCAGGGCATCAGGTGGTGGGAAGAAGGGATGGAAAGGGGCCGGAGCAAGAAGCGCTTCATGTGATAAAAGAGAAGTAGAGGGTGGCATGCCAGCGGTATCGGCGCACAGTACGGCAATGTGCGGTTACCTGACGCAACAACAATCTTGTGTGGGGATTTCAGGCAGCCTTAGGTATTGCATGGTAGCTGCAGGGGCGATGTGTTTATGTGATGAGTGGTCACAGGCACGATTGCAAAAGGGGAGTGCATTGTACAAGACATGAGCACTTAAACGTAACAGGCACTATCGTGTGCTGTGAGAGGTAAGTCCATAGTCCCTGCGATGCATGGCTGCAGCCCTAGGAGAGGAAAGTATGTGCACTGACTGAAAAGTTATGTCCACTGGTTGAAAGTAGGTGTCCCATTGTTGGTTTGTGTGTGTGCTTTGGTTGCATTGGACACATTGTTGGTTGAATGGGTGTGGTGATTGGTGGAGATGTTCCAGTGAGCAGTCCTGCAGTGTGTCCAATGTGTGTGGTAATGGCATACTGTACATATGGATGACGTTATGGTGCTACTGCTTTTTATATGTGGTTGAGTAGTGTGCATTGCACAGATTAGTAAGTGCTGCAGTTTGCAACGCAGCATTGCTTCTATGCATGTAGTAGAGTGTTGAGAGCAGGCCCAATGTAGTGCAGAATGTGCTCCTAGGTCATCATGCTTCCAATGCTTTGTGATTGGAAGTGGGTAGCGGTGCGAAACACAGCGATATGTTTGTGCGTTACGGTAAGTGGAACACGTGTCCTTGTATCCCTGCTTTATGGTGCAGTGGTTGGGTGAAAGCGCTGGTGGCTATGTTGCCTTTGTTATTTCTGGCACATGCGTACATGGTGGCATGCATGGCTCTGTTAAGTTGTGGCGGGTGTGGCCAAGGCCCACCAGCACAACATAATGTAGCCATGCAGTTATCACTGTGCATGCAATTGAAGTAGGTGAAGTCACAGATTGGTTGTAGGGGGCATTGTACACTTGGGTGAACAGAAGAAGTGAGCTTCTATGCGTACATTACCATATGGTGTTCATCATTGCTCCCATTGAACAATATGGAGGCACATTGCAGCAATTACGTTTACTATTGGTAGGCCCTTATAAGAGCCTTGCATGAGGAAGTGTTTTAACACATTGGCCCTTCAAAGGAAGTCATCAGCATCAGAAAGTTGCAATATGGAACTGATCAGCAGCAGAAAGTTGCAATATGGACAATGTACGCAGCCACTCATATACCGTTTCGCACAGGCAGCACAACGTAATGGAGCCATGCATGTGCAGATGGGGCCAGGGTGAAAGTTGGCAGGGCCAATTGCAGATGGGGAGTGCATTAAACATGATAGGAGGTGAAAAACATGGGTAGTGCTAGGGTGTGCTGTGTGATGGCCTAGCGGTCAGTGAGGGTACAGCAATGGCAGAAGGGGAGTAGTATGAAGAGCACATGAAACTTGGAGCGTACACTGCAGTAGGGTGTGATGTGTGTGCTAAGGCTGTAGCCCCTTTGATGAAAGGGTGCCCACTGTGCAACGCCAAATGTGTGCACTGGAGTGAAGCAGCTTTCACATTGTTGGTTTCGGTGTGTGGTTTGTGATCATTGCATAACATGTAGGCTTCATGGCTGTGGAGATTGGTTGCAAATCGTACACTGTGTAGTCTATGGCTGGACCTGATGGAGTGAGTACTCCTGTAGTGTGTCCTGTCGGTGCACTGGTGAAGCAGTGGATGGTTAGAAGTGGCTAGGGGTGTCTGGCATGCACCTGCCCACTTGTTAACCTGCATGAGTCTGTAGTGTTGTGCTGGGTGTGTGCAAGGCGTAGACTATTTGGTACATGGGAAAAGGCCGTAGGCCGTTCGCCCTGCACCCAAGACCCTATCCTTTGCCGACACGCAGCACACCATAATTCAGGCATGCACATTTGTCTCTGCATCTCTCTGCGGATGGTGACCTTAGAATAATGGGTGTGGAAAGCATTTTAGACTTGGTGGAAGTACCAAAGTGAGGTGCTATGCGTTTACGAGCACATGTGGTAGGTCATTGTACGTGTTGCACAGTAGGGAGCCATATGTTAGCATTTCCATTTCTTATGGGATGGCCTTTACAAGACCCTTGCTTGAGGAAATCTTTTAACATATAGCGAAATGAAAGGAAGAGATCAGCACTGGAAAGTTGCAATATGGACAATATACAGAGCCACGCACATACTGTTCAGTACAGCCAACGCAACGTCATAGAGCCATGCATGCAAAGCTATGTCCACTGGTTTAAAGTAGGTGCCACAATGTTGGTTTGTTTGTGTGGTTTGTCTGTATTGCACACATTGTTGGTTGCATGGGTGTGGTGATTGGTAGAACAACCTACAGTTCTAGGTGTATGGGTGGAGATGTTCCAGTGACCAGTCCAGTAGTGTGTTCACTGCGTGTGGTAATGGAATACTGTACATATGGATGAGGTTGTGGTGCTAGTGTTGCATATACAGTACTAGAAACGGAAGAAGGAGTGGCTGTGCTTCAATGGGGTGTGGCCCTCGCTGTAGCTGGGAAGGCGCACATGCTGCAATCTTCCCTTTTCTGCATGGAGCTTTTGCAAGTGGAACAGTGGGGATTATCCAATCAGGTGTGGAGGGTGTGGTTCACAGGAAGCGCCGGTGATATATTTCCCCAAAGGTCGATGCAGTGACGTTCACAGACATGGACAGAAGCAGAGTGCTCATCATGGGAGACACCTTCGTGCATGATTTGCACAGGTATGCCGTGTTGGAAGTTGGAAGGTGTGGAGGCTTTTTGGGGCACAGTCTATGAGTGGGGTTTCTGTGTCATGGTTCTCCTTTGTACATGTGTGGCCTCTGTCGGTTCTGTGTATGCTGTGCTCGTGCATTATGGAGGACTACATTTTGGGTACATGGTCTGCTCACGTTTCCTCCATCACCTCAAGAAGTTGCTGAGAGCAGTGATGCACATTTTCCCACTGCCATGCATCCCACCAAGAGGTGTAATTTGCCCACAGCCAGAGGTCGGGAGGTGTTTCATAAACAGAAGGATGGGTGAGTGTCATGATCTCTGCTTCCAAAAGGTCAGGGTTTTCCCAACTCCCTTGGAAGCAGATCCATAACCCAGGTCCCAATTGGGACCTTTTGGACCCAGTTCTGGCGCCAGTGGCACCAGGCTCATAAATATGCCCAGTCCCAGCGCTGGAAGCGCCGGGCTCATAATGCTTGGGTGGACTTACCTGCAGCAGACCATGCTGCTTACTTGCCTGTCAGCTGAGCCTCTGATCCTCTTCTGTTTGGAACTACTTTTCCTGTTGGGTGGGGCAGGAGCCACTCCCTAGATTCAGAACACTGGAACTCTTCTGGAAAGCAGGAACTCTTTTCTTACCTAGGCGTGGCTGTGGAAGGAGACACCTAAGCACTACAGGAGGCTATTTAAACCACACCCGATGGATGAATCTTGCTTTGCGTTATTCTGCATCCTCTGCAGCAGAACGCTCATCGTGTCTTCTGCATCTGATCCTGGGCCTAAGGAAAAAGGCTTACCATCCTGAATCCAGTCTTCAGCAACACCTATAAAGACAAGAAAGAACAGGTTAGCATTACGGTCTTCAGTGACAGCTCTTCACTTACCTGGTCCATCGGCTGTCACCAACGCCTCGCGCTGCATTCCGGCATCTGAAAGACAAAAGCTTACCAACTCTTTGCACGCTCCGGAGGCCTTCGGCGCTGCATCCCGCATCTGAAAGACAAAACAAGGTGCGTTTAAAGACATTGGGGAACTTTAATACTCACGTGCCATTACTCCTTTCCACATCTAACCCAGTGGGTATTCCGGCACCCTGCAGCCGCTCCGAACTTGTACCTGCAAAATAAAAAGACAGTTAGAGCGCATCGTGAAGCAGGCAACAAGCGCTTACTTACGTGCTTCCAGGCGCTTCTATTCATCACACGGGCTCCATCTTCAACTCACTTCAGCCCGTCATCCGCCATCGCCGGAACCCTGCAAAACAAGAGACATCATTACTAAAGACTTTAAAGACATTAGAATTACTCGAAACTTACCGTTCGTGCAGTAAACGACGGACAGCAGTCCTCTGAAGTCAAGAGGCCTGCTCCCCTTATCCAGTGAAGAAACTGGTTACAGCACCCTGCCCCGAGGCAGATGGAGAGCACAGCGTTCACTTACCTAAGACATCTTACCCTTCGAGTCAGACATACAGTGCACAGAGTTCCAGCCCAAAGAGCCAGCCGTGTGTTACACATCACCTTTAAAGATACGGTATACGCCCAGTCAAGACCGGCGCCTCTACGGGAATCAGGTGAGCGTTACAGAACGCAAAGCCTACCACAAAACTCCCGTCCAGGCGCTATGGAAACCTCGGATACCGACCAGCTAGCCCAGTTACTTGGGGAACTAAGGGCAGAAGTGCATGCAGCCCGTCAGGAAACGAACGCTCTAAGAAGGGAACTGATTATTTCCAAGGAGCGAACAGATGATCTCGCTAGACAATTGCTACAGTCACAAGCCGGACAGACCCCGTTACCCGCATCTGGGGGAAATCTTCCTTCTACATCCTCTATGAATCCAGTGCAGATCAACCTACCTGGGAATGTACCTCTGGCTCCGCCCGAACGATTTTCTGGTGACCCAAAGAGGTTTGCAGTATTTATCAATCAGTGCCGGTTGCATTTCTTATGCCGGCCAGCAGCCTTTCCAACTGATCAAGCTAAAGTAGCTTTCGTGCTTTCGTACCTTAGTGGCAATGCAGCAGACTGGTCGATCCCTCTAGTAAATCAAGATGATCCGGTCCTCCATGATTTTCAAGCTTTTCAGCTCAGTATGGAAAAACTGTTCGCAAGACATTCACAGGGGCAGGCCTTGGACAATGAGCTTCTTTCGTTGCGACAAGGTAATGAAGACCTTTTGGCTTATATTGCGTCTTTCAACAGACTGATAGTGGAAACTCAATGGCCTGAGGACAAAAGGATTACGCTGTTTTATAGAGGTCTACGTGGAGAGCTCAAAGATGTGTTAGCCCAAGTAGTGAATCCCCCACAAGATTGTTCGGACTTTATAGACTTAGTCGTTCAAATAGATCACAGACTGCAGAACAGGAAGGCCGATCGTTCCAAGTTTGATGCTCGAGTATTTTCCAAACCGCCAACTCCTTCCAAAGGAGTAGACTCCGGGGAACCCATGCAAATAGGGGGTCTGAAAGGTCCTCTAACACAAAAGGAGCGGGAAAGGAGAAAACAGTTGCAATTATGCCTCTATTGCGGAAACTCAGGGCACTTTCTTCGAGACTGTCCGGTGAAACCTGCCAAGAAGGCAGTAGGAGCTGCAGTTACCAAAGTTACAAACTCTGAGCAGGGAAACGACCTCGCCCGACAAGAATAGAGGTCCTCTTGCCGAGCGTGAAAACCAGTTCTGTGACCTCGCATTTCGTGATACCTATGGTCCTCATTAGCCCTGATAATCCGGATCGATTACATGCAATGGAAGCTTACGTCGACAGCGGTGCCATCGGCAATTATGTGGATCATGAAATGGTTTTGAGGATGAATCTAACTCTTTGTCCCAAGGCTGTAAAGGACGTCATTACTACGGTGGATGGTACGGAGATAGCCTCCGGGACAGTAACGCATACCACTCAAGAGGTGACGCTAGTAAGTCAAGATGGACACCATGAGAAGATCGTGTTCGATGTGATCAAGGCCCCTCAGTTTCAGATTATTCTAGGAATACCTTGG
The DNA here is from genome assembly GCF_040938575.1 of Ambystoma mexicanum. Lineage (NCBI taxonomy): Eukaryota > Metazoa > Chordata > Amphibia > Caudata > Ambystomatidae > Ambystoma > Ambystoma mexicanum. The sequence goes on along the minus strand of NC_090937.1, from coordinate 1,476,483,679 downwards.
TTAGAGAAACACAATCCTCTGATCGATTGGCGAGCAAGAACGGTCCAGTTTCCAGAATGTGTCTCTACTTGTCACCCTCCACCTGGTGTTGCACTGGCAGCAATTTCTTCAGAGACTCCCCAGTTACCTCCCGAATACCTAGAATACCAAGATGTTTTCCGGAAGGATCAGGCTAACTCTCTACCTCCTCATAGGTTTTATGACTGCCAGATAGACCTGATACCTGGATCTACTCCTCCTTGTAGTAGAATTTATGCCCTCACCGAGACTGAGAAACTTCACCTTCGACAATACCTGGATCAATACCTGGCAAATGGGTTTATTCGTCCTTCCAAGTCCCCTGCTTCTTCAGCTTTGTTCTTCGTTCCAAAAAAGGAAGGAGACCTTAGAACTTGTATAGATTATTGCTCCCTGAACCAGATCACTGTTAAGAATAGATATCCGTTACCTTTGATCCCTGAACTCCTGGACCAAGTCAGAAAAGCATGCGTATATACAAAGCTGGATCTTAGAGGAGCTTACCACTTGGTACGAGTAAAAGAGGGCGATGAATGGAAGACGGCCTTCCGCACCAAGTATGGGCTATTTGAATATCAGGTCATGCCCTTCTGACTTTGCAATGCCCCGGCCGCCTTTCAATATTTTATGTACGATGTCCTCAGAGAGCTCATAGATGTGTGTGTTGTTGTTTACATTGACGACATCCTCGTTTATTCTTCATCGGAATCTGAACATCGGAAACACGTGAAAATGGTCCTCGAAAGATTGCGTCAACACAAACTTTTCGCTAAGTTGGAAAAATGTGTTTTCAACGTGACTGAAGTTGAATTCTTGGGATTCATATTATCACCTGGCGGAGTGCGTATGGATTCAAAGAAGGTCGATGCAGTTCTCAAATGGCCATCACCATCCTCCGTAAAAGGTGTGCAAAGCATGTTAGGCTTTGCTAACTTTTACCGCAGGTTTATCCCCGAATTCTCTCGAATAGTCCAGCCCATTACTGCCTTGTTAAAGAAAAACAAACGTTTTGAATGGTCTACCGAGGCGGAACAAGCTTTCCAGGATTTGAAGACTAAATTTATCTCTGCACCAATCTTAAAACACCCTCGCCCCGAACTCCCCTACATCGTGGAAACTGATGCTTCAAGCCTTGCCATGGGGGCAGTTCTATCACAAAAGGACCCGGTAACCAATCAGTTGCATCCCGTGGCATTTTGGTCCCGCAAATTCTCGCCTCCTGAAATCAATTACACGATTACTGACAAGGAACTTCTGGCTATCAAGTCTGCCTTTAAGGCTTGGCGGCATTATCTGCTGGGGGCCCGACACACCGTTACTGTGATTACGGATCACCGAAACCTGCAATATTGGAAAACCGCAAAAGCCCAATCCTCTAGACAACTCCGTTGGGCATTATTCTTTGCCGAGTTTGACTTCATAATTACCTATCGACCTGGTACAAAGAACGGTAAAGATGATGCCCTTTCTCGGATGGGAGTGGAAAAACACTTGATCAACCCTAAACCTGTACCAATCATTCCCGAACAAAGAATTCTGGGTGTAATCGCCACACAATCCATAGAGGAAGTTAAGGATAAAGCCAGGCAACTTGTAACTCCAGCAGACATACAGAATTGGCATCTGCAGGGAAAGGACTTTGCAGTAAAGGACAACTTATTGTATTTCCAAGAACGATTATACCTACCCAGCACAGATTTACAGAAAAAAGTAATCTCTTGTTATCACGATTCTTTAATGGAAGGACATCCCGGTATGGCCAAGACCTCAGAAAAGATCAAGCGCTACTTCTGGTGGCCGTCTTGGAAAAAAGATATCAGAGACTTTATAATGTCCTGTGGAGTATGCGCCCAAAACAAGAGTCAAAAGGAAAGACCAGCAGGCCTCTTACGCCCTATTGACATCCCACCTCGCCCTTGGCATACGCTTTCTATGGACTTCATCACCAATCTACCTCCATGCTCCGGATACAATACGATTCTAGTAATCGTGGACTTATTCTCCAAGATGGCGCATTTCATTCCGCTCAAAGGCTTGCCAACAGCAGCAACTCTGGCCTGAGAATTTCTCGAAAACATCGTCCGACTGCACGGTTTTCCTTCGGTTCTAATTTCGGATCGAGGTAGTCAATTTATTTCTCATTTTTGGCGAAGTTGCTGTCGGTCGGCTCAAATTGATGTGAGACTATCGACCAGTCACCACCCTCAGACCGACGGACAAACCGAGAGGACCAATCAAACTCTGGAACAGTATTTATGCTGCATGCTGCAACAAACTGAAAAAACTTGGAAAGACATCCTTTGGATAGCCGAATATGCCTACAATAACTCTGTCCATTCGGGAACTGGGAAAACCCTGTTGTTTCTTTTGTACGGCAGTCACCCTCGAACCTCGGAGTTGGATCCCCTCCAAGATCTTGAAACACCAGCAGTAGACTACCTGCATTCTACAATCACCCAAGCCTTTAAGGAAGCTGTTTCTCACCTTCAAAGGGCTAAAGAACAATACAAGAAAGGAGCAGATCAACATCGGAAGGAAGCCCCTCAATATCAAGTAGGGGATCAAGTCTGGTTATCCACCAAATATCTACCTCTAAAAGGGCCACGCACATTCAACCCAAGATACCTTGGTCCCTATTCCATCACTACCATAGTAAACCCAGTAGAGGTCAAGTTGGACTTGCCCCCGCACATGAAGATACATCCGGTCTTCCACGTCTCTCTATTAAAACCCGTGCAACCTCAAACCCGACTAACTAAATCTCCAAAACCTATCCTAGTTGATGGAGAACTCGAGTTTGAAGTCAAAAGCATTCTGGACTCCAAGATCTCCAAATCTAAACTATTTTACCTAATTGACTGGAAAGGCTACGGACCCCAAGAGAGATCCTGGGAACCTGCTGAATATGTCCACGCTCCTCGCCTAATCAATAGATTTCACCGAACATTTCCTGACAAGCCAAAACCCCCGGAGAAGCCCGGTTTGGGAGGGGCCTTGAGGGGGGTACTGTCATGATCTCTGCTTCCAAAAGGTCAGGGTTTTCCCAACTCCCTTGGAAGCAGATCCATAACCCAGGTTCCGAGTGCCAACTAGTCCCAATTGGGACCTTTTGGACCCAGTCCTGGCGCCAGTGGCACCAGGCTCATAAATATGCCCAGTCCCAGCGCTGGAAGCGCCGGGCTCATAATGCTTGGGTGGACTTACCTGCAGCAGACCATGCTGCTTACTTGCCTGCCAGCTGAGCCTCTGATCCTCTTCTGTTTGGAACTACTTTTCCTGTTGGGTGGGGCAGGAGCCACTCCCTAGATTCAGAACACTGGAACTCTTCTGGAAAGTAGGAACTCTTTTCTTACCTAGGCGTGGCTGTGGAAGGAGACACCTAAGCACTACAGGAGGCTATTTAAACCACACCCGATGGATGAATCTTGCTTTGCGTTATTCTGCATCCTCTGCAGCAGAACGCTCATCGTGTCTTCTGCATCTGATCCTGGGCCTAAGGAAAAAGGCTTACCATCCTGAATCCAGTCTTCAGCAACACCTATAAAGACAAGAAAGAACAGGTTAGCATTACGGTCTTCAGTGACAGCTCTTCACTTACCTGGTCCATCGGCTGTCACCAACGCCTCGCGCTGCATTCCGGCATCTGAAAGACAAAAGCTTACCAACTCTTCGCACGCTCCGGAGGCCTTCGGCGCTGCATCCCACATCTGAAAGACAAAACAAGGTGCGTTTAAAGACATTGGGGAACTTTAATACTCACGTGCCATTACTCCTTTCCACATCTAACCCAGTGGGTATTCCGGCACCCTGCAGCCGCTCCGAACTTGTACCTGCAAAATAAAAAGACAGTTAGAGCGCATCGTGAAGCAGGCAACAAGCGCTTACTTACGTGCTTCCAGGCGCTTCTATTCATCACACGGGCTCCATCTTCAACTCACTTCAGCCCGTCATCCGCCATCGCCGGAACCCTGCAAAACAAGAGACATCATTACTAAAGACTTTAAAGACATTAGAATTACTCGAAACTTACCGTTCGTGCAGTAAACGACGGACAGCAGTCCTCTGAAGTCAAGAGGCCTGCTCCCCTTATCCAGTGAAGAAACTGGTTACAGCACCCTGCCCCGAGGCAGATGGAGAGCACAGCGTTCACTTACCTAAAACATATTACCCTTCGAGTCAGACATACAGTGCACAGAGGTCCAGCCCAAAGAGCCAGCCGTGTGTTACACATCACCTTTGAAGATACGGTATACGCCCAGTCAAGACCGGCGCCTTTACGGGAATCAGGTGAGCGTTACAGTCAGTTCATGTGTGGTGCTGGGATGTTGTGCACCGACTATGACAGCATGAACGAGGAAGATTTACTGTGGTTCCAAGGAAATGGTATTTTTTTACCTCCATTGGCAATGCTGTTTTGTTTGCTACTCTGCAGGAAGCGTTGCAGACACTCCTGTAGAACTGGAAGAGAAGCGTTGACATTGAGTACTTACAAATGGAGAAGGAAACGGTCCCTCATCGGAAAAAGAAAAAAAAATTGTGTGCAAGCGCATACATAAGAAAAACAGTACTGTCTCAGAAAAACAATTGTTTTCTGAGACAGTACTGCAGACCCAAACCCCTACCCTGTTTTACATGGTTTCCCGCCCCACCTTCATTAGTACAAAAACTGTGCAGATTACACTGTACTTTCACAATTGCACATGCCACATGCAGTCATTTTTTGGATGGGAGCCATGGAAATGAAAGTCCCGAGAAACAGACAGTGCTCTACAAGGTTAGTGGGTCTGATGTGCACGGAAACACTGTGGCAGCAGGTTTCTTTGTACAAAGAAGTGCGAAAGGCTATGGTGGAAGTGTGCAAAGTAAGGGGCAGGCATCCTGGTGGTATGCATGAATGGTATGTATTTGTTTGAAGGGAGTAACATGGAAGCAGTGTTGCTTTTCAGCAATGTTTTTGAAGAACTTTGAAGAACTTTGCAGTGTACACAGTAAGTGGCAGCCATCATACTGTTGTGCATTGTGTGCATGCTTTGATATGGTGTGCAATTGTATGGTATGGCATTTGTAATGTTCCTATAGAGACGTTTAGGAAAGCACAACGAGGCAAGGGAGGGAAAATAGAGGGGTGAGGGGTGACAGAGAGAACTACCGTACTAGGGCAAGTGTGTCATACATCGCCCAAGTGCATGGGTGGATGGAGGGTAAGGTACAGTGCATGGGAAGAAGAAGAAATTACACTAAGTGAAAGTACGGGCTGCTTGTGCCAAGTGCACGGATGAGTGGAGACATGAGGTGGTGGAGGAACTCTTAGAGATACAGAAAAGACTCCCCAAGTACAGGGTTTGCTACAAAGCCGGTGCAGGGATTTGCCTGGTGGGGGGAGGTCACATGGGCCCAACATGTCAGAGTGGGCAGGTCACCAGTGCACAATCACTTTATGGCAGAGCCTGGCAGAGGAGCACAAACGCTAAGAGAAAGGCTTTGCAGTGCTTTCGGAACCGGCAATGCTTATCCTCAAGTTTGAGGGAGCCAGGGAGGCTGTTGCAGAGGGAGGCCCCAGGCAAAAAAAAACATGTACCACCAACTGGTTTCTTGCACAAGCGACTGACACTGAGGGAGTTGGAGGTGGATGCGGAAAGAGCTCGCGCACGGAGATATATAGGAAGTTAGAGTTGAAGGTATTGAGGTCCCAGGGCCCAGAAGGCCTTCTGCATAATACAGATTCTTTTCACTTTATGCCTCGTAGGCACTGAGAGCTATTTGTGACATTTGAGTGCAGGAGAGATACCATACGATGTTGCGCGCTCCTCTTCTGGATGCATTCTAGAGGGCGGAGAGTAGAAGGTGGCAGATTTCAAAAGAGCCTTTTGCAATCGTGCAGCCAACAAATAAGTACAACTCTGCAGATAATGAGCTTTTGTACAGTTGCTTTCACTTGGTACCATACATTCCATGCTGCTGTTGGTGGCCTATCTGGAGGATTTCTGTAGGCGGTGGGTTAGTGGGGAAAACATTTCGTGCCATTGTGGGCAGGAAAGCAGAGAGATCCTTTTTCGATATTACAAGGTATGATATGGGTAAATGAGAAGGCTGCACGCACATGTCACTGAAGTGCCACTTTATGGTAGGGGATGGGAAAGAAGGAAGTATGCTTTTAAAGAATGTAATGGCGGCTCTGTGACCCATACTCAGCGCAGAGGCACTTGTAGCACAGTAGTAAACATACTGCAGAGAAAGTTTTCGTACCTCTATTTTGTGGTGCTGGGTGCTCATGTGGATGAATGTGGATGGACTAAGCTTGCAATTGTTTAGTGCATTTTATACTGCACATGCTGTGCAGTGACAGCATAGTAGCAGGCTGATTTTGTAATGGTACCTACGAAGTGTTGTGTAGAACAAACAGTGTTAGACGCTAACGTCTTGGATGGCATTGGTGGAATCGTGTGTGCCTATTTACTGGTATCCAATGAGGTAGCGGCGGAGAAAAGGTAGTGGAAAGGGAAGATGGACTGTTCCTGCTTTACTGGGGTGCAGCCCTCGCTGTCTTTTGAGCAGTGCACGTGCCACAATCTGCCCTTCTCACTATGCTGGCCAATGGTCATGGCACTTTCGGGATTATCCAATCAGGTACTGTGGGTGTGGTTCACAGGAAGGGGCAGTGAAAATGTTGTACATTATACAGTGCGTAGTGAGATGGCTAACATGGCGAAACGCATTGTCTGGACTTTGGGTGATGCCTTCGTGATAGAGCTGCACAAGTATGCCTTGCAAAGAAACCTTGCTGGCAATTCCGGCTTGGAAGGAGTGGACGTATTGTGGAACGCTGTGTATGAGCGCAGTTTTGCCGACATGCATGCACTTTGCAAAGACTTGGCCAGTTTTGGAAGAGCAGATGTTGTCATCCTCCACTACGGCGGCATGTATTTGGGTTATGTGGGTTGTTTAGATTTGTTCGGTCAACTGAGGAGGTTGGTAAATCTAATGAAGTGGCTTTTTCCCTCGAAGGTGCTTTTCTCATCCATAACACCACAAAGAGTATGGGACAGTGCTCCTGGATGTTGTTCCGAGCCTGACGCAGGAAGGTGTCTCATTAACAGAAGCATGTACGCTTTTGTGTCCATTGCTGGAATGTTCTTCTGCAACAATGACCTCATTAATTGTGGAAATCCAGAGTTTTTTGAAGAAAATGGCATTTCTTTGTCGCCTATTGGTAATGCTGTGTTGTTTGCCCTCTACAAGATGCAGTAAAGTATTTACTGTAACAATGTGCGCACAAGAATACAAAAAAGGAAATATAATCCGATAAAAAGGTGTTTCTCTACAAGGATCTAAAAAAAAGAAGAAAATGCTTTTTTGAGAGCCGACTCCTAGAACGACCTTCCCTTATCCTCCTTGCAACTTACTACCGCATGGCCGCATGGAGCTATAAAGTCACATCCAGGGATTCTGAGGATGGCGGATGTCGAAATGCGACTGTACAACCACAGGGATTACACAACAACGTTTCTGGCCGTGGTGTGTATGCAGAGGCCTGTTGTACAAAAGTAATACTGTTAAATGGAGAGCTCTTCAATGCCATTGGTGGAAGCGTGTGCAACTTTTTACCATTACGCCATGATGCCATGCTGCAAAGAAGACACTAGAAAGGGAAGAAGGAATGTTTCTGCTTAATTCGGACAAGGCCGTCGCCATCCTTGGGTAAACGCATGTGCATATACTCCCTTGTTCGGCAAGCTGCTGCTGACATTGGTACAATGGGGACTAACACTGCTGTGGGTGTGGGTGACGGCAGGGCCTGTTCATAATTTTCTCCACTTGTGTGCGTACTCAGGCAGAGTGGCACGGTTGCTAGTAGTGGCAGACACACTGTAGCAGAGCAGATTTGGTGCACCATTACTTACAGGGAAAACGTACGTGGCCTGCTCCGTTGTTCAGAAAAGGCGCAAACAGATTGCACAGCATTTCTACGGTGTGGCCTTTGGTTGGGTTGCTGTGGACATTTTTCACCCGGAAAGCAGCTGTACATTGTTCAAAAACATGCATGTGCTATGGGACATTGCAGTGTGTTTGTAAGTGTGCCCTTTCCAAAAATTACTGTGCACATTGCTCAACCCTATACTTTGCCGCTGTTTAAGTGTCTGGCTCCTGTTCCCAAAAATGAGGGCCCACGCGCAGCATCGGTGTGGTTGCATGTTGACGCCGCCACTGCTCTCATCACGCAGCTCAAAAGTGACATCTGGGGATTCATGGCGGCCATGGAAATGGGATGGTGGTGCCACAAGGATTGAGCAACAACGTTTCTGGCCGTGGTATGTTCACAGAGCCCTGTTATACAAAACTAATACTGTTCAATGGAGAGCTCTTCAATGTTATTGGTGGAAGCGTGGGCACATTTTTATCAGTACGCACTGACGCCATGCTGAAAAAAAGACACTGCATCAATGACATTTGTGATGTCATCTTTGAGGTCATGGGTGTTAGTCCTTGCAGTGCACAGTGGTAGTGCGATTTATGGTTGCGTACCTTACATAACTGGTGAATTTCTGGGTTTTGTAGGTTTTACCTGTAACCATAACGCCCCTGTAACAACATTTGTCCATTGAACTGCATAGGTTTTTAGTAGTGCAACTTAACCATAACGTTCCTTTAACAATGTTTTTTGGCAATGTATTTATATCATACGGCCCGCGATAGCAGGCGTGTAGTTATGGTTAAATTGCTAAACTCATAGGAGGAGCACTATTTTCAGCGGCTTATAACTTCGCTCCCTCTGGACGAATCCCCAGCAAACTTTGCAAAAAAAGTATATGGCTGGTTCTTAATGCTTTCGCCAAGTTGGGAGAGGTTTTGTGTGGGGGGCAAAGTTATTGGGGGTCCCAATTTTATTTTTCCTATAGACTGAATGGGGAAAAACTTTGCGCATGGCTACAGGTTGAATGGCTGGAAGGATTTTCACTGAATTTGCAGCAGGAGCAGCGGCTTGTTTGGTGGAAATTCGACCAGTACTTTTGTTGCAAAGAACTGAAATGCACGTCCCAAAAAATTAGTGATATCTGGGTACGCTCCGCGGACCGATTTCCCTGTTCGCTCCACGGACAGAAGTGTCATTGGCTGGCAGTAAGGCGTGCTGTCAGAGAAGTTTCGACACGGCTGGTGGTTGGCTGGTGGGAAGCGTGGTGTGCATCAACATTTTTTGGGAAAGCCGCCATGGTGTATCGGAGGACAGTGCGGCGGTGGAATGGTCTGGAAAATGTGCCGACCGGAATGTGTTGGCGGCAATAAGGGAGGGAACAGGTGGGGGAGTGAGAAGTGGTTCATGTGACAAATGTAGGCGAGTAGTTTGTATGGTGATTGGTGGCAGCTGTCTTAACAGCCCATAGCTTCTGGCGCTACCTGTTTGCAGCAACCCCTTTTCGTGGTGAGTGGTGGCAGGTCAATTGCAGAAGGGGAGTGAATTGCACATGACATAGGTTGGGTGAGAGCGGGGTGGCTGTGCGCTGCTGATGGAATGCAGTAGTTGGGCACATGGTGGCATGCATGGGTGAATGAAGGTGCGGGTGAATGAAGGTGCAGGGGGTCTGTGGAAAGAGTACTCTATTGGGTGCATGGCCGAAGGTCGTAGGTTGAAGGGTGTAGGGCATGCACTCAAGAGCGTAGGGTTGCAACATACCCACCGCAGTAACCCATGTTTGACTCTACATTCGGTAGAGGGTGGTGCTTGCATAGTGTGGTCTGTGCACATTGGTTGCAGTAGGGCCCGTGTTGAAAACAGATTGTGGGTAGGTTGTCAGTGACACAGTAGTTTCTGAATGGAATTAGGTACACCCATAGTATGTGAATGAATGTGTACAGGGGTGCATGAGAGAATGTTTTGTTTCTACATTACGTAAACTGTTGGAATTTGTTGCTGCATATCTGCATGGTGGTGCGCTGCTTGGGTAGGAGTGCTGGTGGTAGTGGTGTGTGTGAATGGTTGTAGTTGGTGACATGGTGACATGCATGGTGGCATGACATTGCTGTGGGTGTGTACAAGGCCTATGCTTTGTGCAGATTAGTTGAAGTAGGCTCAAAGTTGTGAAAATGTTGTGTGTAGTGATACAAGTGTTTTGTTAGTACATTATGTTAACTGTTGGAATGTGTTGCTGCATAGCTGCATGGCGGTGCGCAGGTTGGGTAGGAGTGCTGGTGGCAGTGGTGTGTGTGTGGATGGTCGTAGTTGGTGACATGGTGCCATGCATGGTAGCATTACGTTGCTGTGGGTGTGTTCAAAGCATATGTTATGTGCAGATTTTATGAAGTAGGCCCAATGTTGTGAAAATGTTGTGGGTAGTGATACACGACCTTGTGACTGGCTGTGGGTAGGGGTAGTGGAGGCTGTGGTATGTTTGTGGATTCTGGTAATTGCAACCTGTTTTCATGAATGGGTTTTTTTGGTGTGGGGGAGTTGGGTCTGTGAATGTTATCTCAGTGCACAATGTTAGCTGCCCAGTTATGTTAACATGGCGTCATGTTAACTGTTGCAATTTGTTGCTCCATAGCACCATGGCGGTGTACCGGTTGGGTAGGAGTGCTGGTGGCAGTGGTGTGTATGTGGATTGTCATAGTTGCTGACATGGTGACATGCATGGTGGCATTACGCTGCTGTGGGTGCGCTCAAGGCCTAGACTATTGGGTGCATGGCCGACGGCCATAGGTCATGCACTCAAGAGCCTAGGCCTTGAGGACACCCACAGCAGTAATGCATTTTTCAATGTACATCAGTTAGAGGGTGTTGAGATGTAAGGAATGGCTGTGAAGGCCAGTGTTGCAAACAGAATGTGGGTAGGTTGGCAGTGGCACAATACTTTGATAATGGAAGTGTGTACGCCCAGAGTATGTGATTGAAAGTGCACAGGGATGCAGCAGAGAGTGCTTTGTTTGTGCATTATGGTAAGAGTTGGAATTTGTTGCTGCATAGCTCCATGGCGGTGCGCTGTGGTTGGAGATACTGCAGTGAAAAGACACGTAGTGTAGACGCTGGGTGCACTGTTTGCATACTGTCAGTATGGTAGAGAGTATGGGTGAAGGGCAGCTTATATGTGCTTGAATAGTGTGCTGTGTGCACAATGCTTGCAGTATGGGCAATGTTGGAAACATTTTGTGGTTAAGTTGGCAGTGACACAATACTTTGTGAGTGGAAGTGGGCAAGAGAATAGTATGTGAATGAAAGGGCATAGGGGTGCTGGAGACAGTGTAATATTATACCTTTTGGTAACTGCTGCATGTAACACTGTGCATGTCCATTGTGGTGCGGAGGTTGGTTGTGGGTGCCAGTGGTGTGTATGTGCATAGTGGTAGTTGGTGACATGCTGACTTGTATTATGGTGCAGGGAATGTGTGCAAGGAGCACTCCCACTGGAGTAATGCAGATTTAACAGTGCATGAGGCACAGGGTGATGATCTTTGGAGAATTTGTGTGGAGCACATTGTCGACGTGCTGCAGCACCACAAGTGAGTTGCAATTGAGTATTGTGCATTCCATGGTTGTGGTGATAGTTACAACATGCTACAGCATATGGTGTGCGGCAGGAGATGGTGCAGTGAGAAGTTGTGTAGTGTGGCCACGGTACAGTATGTACGTAATGAGAGTATGGAAGTGGGTATGGTTGAAGTGCACCTTATATTTGGTAGGTTACTGTGTGTAGATTTATTGAAGTAGGCCCAATGTTGTGAAGCTGTTGTGCATAGGTTGCCAGTGACACAATACTTTGTGAATGGCAGTGCAGAAGGGTGGTGCAGGCTGTGGTATGTTTGTGGATTGTGCTAAGTCTGACACGTTTCCGTGAATGGGTGTTTTATGGTGTGGGGTTGTTGGGTAGAAGTGCTTCTACGTATGTTACGTTTGTACATAATGTTGGTGCCCACATGGTTGCTTGCTTGGATGTAAAGCGGTGGTCTTCAAACATTCTTTGGCCGGGGCCCCCCTGAGCAAAACTTGGGCAGGTCGGGACCCCCCAGAAATGCCAAATGGACAGTATGTATTGCACGCCGTTACCTGCTCCCACCACAGTCGCTGGGCTCCCTCATCCAACTCCTACCCAGTCCCTGGTCTCTCGCCACCCCATCACACACCCTGGGCTCTCCCCACTCTGCTCCCACCACTATCCCATGGTTCCCGCCCATTGTGCTCCCACCATAGTCCCTGGGATCCCCCCATCCCGTTCCTAACACAGTCTGAGGGCCAGTGGCGGCTGGTGATTTTTTTAAGTGGAGAGGCATAATTATTTCCCCCAAAAATGCCATAGCGACCGAGCATAGTGAGGGAGCCAGAACCAATAAAAGGGGAATCGGGGGGGTTTCCCCTGTGAATTTTATTTAAATAATGGGTTAAAATGTTGCATTGTAGAGCATACTTTAAACAAAAAAAAGGACAAATAGCCAAACAGTATGCAATTGGTGCTGGGGGGCCCAGTGGGCAGGCATGACATTTTTTACTGAACATCTATGATATATGTCCAGTAAAAAGATACCATCCCTGTCCTCTGGGCCCCACTGGGCCTAACACAATCAACATGATTATGTGTGTATGCAAGGTGCTGCACATTCATACAGCAATCACTCTATCATTCACACGAGCATCCATCCCCATACACTCGCTCATAACATAAGCATACATGCATCAATACACATTTTTAAATAAAAACAATGAACATAAACGTACCTTCTGCATTGGCCTGCGTGTGGGTGCTGAAACGCCCTGCTCCATGCTGCTCTGTCCGTATATGCGAGGAGGCGCAGGAGCTCCCCCTCAGACATGCAGACATGCAGTGCCCCCAGCCAGCATTTCCAATGAGCTATGCAATGCTGGCGAAGCAAAACGCCGCAGCACTTGCATGGCTCAGTGAGCATGTGCGGCTGGGGAACTAATCTGAACTGTCAAAGGGAAACAATGTTTCCCTTTGACAGTCAGCCAGCCCAGGAGCACTCCATCAGCAGGAAAAAGCAGCTGAGGGAGTGCTCACTGTTTCATTGGGCTGGCTCCTTAGCTCCTCCATAATGCGTTAAGGGACACTGAGTGGGTGCCCCCTCGCCTTTATGGATGAGCCGCCAGGCTCAGACTGGCCTATAGGGCAATGCCTGTAGCAAAAATGTAAAATGCTAGTGTGGGCCAGTCAAAATGGGCCACCATTTTGGCCAATGTGGACCAGTTTGATGAGTTGCTTAACTATACAGTTAGTAATTTTGACCATTGTTGCCGAATATATAACAATTTACTTACATTTTAACACAAAGCACCCCCTTGGGTACTATTGAAACACTGGGCCTCATAACAACCCTGGCGGTAGCTGTGCCGGTAAAACCGGCACGGCTGCCGCTGGAGTTGCATCAGGGTCTGGCACCCGCAAATGGGCAATTACCGGGTCATGCCGAGTCAGGCGGACCTGATAATTGCCCTTTTACGGGTGCCGGTACCGGTAGATCCCCATTCACATTTGAGCCCCATAGGGCTCAAATGGGAATGGGGACCTCAGATGCACCGGCACCTTTAATAACGGTGCCGGTGCATCCGACGAGCTGTGCTCGCGGGTGCCGCACAGCCTGCCAGGTCAGACCTGGCGGGCTGTTAGGCACCCGCGAGCACAACTCGTACTATGGCGGTACGATAGCAATGGTGCCGGTAGCTTACCGGCACCATTGTTACCGTACCACCATAGTTGTAATGAGGCCCAGTCTGTGACTAAAGGAATGAATATCCATTTACAACGACGGGCCACTTTTTCATTGTTGCCTGAGACAGTTTCATGCTTCAGCCCGACCATGTGAGCCACCCCTGCCCATTTCTTCCAATCTAAAATATATATTTTTTTTTACATTTCATGCTGAGCTCTCAGGGCCCCCCAGGGATGCACCCGCGGACCCCTGTGGGGTCATGCGCCACAGTTTGAATACCGCTGATGTAAAGTGTTGTGGTGGGTGTGGAAAGGGCTGCAATGTTGAGTGCATGTCCAAAGGTGTCGTGGGTGTGTCTTAGGATGTTTGTGGATGGTGCAATCGTGCATTCTTTAGCAGAGGTTTCTGGTGGAGGGGCTTTGCAATCAAACAGAACATGCAATGAGAGTGTTAAAGGGTAAATATGCAGTGGTGTATAGAAATGACAGTATGCAATTCAGAGATTTTGTTTGTGATTGCTGCATGCGTGTTTGTAAATTTGACAGCACTCAATGGGGGAGTGCTGCAAAACATGACCGTCCAAAGGGAGGAAGTATTGTCTGAGCTTTAGTTGTCCGTGTACCTCACTGTAGATGGGAAAGCGCACATGCACAGCCTGCCATTACGAGCAGGGTGGAAAGGGAAATGGAATTGTGGGAAATAGGCAATTAGGAGTTTAGGGCGTGGTACACAGGAAGGGGCGGTACCATTTCATCCCAATACTGTTTTGTGACGGAGGTCCAGATGGACAGACTCACAGTGCATTTCATGGGTGGTACCTTTGTGCGCCATCTGCACAGGTGTTGTGTGCAAAGAGGCACTGCTGGTGATTTCAGGTTGGATGGAGTGGACGCTTTCTGGGCCTGTAAGGGTGACTGCAGTTTCGGCGAGATGGTTCGCCTGTGCCGATATGTGGGGTCCATCACGAACGTTGACTTTGTCGTATGCACTATGGAAGTCAACATTTGGGTTACATGTCCTGTGGTTGATTACTCTGTCACTTGAAGAGGTTGTTGACCGCAGTGATGCGTACTTTTCCTACTGCCAAGGTCATTTTCTCATGCATAACACCAAGAAGAGTATGGGTCCATGACAGTGTAATTTTTCCCCAGCCAGAGGTTGGAAGGTGTGCTATAAACAGAATTGTGCGTGAATTTATGTAGACTGCTGGCATGTTCTCCGCCCACTATGAGATCATGAGGTCACAAAATATGCAGTGGTTCCCTAGAAATGGCATTTATTTGAGCGCCATTGGCAATGCCGTTTTCTTTTACACTGTGCAAGAAGCATTGACCAGAATGTGGTGGAAATGTGAGGAGAGGCAAACAGAAACGCATATAAAGCAAAAATACAAAACAAGTTGCTCACACACACGTGAAAAAAATTATAATAATAATTAAAGCCTTTGTACATCTACGATGCAAGACTGGATCCCCTACCCAGTTTGATATTTCCCCCCTTACTATTCCGAAAAGGTAGTGGATTATGCGGTACTTTCAGGAGTACACGTGCCACATCCTGGGTGGCTATGTGGATGTATGTGGATGGAGAAATCGTGCATACTTTCATCGAACTGTGTAGTGTACGTGCTTTGGAACGGCATGACATTTGTACTGTAAATGCGTTACGGTAAATGTCAACTGTTGTACAGTAGTGACAGTGTTGGATGATGGCGGCTTCGATGCGATTGGTGGATGCATGTGTGCCTATTTACGCGTAACCCAATGAAGAAGAGCTGCACAGAAGGTAGTGCAAAGGGAAGACAGACTGCTCCAGCTATACAGGGGTGCAGCCCTCGCGCTACTTTGGGAGGTGCACGTGTCAAAATCTGTCCTTTCAACCACCTTGCCCAATTGCCATGCCAGTGTGGGGATTAGCCAAACAGGGAGTGTGGGTGTGGTTAACAGGAAGGGGAGGTGAAACTGTTGTACATTATACTCTGCATACTGAGGGTGGCTGACATGGCGCCCGCATTGTGTTCACTGTAGGTGATCCCTTTGTCATAGATCTGCACAACTATGCCCTGCAAAGACACTTTGGCAGCAATTTTGGTTTGCAAGGAGTGGAAGCATCGTGCAACGCTGTGTATGAGTGCAAGTTCCCCAATATGCAGGCACTTTGCAAAGACCTTGCCAATTTTCCAGTACTACATGTTATCGACATCCATTACGGCGGCATGCATATGGTTTACCTGCCTTGCTTAGTTTTGTTCCGTAGACTGAGGAGATTGCTGAATATGGTGCTTTTTCCCACCGCCAAGGTGCTTTTCTCATCCATAAAACCACGATGAGTATGGCCCAATGCTCAAGGATGTTGCTCCGAGCCAGAATGTTCTCATTCTCACAAGAGAAAATCCCAGCAGCACTCAAAAAGTCACACGTGCTTCTGTTGATGAGACCCCTTCTGACCTCTGGCTGGCGACAGCAAACATTGGAATCCTTCCACACTATTCTCAGGGGTATACATGAGAAAAGCATCTTGGCAGTAGGAAAAATGCGCTGCACTGCTTTCATCATACTCTTCAGCTGACGGAACACATGGGAACAGGGACGTCATTTGGGGGTCGCCAGAGGTCGCAAGTGCGACATCTGAGGTCTCCTTTGCGACCTCTGTGATCTCCCATGCGACCTCTAAAAAAAAAAATAGATTTTTCTTTGATTTTTTTTTTCAATGCAAGCTGTGGCCAGCTCCATGTGGCTCTTTAATTCTGGAGTGGCTAGCTTTCTTGTTCAGGCCCCTTAAAAAAAGAATACAAATAAGAACATGAGGGCCACAAGTCTAACACTTTCAGCACTGAACCTAAACAAGAAAGAATAGGAATGCCAATAAATGTGTCTTTCTGGAATTCTATGCAATAATTGCTAGACTCATTAAAGGTTTATTTCAGGCACACTTCAGGGGGTGAGTCACTGATTTAGTCTGTTCTCAAATGCCTCAACTCAGCCTTTCATCCTTCTGAGGTCGATAAATGGATACCAACACAGGTTGGGTGATATTGGCTTAAGTGCTATATAATATGGACGTCTGCTTGCAATCACAGTAATTTGGTAATATGGGCCTATACACACTGATCTTAACGATACATATGGCAATCCATTCAGGTATGAAATGTACATCACATTATAGTGATATCGTAACCATATTTTTCGTAGTGTACAATGCTATGTGATGCCACTTCCTGTTTTGTCAACGGGTGAAAGGTCGTGTTCCATCGCTTCCTGCAATATCACTTTGGGGTGGGGTCAAATGACATCACTTCCTGTGATGTCATCAGGGGATCAAGGGTCGTGTGATGTCAAGTTCGCTACCGCTGGCATTTTGGTGAAATGACATCCCTACATGGGAACAAGGCATGTAACCCATAAAGAAGGCTCCAAAGTGCACAATTGCAACATCTACAGTTGCCGAAGAGGCCACGCGTCAACATTCTACAAGCAGTCTGCCGAAACAGCACGCTTCCACACTGCACCACAAAGCGTCCACTCCCTCCAAACCAAAATTGCCAGACAAGTCTTCTTGGAGGGCATACATGCACAGATCTTCCACAAAGCCATCCACATGACGAAAACTGTTTGTCTTGCCAGCTTTGCCAGCCGCAGTACACAAAGTAATGGGAAAAGTGAATGCCGCCTTTTCTTGTGACATACACCCTGAGCACCTGATTGGCCAAAGGCGATAGTCCCATTTCCATTGGCCAGTATGCTGAGAAGCGCAGAATATGGCACATGCCTTTCTCCAAGTACCGTGAGTCCTTCTCCCTATTGGCGCGCTTTCCTGTCCGAGCGCTTCTCCTTGGAGTTCCGCAGCAGTCCCTCTATCGGGTCGGCAGCCTGTCAAAGGTCTGTCTAACAGGGAGCTTTGGCAAATATCAGTTGGTGCACGATGGTCCCTCGTAGCTCGGGAAGAGGGCGCCTTACCAGGTCCTCTCTGGGTCAGTCCTTGGAGGCACATCAGCTTTCAGATTGTGAAGGAGAGCAACAGCAATTCTTCTCATGCAGCAGTGCTTCAAGGTCAAGCTTCAGTTACTCCAGTTACTCGTCGTATTGGACCTCGGCTTCTGAAAACCATTCCTAGCAGTGTGAGGTCCCCAGATATACTGTTGATCTCCCATTCATTCTCAAGCATCCAATCACAAACTAAGGGCATTCATGCAGGCAGGCAGCCAATCAGGCACACAGTGCATTCAGGCCATTCACTTCTCTCCAGACATTTACAACAAGTTATGTGTATTGGGACGAGTACCGATCCATTCAACACTCCATACTGCATTCATACCGGTTCCGGGCAGGGCTGTCTCGGTCATTGTGTCAAACACCAGATACTAGACACCCATAACATAGAATGCGTATTCGTCACACACTCCATTCACCCAGGTCCCACCCACAGGCGTACCCACAACATACGGTCGTTGAGAAGGCTCCAGCCAGTCTGGTCGGCACTTCCCCACACTACCATATAAGGAACTTCCTGTCACGCTCACCAGGCTCCCACAGAGGCGTCGATCTGGACTGGACTGCTGCGGTCTCCACCAATGTGACGCGTAGGGCCGAGATGACGGACTGGACTGGCCCACCTAGCTTCGTTTGCTTGGCCCGTAGGAATATTCTTCTGCAAATGGAGAAAGGGAATTAACCACCCGTGGAGTTGAGCATAAATCCCCCCACCCCGTTGTTCTCCCCACTGATCACCTTGGATGTCCCCTCTTATAGTCTCACCTGATGATTTGAAAAGATGAGCTCTCCATCCTGCATTGAGCACAGGGGCGCGTAGATAACCAGTTGCTTCACTGGCTCGAGGGAATTGGTGAGTTCCAGGACAATACTGACTCCGATATTCCCAGCAAGACGCCGTAAGTATGTAGTTCATAAGAGTTCAAATGCCTGACTTTCACTCTTGTCCGATTCCTTGCAGGTTGCAGCTTGACCCTACTGAAGAGTTCCTCGTGTCAACCGGTAATATTCTGGTAAGGATTTGTATTATCCAACACAGTTCGATAAAATAATGTCCATATGTAACCTGTTGCTTTCTCCCTTATTCAGGCGCTGAGAGGAAGTATGAAGTCTCGAGGAATAATGCCTCCGGCAGTAAAATCAGGTAAGTCTTTCGTGGTGAGGAGGGTTCCCCTTGTTAGTCCCTTTATTTCACCTTGCTGTCCTTTTGTTTCCCCTTAGGGGCCGGGGTTCGGCTAGGATGCAGTGGAAGCTGCGCCGACCCGTGAAGAGGAATAGTACCCCCGGTGGTAAAATCAGGTAAGTCTATGGGGGGTATTCCTCTGTGTATTCCCTTGGCTCACCTTGCTGTTCTTGTCTTCTCCTTAGGTGCCGGAGTGCGGCGGGAACATGCAGGAGGATGTGGTGGAATGTGAAGATGCTGCGAAGGCCGGTGAGTTCAGCGCAGCTCAGCAGCAGGCGAGGCGACGCAAATAATATAATTTCTTTCTTCCAGCACGAAGGCGCGATGGAATGGGAATTCAGGTAAGGATCAAAGGTATTGCTCTTGTTCTAACCTTTTCTCCTTCTTTCTCCCTTTTTCTAGGAGCCCCAAACTCGAGGTGGGCGTGGCAGAAGACTGGATGCAGACTTGCAGGCACGGTGAGCGTTACGCTGCTGGATGCAGAATAACGCGAAGCGTGTGCTGCTCTTCGGGCGTGGTTTAAATAGCCTCCAAAGTAGTTCCAGGTAAGTATTCCTCCCCAGCCCCACCCGAGTAAAAAATAGTCCCTAGGTAAAATAGTCCCTTCCAAGTCTCTTTTGGCTTGGAGCTCTTGCAGCATGGTCTGCATCAGGTAAGTTTTAATCCATGAGCCTGGCGCCTATGGCGCCAGGACTGACTCTCCATATGAGCCTGGCACCATAGGCGCCAGGACTGCACCCAAATAGCCCCTAGCAGGGGTTGTTGGGCTTGCTTGGGGTAACATGATGCCTGCTTCCAGGGTTGCTGGACTTGGTCTGGGTCCCCGGGGGTAGGTATCATGACACCACTCCCCCCCAAGGCCCACCCTAAAGTGGTTCTTCCCTGTGGTTTCAGTTTGTCTGGGAAATTTCGGTGGAATTTTTTCACCAATCGGGGTGCATGAACATGGTCACTAGGTTCCCATGACCTTTCCTGTGGTCCGTAACCTTTCCAGTCGATTAAATAAAAAAGTTTTGACTTTATCAGCTTGGAGTCCAGGATGTTCTTAACTTCAAATTTGGGTTCTCCGTCTACAACGATGGGGTCGGGTGGCTTGGTTAGTCTTGTCCCTGGTTGTACTGGCTTCAAAAATGACACATGAAAGACGGGATGAATTCGCATATTAGCAGGTAGGTCCAACTTGACAGCCACCGGGTTGATAATGGCCTTAATAGAGTAAGGTCCCAAATATCTGGGGTTAAAGATCCGTGTTCCCTTTCGAGGTATATGTTTTGTGGCTAACCGTACTTGGTCCCCTATTTGGTATTCTGGAGAATCACTTCTATGCCGATCAGCATCTTTCTTGTATTTTCCTTTCGCCTGTTTTAAATGTGTAGTTGCTTCCTTAAAGGC
This sequence comes from Ambystoma mexicanum, assembly GCF_040938575.1. NCBI lineage: Eukaryota > Metazoa > Chordata > Amphibia > Caudata > Ambystomatidae > Ambystoma > Ambystoma mexicanum. Next base: position 1,476,463,447 of record NC_090937.1, on the reverse strand, counting down.
TTGTATAATCGTAGTGTGCAGATGGTGCACTGCCGGCATTTCTAAGTGTTGGGGTGAGTCAGGTTTGAGGTTCGAGGATGGTGCCCATATAAGGTATAAAAGGGGCTTTGTCCAGTTCCAGAGTGTACTGAATTATTGTATGCATATTGGGTGATCCAAAGAATGCCTTTCCAATTACTCTCCATCTGATGTAACATATTGTTCGAGAGTCTGGTTGGTCCTCTCCGTTTGACCATCGGTCTGGGGGTGGTGACTGGTCGATAACCTCACTTCGATTTGCGCCATTTGACAGCATTTTTTCCAAAAATGTGAAATGAATTGACTGCCCCGGTCAGAGACCAATACGGACGGAAATCCTTGTATGCGAACAATGTTTTCGAAGAATTCCTTGGCCAGCATTGAAGCAGAAGGTAATCCCTTTAAAGGAATAAAGTGGGCCATCTTGGAAAAAAGATCCACAACAACTAGAATGGTGTTAAATCCATTGCATGGAGGTAGATCAGTAATAAAGTCTAACGAAAAGGTGTGCCATGGTGTAGGCGGAATGTCTAAAGGTTGTAAGAGTCCAGCTGGTTTTTTCTTTTGACTTTTGTTTTGGGCGCAAATGCCACAAGACATCACAAATGATTTAATATCCTTTCACCAGGTGGGCCACCAGAATTGTCTTTTAATTTTAGCTTCAGTTTTTGCAATACCTGGGTGCCCCTCCATTAGGGCATCATGCTAACGGGAAATGACTATCTCTTGTAGTTCCTTGTGTGGCAGAAATAGCCGTCCTTGGTAATAAGGCAGATCATTGGTGACAGAGTAGGCCTGGCCTTTCTTTACCCAGTCCTGCAAGGCTGTATGATCAAAGAGTTGCTGGATCTTTACCTGAATGTCCTCTAGAGTCTGTAGAGTAGACATGCCAAGAATCCTTTGTTCAGGAATTATAGGTACTGGTTCAGGGTTCACTTCTGCCTCTCCCATCCCTATTCGGGATAAGGCGTCTGCTTTACCATTCTTAGAACCTGGTCGATAGGTTATCACGAAATCGAACTTGGCAAAGAACAATGCCCATCGGAGTTGACGTGATGATTGGGCCTTGGCTGTCTTTAAATACTGTAAGTTCCGGTGATCGGTGATCACAGTAATGGTATGCCTGGCACCGAGAAGATAGTGCCGGCAAGCCTTGAGGGCGGATTTAATCGCTAATAACTCCTTATCGGTAACCGCATAGTTTAACTCAGGTGCCGAGAACTTTCTGGACCAAAACGCTACTGGGTGAAGCTGGCCAGTTTCAGGGTCCTTTTGAGACAGGACAGCTCCCATAGACTGGATGCATCAGTTTCCACTATGTATGGAAGTTCAGGGCGTGGGTGCTTTAATACAGGTGCAGACGTGAATTTCGCTTTTAGCTCTTGGTAGGCATTTTCAGCTTCTTCAGTCCACATAAAGCGTTTATTTTTTCGCAGGAGTGCTGTAATGGGATGTACAACATGTGACAAATCCGGGATGAATCTGCGGTAGAAATTGGCAAAGCCGAGCATACTTTGTACTCCTTTAACTGAACTTGGTGATGGCCACTTAAGGATTGCGTCCGCCTTTCGTGAGTCCATTCGGACTCCATTTGGGGTCAGGATAAACCCAAGGAATTTAACTTCTGTGGCATGAAAAACGAATTTATCCAGTTTTGCATATAGTTTGTGCTGGCGCAATTTCTCAAGGACTGCTCGGACGTGCTTCACATGGTCAGATTCTGAAGAGGAGTATACTAGAATATCATCGATATATACGACAACACAAACGTCAATGAGTTCACGAAGGACATAGTTCATGAAGTATTGGAAGGTTGCAGGTGCATTGCACAACCCGAAAGGCATCACCTGGTATTCGAATAACCCATACTTAGTGCAGAAAGCAGTCTTCCAATTGTCGCCCCCTTTTACACGTACCAGATGTTATGCCCCCCGGAGATCTAATTTAGTGTACATGCAAGCGTCCTTCACTAGGTCTAGTAGTTCAGGGATCAGAGGCAATGGGTATCGGTTCTTAACAGTTATCTGGTTTAATGCGCTGCAGTCTATGCATGTTCTGAGGTCACCTTCCTTTTTGGGCACGAAGAACAAAGCTGAAGATGCAGGGGACTTAGATGGGCGAATAAAGCCATTGGCAAGGTACTGGTCTAAGTATTGTCGTAGGTGAAGGTTCTCAGGTTCCGTAAGGGTATAGATCCTGCTACAAGGGGGTTGTGCACCGGGTATGAGATCGATTTGGCAATCGTACGATCTGTGACGCGGTAAGGTGTTTGCCTGTTCTTTTTGGAACACATCCTGGAATTCTTGGTATTCAGGAGGTAGTTGCATGACTGCTGTGGTTACTGTTGGCAGGCCTGCGCCCAGATTTCTCTTTGGGTAACACGTTTGCGCACAATCCGGGAAGGTTATTCTCTTCTCTCGCCAATCAATACAAGGATTATGTGTTTCCAACCAAGGTATCCCCAGTATTATTTGGAACTGTGGGGCCTTGATTAGATCAAACACAATAGCCTCTCGATGCCCATCCGGACCCAATAATGTCATCTCTGCGGTGGAATGAGTTACAGGCCCAGAGGCAATTTCAGTTCCATCGACTGTGGTGATCACATCTGAGGTGGTTTTTCGGCAGAGAGACAGATTCATCCTGGAAGCCAATTCGTAATCCACATAGTTTCCTATGGCCCCGCTATCAATGTATGCGTTTACTGCGTGCATACGCGATGGCTGCCCTGGATCTACGAGGACCATTGGTATGATGAAATGCGAGGTCTGAGTATCCTTCTTCAAGCTCGCCAAGCGGACCTCTACGCTTATCAGGGGTGTTGGTTTCCCGAGTCAGACTCCATATGGCTTTTATCAGCAGCTCCTACCACCTTCTTGGGTGGTTTTACAGGGCAATCCCGTAGAAAATACCCAGATGTTCCACAATATAGACACAATTGCATTTGCCATCTCCTTTCTCTTTCCTTCTGGGTTAAGGGTCCTTTAACCCCTCCGATTTGCATGGGTTCTGAAGCATCTGCTCCTTTGGGGTTAGCGTGGGTTTTGACCAACACTCTGTTCTCAAACTTGGCTCTATCAGCCTTTCTGTTCTGAAGTCTGTGATCTAACTGGACCACTAAGTCTATATATTCAGCACAGTCTTGAGGTGGGTTCACAACTTGAGGCAAGACATCCTTGAGTTCTCCTCGAAGCCCTCGATGAAATAACGTGATTCATTTTACCTCAGGCTATCCAGTTTCCACTATCAACCTATTAAAGGTTGCGATGTAAGAAAGAAGGTCCTGGTTACCCTGTCGTAGGGACAAAAGTTTGTTATCCAGGGCCTGTCCTTGGGAGTGCCGGGCAAATAGTCTTTCCATGCTCGTTTGAAAGCCCTGAAAATCCCGAAGAATTGGGTCATCCAGAGTAACTAGTGGAATTGACCAATCAGCTGCACTGCCGCTGAGATATGACAATACAAAGGCTACCTTGGCTTGATCCTTTGGGAAGGCTCCAGGTCTGCATAAAAAGTGCAAGCGGCATTGGTTCATAAACACGGCGAACATTTTGGGATCTCCAGCAAAGCGTTCGGGTGGAGCTAATGGAATATTTCCAGGCAGGTTTATTTGCACAGGGTTACTCGATAAAACAGGAGCTGGATTTCCCCCGGAACCAGGTAGGGGTGCTTGTCCAGCCTGGCTTTGCAATAGTTGCCTAGCAAGGTCATCAGTTTGCTCCTTTGACAAAATCAGTTCTCTCCTAAGGGCATTGGTTTCTTGACGGGTGGAATGCACTTCAGCCCTCAGTTCCCCTAGTCATTGGGCCAATTTGCAGTTTCTGAGGTATCCATAATGCCCGGGTGAGAATTTGTAAGTAGGCTTCGCGTTCTGTTATGCTCACCTGGCTCCCACAGAGGCGTCGATCTGGACTGGACTGCTGCGGTCGCCACCAATGTGACGCTTAAGGCCGATATGACGGACTGGACTGGCCCACCTAGCTTCGTTTGCTTGGCCCGTAGGAATATTCTTCTGCAAATGGAGAAAAGGAATTAACCACCCGTGGAGTTGAGCGTAAATCCCCCCACCCCGTTGTTCTCCCCACTGATCACCTTGGATGTCCCCTCTTATAGTCTCACCTGATGATTTGAAAAGATGAGCTCTCCATCCTGCATTGAGCGCAGGGGCACGTAGATAACCAGTTGCTTCACTGGCTCAAAGGAATTGGTGAGTTCCAGGACAATATTGACTCCGATATTCCCGGCAAAATACCGTAAGTATGTAGTTCGTAAGAGTTCAAATGCCTGACTTTCAATCTTGTCCGATTCCTTGCAGGTTGCAGCTTCACCCTACTGAAGAGTTCCTCGTGGCAACCGGTAATATTCTGGTAAGGATTTGTATTATCCAACACAGTTCGATAAAATAATTTCCATATTTCTCCCTTATTCAGGCGCTGAGAGAAAGTATGAAGTCTCGGGGAATAATGCCTCTGGCAGTAAAATCAGGTAAGTCTTTCGTGGTGAGGAGGGTTCCCCCTGTTAGTCCTTTTGTTTCCCCTTAGGGGCCGGATTTCGGCTAGGATGCAGTGGAAGCTGCGCCGACCCGTGAAGAGGAATAGTACCCCCGGTGGTAAAATCAGGTAAGTCTATGGGGGGGTATTCCTCTGTGTATTCCCTTGGCTCACCTTGCTGTTCTTGTCTTCTCCTTAGGTGCCGGAGTGCGGCGGGAACATGCAGGAGGATGCGCTGGAATGTGAAGATGCTGCGAAGGCCGGTGAGTTCAGCGCGGCGCTGCAGCAGGCGAAGCGTCGCGCATAAAATAACTTCTTTCTTCCAGCTCGAAGGCGCGATGGATTGGGAATTCAGATACGGATCAACGGTATTGCTCTTGTTCTAACCTTTTCTCCTTCTTTCTCCCTTTTTCTAGGAGCTCCAAACTCGAGGCGGGCGTGGCAAAAGACTGGATGCAGACTTGCAGGCACGGTGAGCGTTACACTGATGGATGCAGAATAACGCGAAGCGTGTACTGCTCTTCGGGCGTGGTTTAAATAGCCTCCAAAGTAGTCCCAGGTAGGTATTCCTCCCCGACCACACCCGAGTAACAAAATAGTCCCTAAGGTGAGGTAGTCCCTTCCAGGCCTCATATGGGCTTGTATCTTCTTGCAGCATGGTCTGCTTCAGGTAAGTGTGCACCTATGAGCCTGGTGCCTATGGCGCCAGGACTGATGTCCCATATGAGCCTGGCGCCCTAGGCGCCAGGACTGAACCCAGACAGCCCCTACCAGGGGTTGCTGGGTTTTCTCAAGGCGACATGATGCCTGTTCCCGGGGCTGATGGACGTGTCTGGATGCCCGGGGGTATGCATCATGACAGCACTCCCCCTCAAGGCCCCTCCTAAAGTCGTTCCTCCCCTTGGTCCTGGTTTGTCTGGAAGTCCCGATGGAATCTCTTCACTAATCGTGGTGCATGAACGTGGTCACTAGGCTCCCATTACCATTCCTGTGGCCCGTAACCTTTCCAATCGATTAAATAAAAAAGTTGTGATTTAACCATCCAGTCCAGGATGTTTTTCACCTCGAATTCAGGTTCTCCATCTATCAAGATAGGATCGGGTGGTTTGGTAAATATTGTTCCTGGTTGAACTGGTTTTAAAAGTGAAACATGAAAGACAGGATGAATTCACATATTGGAGGGTAATTTAAGTTTGACGGCCACCGGGTTGATAATGGCCTTAATGGTGTAAGGTCCCAAATATCTAGGATTAAAAGTCTGAGTTCCTTTCAGAGGTATGTGTTTTGAGCTAGCCAAACCTGATCTCCAATTTGGTACTGTGGAGTTTCACTTCTATGTAGATCAGCATTTTTCTTGTATTTCTCTTTTGCTTGCTTCAAATGTTCTGTTGCTTCCTTGAAGGCTTGTGTAATAGTAGAATGTAAATGACTAACTGCAGGCATTTCTAAGTGCTGAGGCGAATCGAGTTCAGAGGTTCGAGGGTGGTGTCCATATATGGTATAAAAGGGTGTTTGTCCGGTTCCTGAATGTACAGAGTTATTGTATGCATATTCGGAAATCCATACAATATCTTTCCAATTACTTTCGGTCTGGTGAAGCATGCAACGAAGGTACTGTTCAAGGGTCTGGTTGGTTCTCTCCGACTGACCATCGGTCTGAGGATGGTGACCGGTTGATAACCTTATGTTGATTTGCGCCAATTGGCAACATTTCTTCCAAAAATGTGAAATGAATTGACTACCTCGGTCAGAGACCAATACAGAAGGAAACCCGTGTATTCGAACAATGTTTTCGAGGAACTCCTTGGCCAGGACTGAAGCAGAAGGTAATCCCTTCAAAGGAATAAAGTGGGCCATCTTGGAAAAAAGATCCACGATAACTAGAATGGTGTTAAATCCATTACATGGAGGTAGATCAGTAATAAAGTCTAAAGATAAGGTGTGCCATGGTGTAGGTGGAATATCTAAAGGTTGTAAAAGGCCAGCTGGTTTTTTCTTCTGACTCTTGTTTTGGGCGCAAATGCTGCAAGACATCACAAATGACTTCATATCTTTTCACCAGGTGGGCCAGCAGAATTGTCTCTTAATTTTGGCTTCGGTTTTTGCGATACCTGGGTGACCTTCCATTAGGTTATCATGATAATTGGAGATGACAAGTTCCTGTAATTCCTTGTGTGGTAGAAATAGTCGTCCTTGATAGTAGGGTATGTAATTGATGACTGAGTATTCCGGGCCTTTCTTTACCCAGTCCTGCAGGGCTGCTGGATTGAAGAGTTGTTGGATTTTTGAAAGAATTTCTTCTAGTGTCTGTAAAGTAGTTATGCCAAGAATTCTTTGTTCAGAATTTATAGGCACCGGCTCCGGGTTCGCATATGCTTCTTCCATTCCTATTCGGGATAAGGCATCTGCCTTGCCATTTTTACAGCCTGATCGATAATTGATCACAAAATCGAATTCGATACAATTAGTTCTCTTCTTAGGGCATTAGTTTCTTGGTGAGCGGAGTGCACTTCCACCCTAAATTCCCCCAATAGTTGGGCCAGTTGGTTGGTTTCTGAGGTTTCCATAACGCCCGGGTGGGGATTTGTAGATAGGCTTTGCGTTCTGTTACGCTCACCTGACTCCCACAGAGGCCTCAGACGGACCCGGACTGCCGCGGCCTCCACCCACGTGATGCGTAGTGCAGCGATGACTGACTGTATCTGCCCTCCTAATCTTGTCTGCTGGGCCCGTAGAAATATTCTCCTACAAGTGGAGAGATGGATTTAGCCACTTGTGGATTCAAGTGATAGCACCCCCACTGTCCTCCCCACTAATCAACTCTTAAGCGCCCTCTCAGCAATCTCACCTTATATTCTTGAAGGATGAGCCCTCCATCCTGCGAAGCACGCTGGGGCGCGTTGATGACCAGTTACTTCACTGGCTTGAAGGTATTGGAAGAGTTGTAGACGAATCCTGACTCCAAAAGATCCTGGCAAAGAGCCGTAATTATATAGTTCATAATAGTTCAAAATGTCTGGAATTCACTCCTGTCCAATTCCTCTTTTATCTTGCAGTTTTGACCCAATAAGAAGATTGACAGCTGAAAGCGCTCCGGTAAAAGTCTGTGTTACCCAACACTGTCCGGTAAATAATGCCAAGGGTTAAACTTGCTGCTTTCTCCCTATCTTACAGGTGCGGCATAAGAAGATGTGCTGATGAATTATACCTCTGGCGGTAAAATCAGGTAAGCATATGGCGGCTAAAGAGATTGCCTCTGTCTGTTCTCCCTGCTCACCTTGTTGTTTCTTGTCCCCCTTAGGTGCCGGGATTCGGCGATGTAAAGATGGAGACAGTGCCGGATCGAAGAGATGCTGCGTGGAACGGTGAGTTTGGTGCGGCGCTGCTGCTGGTGATGCAACGCTTTTAAAACAAAGTCTTTCCTCTGGTTTGAAGATGCGATGAATCCGGAATCAGGTAAGAAATCAGGTAATACTCTTGTTCTAACCTTTGCTTCTTTCCTTCTTTCTAGGTGCTCCAGGTGCGAGGTAGGCGTGGCAGAAGGCTGGATGCTGCTGCTGGCACGGTGAGCGTTACGCTGCTGGATGCAGAATAACGCGAAGCGTGAGCTGCTCTTCGGGCGTGGTTTAAATAGCCTCCAAAGTAGTCCCAGGTAGGTATTCCTCCCCGACCACACCCGAGTAAAAAAATAGTCCCTAAGGTAAAGTAGTCCCTTCAGGGCCTCACATGGGCTGGGATCTTCTTGCAGCATGGTCTGGTTCAGGTAAGTGTGCACCTATGAGCCTGTTGCCTATAGTGCCAGGACTGATGTCCCATATGATCCTGAACCCAGACCGCCCCTAGCAGGGGTTGCTGGGTTTTGCATCATGACACAAGATCCCTATTCTTCAGTTCCACCTATTGTGCCAACTCCTCTTTCTTAAGCTCAGCATCTATTTCCAACAAGCGATATTCAAAGGCCAATTTCATACTTAATAACTCAAGTTCCAAGGAACTGCTGGGGTTTGGAACAGAGGCAGCAGGAATGGCGGCATTCCCGGAATTGGACTCGACGACAACCCCCGGGGTAGAGTCCTCATTGGTTGGATCCCCCCCTTCAAGAGTTGCACAATCGATCTGGTAGTCCACCAGGGCAGCTATCAGCTCAGCCCTAGACTTATCCACAAAGTCTAATTCCCTGGCTTCACAAGCACTCTGGAGAGCCTCTAAGCTCATCTGAGTCAATTTACCATTCACAATAGATTCCATTCTTGTAATGCAGTTATCTTGTACACAACTAAACCTTAATTCAACAAAGTGCAGATATCCTTCGTAAGTGGCACGGTTACAAAGTACAGATATCCTTCGTAAGTGGCACGGTTATACACTGATTCTTAAAACCATAAGCATCCCACCGTTACCACCAGTGTAAAGGACCGCACTGGAGGGGGGTGGTCTGTACCTCCGCTCTCTATATGGTAGAGGAGAGGCACAGAGAACCCCTGCCAAGATTCTCTATTATTGGTACGTGGTCGAGCAATCAAGGCCTAGCTTCTCAGGAGGTGATGCGGGCTGGTTCTTAAGTACAGTGTAGTCCCCGAGCACCCACAATGGAATGTCCACACACTGTATCGGTTAAAACACAATCTTTATATAATTAATATTCAAGGTTATGTACACTATCACGATAACTCACTTTGTACTCCGAAAATCAACAATGGTAAATATATACAGTTCTAAAGTGGTACCACTAACGTTATCAGATCTCATTAAAGTGCATACGGTCAGAATGACACACAGTTTAAATAAAGAGGAAACCAGCAGTAGAGAGGGGAAGGAAAGCAAGATGGTTGAACAGTCGGCAGAATACTGGTCACTACCGTTAAACACAGCTCTGTGTGGAAATCCCCCACCTGGGCAACCTGTAGAATAAAGATACACGTCCAGTCCATATATTGTTCACACTAGACTTTCCAATAGTTCTGCAACCCCAAAGTACCTGGCGTTGTAGCGTTCCTCGTCGGGGAATCGACGGCCCTTCTTGAGTGTCCTCCCTTTCAGGCAGGAGTCACGGGTTGTCAAACATCAGATGGAGAACAGGTCGAGCTACGACGGTGAAGTGGCGGCGTCGTTCCTAGCAGTGCTCGTTGATGGGGAAGCGTAAATATCCTGCAAGGAAGAGGCGTGCGGGGCACCTTGGTGTCGATAGTTCTGGACTGCAAAGAGTTTGAAGAACTGTGGCCCAGCAAGGGCGTCGAGTCGTCGGCGTTTCTGTGGTCTTTGGGTGGCGGGAAACACACCGGTGGATGCTCCTCGGCGCGTCGACGGTCAGGCCTTCTCCAGCAGGATGCAGCGGCGACGATGCAGATGAGAGCGTCCTTGGATCAATTGAAGTTCTTAGGCAAAACAGGAGCACGGCGGCTCCGGTCGGCGATGGCCGTCGTCGACAGTGGCGGACAACAGTCCAGGAGCTTCTCCTTGGAGTTCCGCAGCAGTCCCAGTATCGGGTTGGCAGCCTGTCGAAGGTAGTCTACCAGGGAGCTTTGGCAAAGATCAGCTGGTGCACAATGGTCCCTCGTAGCTCGGGAAGAGGGCGCCTTACCAGGTCCTCTCTGGGTTAGTCCTTGGAGGCACAGCAGCTTTCAGATTGTGAAGGAGAGCAACAGCAATTCTTCTCGTCCAGCAGGGCTTCAAGGTCAAGCTTCAGTTACTCCAGTTACTCATCGCAGTGGACTTCAGCTTCTGAACACCATTCCTAGCAGTGAGAGGTCCCTGTTGATCCAATCAGGCACACAGTGCATTCAGGCCATTCACTTCTCTCAAGAGACTCACAACAAGTTATGTGTATTGGGACAAGTACCGAGCCATTCAACACTCCATACTGCATTCATACCGGTTTCGGGCAGGGCTGTCTAAGTCATTGTGGCAAACACCAGATACTAGACCCCCATAACATAGAATACGTATTCGTCATACACTCCATTCACCCAGGTCCCACCCACAGGCGTACCCACACATACGGTTGTTGAGAAAGCTCCAGCCAGTCTGGTCGGCACTCCCCCACACTACCATATAAGGAACTTACACCCAACAGCCAGTCAGGGGGAAGGGACAGAGGCATGGCTTCCCAGGACTTCCGGAAGATCAGTCTAACAGGTATTGGAAGGCAAGAGGGCATGGCGGCCATCTACCGATTCCAATGATGGGGCCTGGGCATCCCAAAATGGAGGACACTCAGGGCACCAGTCATTTCAGCACGGAGCTGCCACCAGCCCATACCCTGCTCTGTGGGCCACAAACAGGTGGGCAAAAACATACACTAGGGGCACAGGGTTTCACCCCTACTCAGGTGTGCCATAAGGGTATCCCATGGGTCTGTTCATCAAACCAAAAGAGAGAGCTGCACCGCCAGGAGTCCCACATGAACTCCTGCGTGGAAAATACGACAGAACACACGATAAAAAGCAGTAAAGGACAAGGATACATTGTCCCTCCGATGCATTTCCAGCATCACAACCACGATGTAGCAGCATTAGAGATGAAGCACACTCTCAGTCCTGCACTGCATCACACAAGCACACACTCGTATACATGAAGAACATAAAGTGCACCGTTCTATAGCTAGAGGACAGATACATACATACTGTCATTGCTTTTATTATTTTTTGCCACTAGTCAAATGCAGTAATGCAGAACTGCAAGGCAAAAGAGATCCTGAGCAAGCTTGCTGATGCTTAAAGCCAATAGCCGTGTGGACATACAGGAGTGCATATGAAGCCTGACCGAACCACGTATAACTAACCTATAGGGAACGTAGCATCACATGGACAATGCAGAAACCGCATTATAAGGTTTAGGAAAATGACAGCAGGCCTCAAGCCTCTGAGTATGAGACGAGCCAAGCTGATTCAGGCTACACAGGGAGCAAGATATGCAAGACTAGCGAAAAGCCAAGGTCAGTGATACGGTACATATTCCAATCACTAGATGACATGGGACCAGCTGTAGATAAAGGGAATAAATCCTCATAAATGTGAGCCGAAGAGCTCAAATATGTGGTCTCTAAACATGTGGCACAGCTGAACGAGACAATGGGCAGTCATCCGTGGTGGGAAAGATGAGCTGATTCCAGCAAACCAGACACAGACTGCAACAAGTGTTGCAATTTATGGAGTATATTCTCATAGGAAAAGGGGGTACACACAAGTTACAATACAGACACATAATCGTTCACATCACCTTGAAGAGGTACACAGCGAGCTGAGAACTAGATTGAATCCCAAGCCTGGGGATGTCAGCTCTAACCAATCACAGCTTACAATCCCAGGGGTGGATGGGAAGGGGCACAAACCAATGGCAGGCCCACTATTCTACAACAATGTAATAGATAGTTTTTTGTGGACGGGACAGGCCAGCCACCTGACATGCAAGAGCCAGTAGAATAACATCTATGGTGACTGTATAGGTTATTGAACTCTCAATAGAATCCCTCATGCTGATATATTCTTTGGAGAAGGGTCCAAAACCAGCCTGCGCACCATGGAATTTGAGTTGTACCCGAGACGTCCGGTTTTCGTGTATTGCTCCCTGTTAGTTTTATTTGCAATAAACTGCAGTTTGTACTTGCTGTTGACTGAGTCCTCTGTTTATTCTTGGGAGGGTGTTGGGCCCTCTGGGTCCGTAGACCCCAGCATCACTCTGGCATACCAGGGAGTCCCACCCAACAGGTTGATTGCAGAGCTGATGGTTGGCTGAGCCAGCCCGGCACGAAGCAGTCTCCTCCGATACAGAACCTGTGAGGCTGCAGGACTTTTGCATATTTTGAGTAAGACGAGGTACGCGTACCTGTGGAAAGGCCGTCAGGAGTTAGCTTGGAAAATATCCTGCCCGAGGTCAGCGAAGCGTCCAGGCAGACCAGGATGGGGAAGTGGCGGCTTTGGGGGATGCGGCAGCCGAGCAGGTTCAGCAGACCACAGAGTGTAAGTATTGACCCAGTCACACAGCAACTGTGGGTGTGAGGGAGGGTATTGAGTATTGTTGAAGTATTGTTTTGCATTTTTACACTTAGTAGGGACAGGAGCAGAGGCAGACGCATGGGCGTAGGACATGGGGGGTCTGGGGAGACAAATCCCCCCCCCAATTTTAAGTGGGGGGATATAATGTCATTTATCCCCCCCACCCAGAATTTGTGTCACTTCAGCATGTGAAATAAGTCTTCAGCCTGCACTGCAGGCTGCAGATGTCATGCGCAGGGACGTCATTTAGGGGTCCTCTGAGGTCTCCCTTGCTACCCCTTTTGTAATGCAAGCTCCTGGGTTGTGGCCAGCACCATGTGGCTCTTTACTTTTGGAGTGGATGGCTCTCTTCATCAGGCCTCTAAAAAAAGAAAAGAAAAAAAATAACAGGGGTGCCACAAGTCTAACACTTTCAGCACTGACCCTAAATAAGAAAGAATAGGAAAACTAGCTAATTTGTCTTTCTGGAATTCTATACAATAACAATATACAATGATTGCTAGACACATTAAAGGTTCATTTCAGGCACACTTCAGGGGCAGAGTCACTGATTTAGTCTGTTCTTAAACACCTCACCTCAGCCTTTCATCCTTCTGAGGTCGATAAATGAGTACCAACACAGGTTGGGTAATATTGGGTGGATATTTTCTTTATAGAAAGCGTTTAAGAGTAAGTGCTATATAATAACACATCATTATCATTTGGCCATGGACGTCTGCTTACATTCACAGTAATTTGGTAATATGGGTCTATACACACTGATCCTAACGATACATATGGCGATCCATTCTTGTATGAAATGTACATCACATTATAGTGATATCGTAAACATATTTTTCGTAGTGTATTTAGGAACAATGCTATGTGATGCCACTTCCTGTTTTGTCAAGGGGTGAAAGGTCTAGTTCCATCGCTTCCCGCAATATCACTTCAGGGTGGGGTCAAATGACATCACCTCCTGTGATGTCAGAGGTCATGGGTCGTGTGATGTCACTTACGCTACCCGAGGCATTTGGGTGAAATGACATCCCTGGTCATGCGTGCAAAAGTACAAGTTAACTTCAGACTGTCTGCAGCAGCGAGCTAAAACAAAAACTTTGCTGCTTTCTCATGCGTGCCCCACGCCTGTGCATTTGGAACGTGCACAGGCCGGGGAACTGCACGTGCTCCTGCGCAGATCACTGCTGCACAGCCTCAGCTTTCAGAACAAAGGAGAAGCCAGGCAGCGATGCGTGCTCCTGCTGAGAGTGACTGACTGACAGCGTGTGTTAATATCGAGGGAGACTGAGTGAGACTCTGACTGCGACTCGACCTCCTGAGACCTCAGCTACCGTACTTAAGGTAAGTCAAATGACCCCCCCCTTCCAGGTGCAGTGCAAGCCGGCATGGGGAGGATTTATTAGAGGGAATGTGCTAACGTCATATTTATACCGTTTCTAAACACATGCAGCGCGTTGAAAACTGATCAGGGAATCCTGGCCTCTTAATGTTTCATGGTCGAACCCTCGTTTTATTTCATGATAACAGGAAAAGACAGGCTTCGCCCCATGCCTCGTGAAGGTTTCAAATTGCATGCAGGTGGCCCAACAGCACACAAGTGCTAAATTGGGCTGTTGTGTGCATGCAATGTGAACTTTTAAACATTTAACAAAATACATACATCCCTGATGTGTTGCATGCACTGTTAACGTTTTGCATAGCCCCATTACAGAACATAAATGGAAAATCAACACCCAAGACCCTTGTGTTGTGCAATGTGCTCACCAATGCATCGCAAACCTACGTGACTTCAGAAAAAAGCCCCCCGCTTATAGGGATTCAATATTTACTGATGTTTACCCGCTGGTGGAACTCTTTGTAGTTTGCTGCAGGCAAATTGGTTTGTGGTGACATACCTGGAGCACATACACCAGAGCGCTATTCTGGGAAGGTCTCCATTGTTTGGAAAATTAAGCTATTTGTTTATGTTGAAGCTCATAATGGGATGCATTGTGCAGTGTGGTCTTCCCGATAATGAGGGCATTCGTGAGGACCACAAAAGTGAGTGTGAAATGCAAGTTGCCTCAGCCTGTCCCCGGAGTAAAGGGATGTGCTCACATGTCTGTGGATTCATTTGAAGCAGTTGAACCCAACTACGGTGCTGTGGTGGCTGTGGCACAGGGGAGGTGTGCGTTGCATGGATCGGTTGTCCCGGGTCCGGGGGGTGGGGCAGCTTCTTTAGGCTCTGCAGAGCTCGAATTTAAATTTAGGAACCATATGTGTAGTGTGAGGTCAGAGCACAACCACCGCCACACCACCTGCACCTTGTGGGAATTAAAAAGCCATGATACCATTTGGAAATCTTGTCGACTACAAAGAATAGTCTGTATTACATGAATGCAGAAATGAGAAATTACTTAGACCTGCACTGCATGCTAATGTGTAAATACTACAAAGACCTGACCCCACAGCTCAACGTCCCGAAAATAAGTGCAGGTCAGTCACTTACATCGTGCTACTTACCTGGTGACGGTGACTCGAAATGCATATGAAGCCTGACCAAACCATGTATAACTAACCTATAGGGAACGTAGCATCACATGGACAATGCAGAAACCGCATTATAAGGTTTAGGAAAATGACAGCAGGCCTCAAGCCTCTGAGTATGAGACGAGCCAAGCTGATTCAGGCTACACAGGGAGCAAGATATGCAAGACTAGCGAAAAGCCAAGGTCAGTGATACGGTACATATTCCAATCACTAGATGACATGGGGACCAGCTGTAGATAAAGGGAATAAATCCTCATAAATGTGAGCCGAAGAGCTCAAATATGTGGTCTCTAAACATGTGGCACAGCTGAACGAGACAATGGGCAGTCATCCGTGGTGGGAAAGATGAGCTGATTCCAGCAAACCAGACACAGACTGCAACAAGTGTTGCAATTTATGGAGTATATTCTCATAGGAAAAGGGGGTACACACAAGTTACAATACAGACACATAATCGTTCACATCACCTTGAAGAGGTACACAGCGAGCTGAGAACTAGATCGAATCCCAAGCCTGGGGATGTCAGCTCTAACCAATCACAGCTTACAATCCCAGGGGTGGATGGGAAGGGGCACAAACCAATGGCAGGCCCACTATTCTACAACAATGTAATAGATAGTTTTTTGTGGACGGGACAGGCCAGCCACCTGACATGCAAGAGCCAGTAGAATAACATCTATGGTGACTGTATAGGTTATTGAACTCTCAATAGAATCCCTCATGATGATATATTCTTTGGAGAAGGGTCCAAAACCAGCCTGCGCACCATGGAATTTGAGTTGTACCCGAGACGTCCGGTTTTCGTGTATTGCTCCCTGTTAGTTTTATTTGCAATAAACTGCAGTTTGTACTTGCTGTTGACTGAGTCCTCTGTTTATTCTTGGGAGGGTGTTGGGCCCTCTGGGTCCGTAGACCCCAGCATCACTCTGGCATACCAGGGAGTCCCACCCAACATGTTGATTGCAGAGCTTATGGTTGGCTGAGCCAGCCCGGCACGAAGCAGTCTCCCCCGATACAGAACCTGTTAGGCTGCAGGACTTTTGCATATTTTGAGTAAGACGAGGTACGCGTACCTGTGGAAAGGCCGTCAGGAGTTAGCTTGGAAAATATCCTGCCCGAGGTCAGCGAAGCGTCCAGGCAGACCAGGATGGGGAAGTGGCGGCTTTGGGGGATGCGGCAGCCGAGCAGGTTCAGCAGACCACAGAGTGTAAGTATTGACCCAGTCACACGGCAACTGTGGGTGTGAGGGAGGGTATTGAGTATTGTTGAAGTATTGTTTTGCATTTTTACACTTAATAGGTACAGGAGCAGAGGCAGACGCATGGGCGTAGGACATGGGGGGTCTGGGGAGACAAATCCCCCCCACAATTTTAAGTGGGGGGATTGGGGGGATATAATGTCATTTATCCCCCCCCAGAATTTGTGTCACTTCAGCATGTGAAATACGTCTTCAGCCTGCACTGCAGGCTGCAGATGTCATGCGCAGGGACGTCATTTAGGGGTCCTCTGAGGTCTCCCTTGCTACCCCTTTTGTAATGCAAGCTCCTGGGTTGTGGCCAGCACCATGTGGCTCTTTACTTTTGGAGTGGATGGCTCTCTTCATCAGGCCTCTAAAAAAAGAAAAGAAAAAAAAAATAACAGGGGTGCCACAAGTCTAACACTTTCAGCACTGACCCTAAATAAGAAAGAATAGGAAAACTAGCTAATGTGTCTTTCTGGAATTCTATACAATAACAATATACAATGATTGCTAGACACATTAAAGGTTCATTTCAGGCACACTTCAGGGGCAGAGTCACTGATTTAGTCTGTTCTTAAACACCTCAACTCAGCCTTTCATCCTTCTGAGGTCGATAAATGAGTACCAACACAGGTTGGGTAATATTGGGTGTATATTTTCTTTATAGAAAGCGTTTAAGAGTAAGTGCTATATAATAACACATCATTATCATTTGGCCATGGACGTCTGCTTACATTCACAGTAATTTGGTAATATGGGTCTATACACACTGATCCTAACGATACATATGGCGATCCATTCTTGTATGAAATGTACATCACATTATAGTGATATCGTAAAAATATTTTTCGTAGTGTATTTAGGAACAATGCTATGTGATGCCACTTCCTGTTTTGTCAAGGGGTGAAAGGTCTAGTTCCATCGCTTCCCGCAATATCACTTCAGGGCGGGGTCAAATGACATCACCTCCTGTGATGTCAGAGGTTATGGGTCGTGTGATGTCACTTCCGCTACCCGAGGCATTTGGGTGAAATGACATCCCTGGTCATGCGTGCAAAAGTACAAGTTAACTTCAGACTGTCTGCAGCAGCGGGCTAAAACAAAAACTTTGCTGCTTGCTCATGCGTGCCCCACGCCTGTGCATTTGGAACGTGCACAGGCCGGGGAACTGCACGTGCTCCTGCGCAGATCACTGCTGCACAGCCTCAGCTTTCAGAACAAAGGAGAAGCCAGGCAGCGACGCGTGCTCCTGCTGAGAGTGACTGACTGACAGCGTGTGTTAATATCGAGGGAGACTGAGTGAGACTCTGACTGCGACTCGACCTCCTGAGACCTCAGCTACCGTACTTAAGGTAAGTCAAATGACCCCCCCTTCCAGGTGCAGTGCAAGCCGGCATGGGGAGGATTTATTAGAGGGAATGTGCTAACGTCATATTTATACCGTTTCTAAACACATGCAGCGCGTTGAAAACTGATCAGGGAATCCTGGCCTCTTAATGTTTCATGGTCGAACCCTCGTTTTATTTCATGATAACAGGAAAAGACAGGCTTCGCCCCATGCCTCGTGAAGGTTTCAAATTGCATGCAGGTGGCCCAACAGCACACAAGTGCTAAATTGGGCTGTTGTGTGCATGCAATGTGAACTTTTAAACAATTAACAAAATACATACATCCCTGATGTGTTGCATGCACTGTTAACGTTTTCCATAGCCCCATTACAGAACATAAATGAAAAATCAACACCCAAGACCCTTGTGTTGTGCAACGTGCTCACCAATGCATCGCAAACCTACGTGACTTCAGAAAAAAGCCCCCCGCTCATAGGGATTCAATATTTACTGATGTTTACCCGCTGGTGGAACTCTTTGTAGTTTGCTGCAGGCAAATTGGTTTGTAGTGACATACCTGGAGCACATACACCAGAGCGCTATTCTGGGAAGGTCTCCATTGTTTGGAAAATTAAGCTATTTGTTTATGTTGAAGCTCATAATGGGGTGCATTGTGCAGTGTGGTCTTCCCGATAATGAGGGCATTCGTGAGGACCACAAAAGTGAGTGTGAAATGCAAGTTGCCTCAGCCTGTCCCCGGAGTAAAGGGATGTGCTCACATGTCTGTGGATTCATTTGAAGCAGTTGAACCCAACTACGGTGCTGTGGTGGCTGTGGCACAGGGGAGGTGTGCGTTGCATGGATCGGTTGTCCCGGGTCCGGGGGGTGGGGCAGCTTGTTTAGGCTCTGCAGAGCTCGAATTTAGATTTAGGAACCATATGTGTAGTGTGAGGTCAGAGCACAACCACCGCCACAACACCTGCACCTTGTGGGAATTAAAAAGCCATGATAGGGAGATGACCATTTGGAAATCTTGTCGACTACAAAGAATAGTCTGTATTACATGAATGCAGAAATGAGAAATTACTTAGACCTGCACTGCATGCTAATGTGTAAATACTACAAAGACCTGACCCCACAGCTCAACGTCCCGAAAATAAGTGTAGGTCAGTCACCTACATCGTGCTACTTACCTGGTGACGGTGACTCGAAATAGCACTGTATGGCCTTTTTAGCGGGCCTCTTTCTCCATGGACCTGCGTGCCAGTGCACATTCCTGTCCATGCTCTGTTGCAGTTTCCTTTCCCTTGTGTTGTGTGTTTGCCTCCCAGAGCTCCCAGGGGTCCCTATGGTATATTCAGTATTAATGCTGTTGCTGTGAGAAGAAGCATGTCGCCATCTTCCCTTCCGTTCCCTTAGCACATCCAGAACAGTGCACTAGCTTATGGAAGTTCAAGTGGCTTATAATCCCCATTACCCACTTGCACCCCTCAAATCCCTGCTGGGTCCATACCTGGACTTCATCACCAGAGAGCGATGAGTGTATGTATTCTGACACTGCATACAGTGCAGGTGAGGCAAACATGTGGTCTCAGACGAGTGCGGTGCAGGCCGGTATGGGGGGTCAGCATCCGGCAAGCAGCAAGCAGCATTATAGGGTAAATAATAAATACAAGCATGTGTGCACAGCACCGGCTGGGCCTTGACTCGACAGTGACCTGGAGAAGACCCCAAAATGAGATACGACAATGGAGCATAACTAATAGTTGTAGAAAAGCGCCCAAGGATATCGAGGGTGCTCTGAAGACTGAGGAGAAAGTGCTGAGTAAGTGTACAGATGAGAGTTGTGGGGTTCTGGCCATGCGGGAATGGGTAGTGAGGGACTGGGGTACAGTAGAGTGGGGGACTGCAAAGTGAAAAAGGGTTGAAAGGGTGCAGAGGACAGAAAAAGAGAGGAGCAAGGGAGGGGAGGGATGAAAACAAGAACGGAGTGCAGATGAAAGATGGGGATGGTTTGCAGCATGGGGTGACTATTGTGTGCAGGGGAGAGGTGGGTGAAGGAAAGACCAGAACACAGGGAGAGTGGTGTAGGGCAGAAATGGTATAGGATGTGCTTCGGCTTTAGACAAAGCCATTGACTTGGGGATGTTTGCACGGAACGGCACTGGCTTCTCATTTCATCTCTAAAACTCAGGACATCCTGTCCTCTCTCTCCTCCTCTCCCCTTCCTCCCTTTACTCCCTGCTCTTCCTCTGACCCTTCTTCGGCCACCTATCCCCCTCCTTCTCTGCCTTTGCCCTGTTCTCCCCAGACAAGGTTTCTAGACAAGTACGATCTATAAAAGTCTCATCAAAACAGGTTCATTCCTGTTCCTTCAAAGCCATCAAGGACCACATTGACTCCCTGGCTCCTACCCTGGCTGACTTCTGCAACCACTCCATCGCCACTGGAGTCTTCCCTTCAACCCTCAAGCCCTCCCTTGTGCATCCTCTCCTTAAGAAACCCTCTGCCGACCCGTCTTGCCCGGCTAACTATCGCCCAATCTCCATCACTCCTTTCCTGGGCAAACTCTTGGAAAAGCTGGCCATCTCCCAGCTCAATCTTCACACTGAATCTGTTGGTTGTCTCCATGATCATCAGTCTAGCTTCAGAGCTACCAGAAGCATGGAAACTGCTCTCCAAAACATCCCTGAAGACCTGCTCTCCAACCTGGATTTCAACACCCCCTGTGTCCTCATCTTACTTGATCTCTCTTCTGCCTTTGACACAGTCAATCATGCCATCCTGCTCAACCGTCTCCGGGATAACCTGGGGATCACCGGTCAGGCCCTGGCATAGCTCATTTCTTTCCTCTCTGATCGACCCTCCCAGGTTCAACTTGGGTCCTTCCTCTTCTCTATCTCTATATCTACATGTGGTGTTCCCCAGAGGTCTAACCTCTCTCCCTGGCTGTTCAACCAATACCTGGCACTTCTTGCCCGCTGCATTTCCGCGCTTTGCCCCAACCTCCAGTGCTATGCGGATGACACTCAGCTCACTTTCAGGCTACCCTCAGCCACCTCTTCTCCCTCTCTCATCTCTGACTGTCTGCCCGCCATACAGGAGTGGTGTGCCGCCAATTAACTCTGCCTTAAGGCCATTAAAACCCAGATTCGCCTAATCGGCCACCCGCTCCCTCCTTTCCTGTAACTCTCTGGCCAGCCTCTCTTGCCCCTCTTCCTGCTCCGACCTGTGAGGCCAGAAAGCTCAGGGTCATCTTCGACTCCAGATTTTCCTTCTCTCCTCACATCTCTGATGTCTCTAAAAAATCTCACTACCAGATGCACCTCCTCAGAGGTCTTCTTCCATTTCTCTGCTTCCCCCAGAAGCTCACTGTCTCCAAAGCTCTGGTTCTCTCTAGGCTGGACTGTTGCAACAGCCTCTTTCTAAATCTACCTGCTACTCTCTGCCCTCTGCAACTCATCCAGAACAGGATTGCGAGACTTGTCCTTGGCCTCAAGCCCAAGGATCGTATCTCTCCAGGACTAAAATCTTTGCATTGGCTCCCATGGCTGCGAGGATTAAGTTCAAAACCCTCTGCATTGTCTATAAGGCCTTCTGGGGCCTCAATACCTTCAACTCTCTCTTCCTATATATCTTCTTTCTCAAGCTCTTCGCTCATCCGCCTCCAACTCTCTCAGGATCAGACGCTCCTCCAAGCAACGAGTTGGTGGTAGATCTCTTTCTTCGTCTGGGGCCTCCCTCTGCAACCGCCTCCCAGCCTAAACTTGAGGAGAATCATCGTCAGTTCCGGAAGCCCCTCAAAACCTTTCTCTTTGCTTCTGCTTTTTTCTCCTCCTCTCCCCTGCTGACTTCCTGGCTGATACTGAAACTGCACTGGTTACCTGGCCAGCTCTGATCTCGGACCCTGGCACCCTCCCCCTCCAGTCGCACTCCTGCACTGCCTTCCTGGCAACCCCCGCACTTGGGGACTGTTTTCTGTATCCCTACAGTCCTACTGCCAAAACTTGACACCTGTTGTCTGCACTTACCCTTGCATTTACCACCTGCTGGCCTTACTTATACTTTGTTTATTTATCGTATTATCCCATGTACTGCACTGTCGCCTCTCCCCACCCCCTCCGCACTTTCCTCCTTCCCATGTACTTGCGCTATCTGAATGACACCTGGCCTAGTTCCCCCTCCCTTGCCTCGTCACGCCTTGAAACACTTGTGTATAGGCGCGTTATAAATGCCATATCATATCATACTACAAAGCCCAGTGTAGTTAATAACTTAATTGGTGCTGAGAACATACTACTGGTGTAATACAAATGTATTATCCAGGGATGCCTTCAGCCCCTCTATTAGCACTTTGCATTTCCTTCCCTGAGGTCCTGCTAAAAACCAGCAATGGCAAGTGTTTGCTTTTGTATACATATTGGGCATTTGCCAGGCACTGCCGTTAAATGTCCAGGTACTTGCACCATTTTGCAGCTGCTACCATCAGAGGGTACCTAATACCACTATGGCGGTGTCTGGCAAGTGCTTTTTCCACACCTCCATTAAAGCCCAAACGGTTGGCGTTGCCAATGCTTGTTTTAAAATAGGGATGTAACTGCATTTCTGGTATCCACCACAAGCTGAATAATGAGTTTTAGACAAGTTTTAATAGAGGCCACCATAAGCCATCTGGGTGACCCAGAAAAAAATAAAGCAGAGCCTTGAGATTCACAACAGCACTTGTTCCGCTATACATGTAAATCCAGTGAATACCCTGGTGCCGAGGTATGATTGCAGCACATACACTGCTGTAAAGGGGCACACTCATGTTCCATCATTGAGGGTTCAAGTGGAATAGGATAGGATGGGTTGGGGAAACTCCATAAAGCATCTGCACTTAAAGCGCAGGTGAGAGTATTATAAAATATCTCTCTAAAGGTCCATCGCTGGGAGACCTGGAGAAACACAAGAAGTGAAACGGATCATCACATCAACTGAGGTGGAAGAGAAAACCAAGGCCCGTGGGGGGAATATTATTAAGACAAAAGTATTTCCATATATTTGGGTAGGCTCCTGTACAATCTACTGCATATGTCAGTGACGGGGGAAAGATGTAAAGGGGTATCCGCGAGCAGGCAATTCCTGCCTCTCCCCGCCCAAGTCCCCAAGGTGTCCTCTGTCCCCCCCAGATTTTATGGGTCTCCTACACCCCTGGGCAGACGTCATTATATGTGGATAAGGCACACTCGGGTGTAGAGGTAAATGGTTCAGGTGAACAGCCCAACTATAGACGCGAAGGCACGGATGACAGAAGTTATGTAAATAGTTGTTTCCTGTGGGTTGTGCGTTTTAGCTCCGGTCATAGATGACGGTATCCCTGTAAGGTTTGGCAAGGGAAGTGACTGAGATTGCGGAAGGTGATTCGACTGGTTAAGTCTCAAGAGGAGGCGTATTATTTGCTAGGCGACACAGCAGGTACAGAAGACACCTTCTGTACCGAACACAAGAGAATAGTGATATACTCTGCCTGGAGGCATGACGACAGCTGTGGGGTTTGTGTTAGGGTTGTGTGTATTTTGGGGAAACGGGTTATAGCATTGTGCACGCTGCGATTGACTTCTTAGCACTACCTTGTTTAGTAAATTGGTGACGTCACCCATAGGTTGGTACACAGGACACAGAGAGCATTGGAAACATTGAGATTGGCAGACGAGGTGAACAAGTAGTGGTGCACGGAAGACGCATGTGCAGGATTGTGGGAGTGCCTGAGGAGGCAACGGTTGTGGAAAAGGGGCGGTGGGCGGAGCACCCCTGATAGGTTGTGGAGCCAGAGAGGCTCGTAGTGAAGTGGAAAAGTGCCTGTTTGCTTAATAGCAGATTGTCGAAACCCTCGATTTGAGGTCAGGTAAAGGCAACAACAAAGCGCAATGTATCAAGGGAGGCGCAGGGTGACACGCCCCTCCAGCACCTGTGTAAGATGCTCCCACCGTACAAGGATAAAATATGCAAGCATAGCATAGAATGGTGTATGGGCATCGAGGGGAAGTTAACTAAACCATGGCCACCTTGCGGACGTTTCTCCGAAGATGTGCAGCAATCACTACTCACGCATATACAGGGCGCCTATAAGGGGAAGAAGCTAGGAAGCCGCATGGCTATATTCCAGCTCTGGCAGATGTTTCAAGAGGGTGAGAGGGACACAGCGAGGCATCAGTGGATGCTGAGCCAGCAGGCGGTGCAGGGGCCCGTGACCCAGTGCTCCGCTCCCCCACACGTCCCTCCGAGCGTGGTATCCGATGACACAGACGATGAGCAAGGGATGTACCCATTATGAGAATTAAGAGCAGCAGAGGGCTATTTAAATCCGACATATAAACTGCCACCATACACTAGGGACGAGGGGCAGAGAGGTGCAGGGCAGATGGACACTGGGCGAGGAGCAAGCAGAGAGGCGCAGAAGGATGCTGATGAGGGGCTAGGGAACATAGCCACGAACGAGTGGATAAGGGGACAGATACTTATGAAGCTGGAAGGGAAGACTGATGGGGAGACAGAAGGGGCAACTAAGGCAATGGAGGGCTCGAGGGGGATCAGAGAAGCTAGTGATTGGGCTGAGATAATGGAGGAAGTGGATAGGAAGGAGAAGGAAAGAGAGGATTGGTTAGAGAGAGAGGACAGGGAAAGGAGAAGAGAAGAAGAGAAAGAGCAGGTGAAGAAAGAAAGAGAGGAAAGGATAGAAAGGGAGCACAGAAAAAGGAAAAGAGAGGAGCAGGAGCAGCGAAACTGGAGGATAAGAGAGCTAGAGGAGATCAAGATGCCAAGGGAGTTATCGTAGCAGGAAAAATGCAAGTTGATAGAGAGGGAACAAAGAAAGTTGCAGGATGACATACTGTCAAGAGAACGCACGCGCAGAGAGGAGGATGAATGCACAATAAGGGCGATAAGGACACAATGGACAACAGAACGGGGAGGTAACAAAACAAGAGGGGCGGATGAGCAGAGCCAGATAGCAGGACAGTACAAGGCAGGGGTTCGACAACAAAGGGTAAAACAGTGGGGACGAGAAGGGGGAACAACGTAGGCCCAAATCAACAAGGACAAGCATGGACAAGCGGGTGACATGGGAGAGAGGAACCAGTACAGGGGGAACAAGAGATGGTAAGGATGAACGCACCCATGGTCAGTAGACAAGTAATGTAACATCAATGACCTAGTACCATACGTAATGAGGCTCAGAAACCTCCCAGGAAGAAGGCATGGGGAGACAGCTATAGAATGTTTCAGGGAAAGGATCCCGGAGGGGCCCAACAACGACATTCGAATACCCATAACAGAACCAATAGACGTGTACACCAACATAAGAAACGAGGGCAGACAGGTCAGATTGACTAGAAGCGCGAATGGGGAGGTAGGATTCACACAGATGCCCCTGCTAGAAAAGGGATGGGGGCGACCTCAATATATACCATGGAAGTATATTGACAAGGAGAACTTAAGGTGTAGGTTACCATTGTTGTCAGCTGGTGCTGGGAAGTCGATATATAAGATGGAAAGGTTGACAGTGGGTCAGGGGTTGCTGTGGGGGACATGAAAGGACTGTTAGTAGTGATCCTCGGGGACGCTGCGTATGACGTATGGAAAAGGGTGTGACCACCCAGAACATGGCAAACAATGGTTCGTCATTCACAAATTGCAGGACTGCCGTATGGACATAAGGACATAATACTTGGGACACGTCAGAGATTGGAGTAATTATGTCTCACAAAATGGAGCTAGACGAAGACCCCTTAAACTACATTCAGGCGATCCAAGAGCTTTGGCACCTTGAAACTTGAGAACCGTGGGACAAAACGGTAGCAGTATTTTATCACATATTATGTCGAGGGCTGCCAGAGCCAGTTCAGAAACAGCTAAGGAAATTAATAGGAATGGAAGCAAAATCCTGGCCAAAAATACAGCGTTGATCATTGAAGGCTATTGCAGGAGAAGCTAAAAAAAGAAAGCAGACGAAAGAAAGCTAGAAGTAGCGAAGATACTAGTACATAAAAAACGATTGAAGTACACCATGGAAGGGGTGGTACTACCCAGAGTGACCACACAGGGGACACAGCAACAGCAGTTCACACCACCCCCTGTGGGGGAGGGTTCATGGGGCTGTGGTGTGATACAAGACAGCATGCAGCAAAACAATGGTACAATGTCACATACGGACTCTATGCAACGGTCCCCATTAGAAAACTGGGAGGGGTCACCATCGTGGCGAACAACCCCTTTTCAGGGAATTGGATGTCCTTATACCCTCAATAGGACAGCCAACGGACTGACTTGATGTGTTCCATCCTTTCGATCACAAACAACCCTGCAGTGAAACCTCACATAGGGGTGGTGATAGGTGGCAAAACGATTTCCTTTCTTGTGGATACAGGGGTGACGAGATCCTGCATTACAGAGGGAGCATTTAGATTGTCAGGTGATGCCATGAATACTCAAGGATTCTCTGGAGCTCGGAAAATGGTTCCTTTCACAGACAATGGGGTCATTACGAACCCGGTGTTAAGGGGTTAACGGTGCTGTAAAAGGCTGCGGCGCTGTTAACCCCTTAACGCCTTACTACAAGGTCCCTTTGCGGCTCCCGACCTTAACGGCTGGTCTGGACCAGCCGCTAAAGTAGGGACCCGCAAAGGGACCTTGATGGCAATTACGGTAGTGCAATTTGCGGTACCATAATTGCCGCCTTCCCCATTCCCATTGAGCCCTATGGGGCAAAAATGGGAATGGGGAAGGGCCATGGAGAAAGGGGGAATTACCGCCCCGCCAACCTTGGAATGGGGGGGTAATTCCCCCTTTCTCCATGGCGGACTCCGGCACGGACCATGGTGCTAATAGCACCATAGTTTAGCGCTGGAGTCCTAATGAGGGCCAATATCTCTCTTTCGATAGGTGAGCATGACTTATCTCTGCCATTACTTTACTCTCGACAGACATCTGTAAATATATTGGTATGAGACATTATGAGCAGACTGAACATGACAATATCATTCACAGGCAAGGGGATAGTGTGCTCCATACCAGGAATACACATGCTCATTGTAAGAGGGATCATTGAAGCATATTGTGGACAGAAGGTACAGAATGGGTGCCATTGGACGAGGAGCTGTTCCAGTACGGGACTGAGATTCCCACTGCATGGCTCCCAGGGATTTTAGGGAAGATGTGGCATGTTCCAAACGGGAATCTGTTCAGACCTGAGATACCATTGAATGAGGCAGAAGGGACAATAGTGGCAATAGAAATTGATGCAGTGGTTATGAGGGATGAGTGGATAGCAGTATATGGGATGGACGACACAGGATGACCATGGCGAGTAGTGATTGCGGTGGCAGAAGGGTGCAGGCTAACCACAGTAACAGACAAAGAGCTATTCAGGGAACAAAGGTCAGAGGCTGAGATGGTGTTCGAAATGAGTGTGACGTATTGGCTGAAAATACATTACAGAGAAGTACCAGAGAAGATGGCAATGGTGTTGGAAGCACCACCTTCCTTCAGCGAGGTGGATCTGGCCAAGGTACCCAGCATCCTATGGACCATAAGTCCTTATGATGTTGGGCTTCTCAAAGGGATATGGGAAGTAAAGATAAAGCTGAAACCAGGAGCAATTTTACCCAGAGTTAAACGGCATCCACTCTCAAAAGAAGCAGATGAGGGCATCTATGAGACGATTGCAGCACTAGTGGAGTGAAGCATTTTAGTGGCATCAGAATCACCATGCAACAAAGTGGTGTAACCAGCCATAAAAATAAAAGGGGGTTGTGGCGTTTTATCCAGGACTTATGCCCTCGTAATCACATTGTAGAAGCAATCCAGCAACAATTATGTGCAGCATTCTGGCGGAAGCTGCCTGCTTGCTGGTCATCGACTTGAAGAATGCATTTTTCTCAGTACCACTACACCAAGACTCACAAGTCTTGACCTCCTTTATGTATAGAAACTCGAGGTGGAAGAGGGCGCTAGAGAGCTGACCAAGATGGCCGCTCCCATTTAAGCTCTCGGCTACCTCCCGCATGAATCCTGTTTAATCGCGGCAATCCTGAGGCGAAACCACTAAATCCGCAAGAAATACACTATCCTAGTGCAGCACCTCATCCCTGCCGAAAATCCGGAGAGAATCGGTCTCGCCTTCCGCCAGAGACCCACTGCGTGGTGCAGCCCGCACAACCGTGAACTGCGTGGGCCCCAGGAACACCGGCCCGCCTGGCCAAAATCCTCCGTAGATGGACAGGAGCCACCCGTGGCACCTGCCGAGGCCAATGCCAGTGGAGAGCGGGACAGGGGCGCCACCTCGCCGGCCCTGAGAAGCAGCTTCACGGCTCACAGCCAGCAGTAGGATGGTGTCGGAGTAAACACCCGCAGGTGAGAGGCGGGAGGTGCGCGGAGGCTCACAGAAGCACACAAAACAAGTGGGACGGCGAGTCTACGCTACGCCAACAAGATAGGGTCGCTCTGCGGCGCCCCCGCCATCTTGGCCCATAACGACTTTCCGCACGGCTGGGTCTCGGCCCCTCGCGCGGCAAAAAGCGGCTAAATCTGAACCTGCACTGCAGTCCTCCATCCGTGCACGCCTCGACTGCGCCTTTTCTAAACTCGAAAATCAGATGCTCCGACGCCACTGCTAAGATCAAGATGGGGAAACCTGACAAGTCCCAGAAAAGACTACATTTTGACGCAGACCCAGCACCTAAAACGTCCAGGCCGGAACACCGCCCAGAATCCCAGAATAATCAATCGGAGGTAGAGCTACCGCAACAAACAGACATTAGGGAAATCCTGATGGAACTAAAAGCTGGGATAGGTGGCCTGGACAGCAAGATAGACTCGCTCTCGTCCAAGGTGGACCGGTTGCAGCACCGTCTCGACAAACACAGTGACAGGCTCGACTCCGTCGAACAGAGAGTGTCAGATCTGGACGACGGCACATCAGCACTCACCTCCCGAGTCTCCACGCTTGAGGGCCAAATGAAAACCGTACTCGCCAAACATGAGGACTTGGAAGGCCGTTCCAGGCGAAATAACATTAGGATAGTCGGAGTCAGAGAACAACAACTACCAAACAGAATGGAGGAGCACATCGAAAAACTATGCTCTGAGCTATTCGGTCCCGTAGTTCTGTCACAAATATTCGTAGTGGAAAGAGCCCACAGAATCCCTGCAACAAGACCTGCTCCGGAGCTCCTGCCCGCCTGATCATCGCCAAGCTCTTAAGCTACAAGGACAAGGACGCGATCCTTAGAATGGCAAGAGAAAAGGGCAAACTACATTTCGATGGGGACGACATCCAGTTTTACCCGGACTTCTCGCCATCAGTCCAAGCCCAAAGGAGATCGTTCACCCATGTTAAACACAGACTGCGCGCCAACCAAATCACGTACTATATGCTCTTGCCGGTGAGGCTTCGCATTCAACTGGAGGGAAATACCCACTTCTTCAACTCCCCAGATGAAGCCACACTGTTCCTCGACCGTCAAGGATATAAATCCGCAAACCAAATGTCCCGAGCCACAAACAGAGAAAGAGTGGGGAGAGACCCGCCGTGATGAACACCCGCGATACTGATCCAAAGCAAGAAGGTAACAAGCCATCAGGACAATCTTCGCAAACGGGAGCTTGGGGATTAAGCCTCGGAAGGCCACCTGCGCCCCGGGCACAGCACGCCTTGTGTTCTAGTTGGGGGGGGGTTCCAAACAGACGAGTTGGGCGTTGTCCGTGTAAGGAAAAATGTTTTATTGTTGTTGTTGTTCGAAAGGCGCGCCATGCGCCATCGCCTAACCGCGGGCCTCATCCCGAGCCCTGCCGCCGCCCTTCACATGCCCTCCCGCCTGATGCAGCTCCCATGCAGTCCAGCCGCCCCAAGTGTCGGGACACCGCCGAGGGGTGGACCACTGCTTTTTCCGCAAACAGGCACCATATAAAAAATCACCATTTCAATTCAAAGTAGCAACCTGGAACATTAGAGGGGGCAACATCCCGGCCAAGACACGTAAGATCCTGCAATTACTCAGACGTCACAAGATTGAGGTGGCAATGATTCAGGAAACCCACCTTTTACCGCAAAATGAACACCTGTGGGCCCACAGCTGTGGATGCCACCGCTACTTCTCTTCATATTCATCCTACGCCAGGGGAGTCGCAATACTTCTTCACACTTCGCTGGGGTTTCGCTTGATCAAAACGGAAAGAGATAACGATGGAAGGGCTCTTCTAGTTCGGGGCATGGTGGAGGGAGAGGAGGTGGTTTTCGTCAACTCCTACGCCCCCAACACAGACGATGCAAACAACTTTGACTGGGTGCTGTCCCACTTTACGCAAGTGCGAAACGCTACCATAATCTGGGGAGGCGACCTGAACACTCATCTCGACCCACAGAAAGATAAATCACAGCTAACAACCAGGTACCCGTCCAAGGCCAGCCTACAAGTGCAGGAGATCTGCAAAGCATTTGACCTTTCGGACATATGGAGGATCCAGAATTGGGAAGTCCGAGACTACACATACCGCTCATGTGTACATAATACGAACTCCTGCATCGGTTATCTGCTAGTCTCCGCACACAGAAACTGGCAATGGGGCAGTTGCCAAATACTCCCCAAAACCTTCTCGGACCACGCCACAGTAATACTCGAATGCCGCTTGCCGACTACCAGACCACGGCCCCCCCAATAGCGTTTCAAACCCAGATCTCTCGCAGATCAAATATTTGCCAATGAACTAAGCGAGGAAATCAACACCTTTCTTGACATTAACCATGGCACCGTCAACTCCGCTGGAGTGCTGTGGGAATCACTCAAATGCTATGTAAGAGGCGTCTGTCTAGCCAAAGAAAACGGAATCCTGAAACTTATCAGATGTGAGCTAGGGACCAGCGAAACACACCTGAAGGAAATGGAAAAGCAGCAAGCCGCTCACAACTCAGACCACATCCAGCCGATGTTGAAAGAAGAACTTCTCAACTTCAGAAACCTAGCTGAATGGGAGCTAAAGTTTCTGGGCCACAATCATAGAGCCACAATCATAGAATTAGACAATACGGCGAAGGCCAGAAGCCTGGAGCCCTTCTTGCTCGTCTTATAGCTGCAGACAGGAGGCCAACAAGGGTGGACAGTATCCGGACACTGCAGGGAAATATGCTACACAAAGAGGAAGACATAGTCGAAGTATTCAAGGCATTCTACCAAGATCTATACAGCGCCGGGGGCCCAGTGGATACCGAGGCGATCCAGAACTACCTCAACGACACAGAACTGTACTGGGTGGAGAGGGAACTCCGTGACCCGCTGAACGATCCCAGAACTCTAGAAGAGATCCAAGAAGCCATTAAAAGTCTTCCGCCATCCAAAGCCCCAGGGCCTGATGGGCTAACTGGTGAGTTTTATAAACACTTCGCCCCTCTCATAGCACCTCTTCTGCTAAATGTCTTCGAAGAAGCGATTGAATCTGGCATTCTCCCACAGACATTAAGAGAAGCCAACGTAATACTGCTACACAAAAAAGACAAGCCACCCGAAGATTGTAAGTCCTACCGCCCCATATCATTAATTAATCTCGACAACAAAATCTTGGCAAAGATCCTCGCTAACAGACTTCTCCCGCTAATGCCTGCACTGGTACTCGCTGACCAGGCAGGATTCGTACCTGGCCGAAACACTACATTCGGGATACGTAGAATGTCCTGGGTTCTGGCAGCACTTGACCCCAAACAGCAGGCGGTGGAGGTGCTGCTGGATGCCGAAAAGGCATTCGACTCTGTCGAGTGGCCCTTTTTGTTCACCGTGCTGCAGCAGCTCGGACTTCGGAAACAGTTTATCAAGCTGGTCTCACTCCCCTATAATCAGCCCCTATCAGCAATCACTCTTGGGTCGACTCGCTCGGCATATATCAACCTCCAACGCAGCACCAGGCAGGGATGCCCACTATCCGCCATGATATTCGCCCTTGTGGGCTGGAGCCCTTAGCAGCGGGCCTCAGGGAACGCCAAATCCAGAGAAGGCTTAAAATAGGACCTCACCGTCTAATAATATCCCTCTAACCCGACGACATAGTCCTATACATGCAAAACCCCAACGAAAACCTTAACCCGATCATGCGAGAAATAATTAAGTTTGGGCTGGTATCAGGGTTAAAAATCAATCAATCTAAATCAATCGTTTATCCCTTAAACACAAAGACCAAAACAGTTCAAGACGATTTCAACTTCCATAGGGAGAAAGCCCACGTTTGATACCTAGGAATCTGAATGTCCCTGAACCACCACAACATATTCAAAGAAAATTACGAAAGCACACTGAAATCACTAAGAGATAAGGTGAACAGGTGGAAATCTCTACCACTCACCCTCTGGGGAAGAGCCTCACTGGTAAAAATGGTAATCCTCCCCAAACTCCTGTACCTATTCTCCAACATCCCCATCCTGTTGTCTCGGCGCTTCCTGGGTAATTTGAGAAGCCTAGTTCTAGACCTTGTTTGGTCGGGCAAACCCACCAGGGTGGCATACTCATCCCTCGTAATCCCCGTCACTAAGGGTGGCGTAGCTCTACCCGATTTAGAACGGTACTACTGGGCAGCACAAGCCCAGTTCCTCAGTCACTGGTATAAGCCCCAGTTCGTAAGACCACACGTACAGGTCAAACAGGCACTAGCCTCACCCAACCTGCTAAGGGCCGTGATTATCAGCCAACAGGCTGTGCCACACACAACACTGCAATCCACTTACACAATATGGTGGAAAATGGCCCAAAAGTACAAGATACAGCTTAGATACTCTCCTCTTCTACCCGCTAAATTCATCCCCGGGATCCCACTCACCGCTGAGAAAGTATATCTGATCTGGGCAGACAAGTGCAAAATAAATACCCTTGGTGACCTCTTCATACAAGACACCTTCATAACACCGCAACAAGCGAAGGAGAAAGGTAGCACCTCCTCCCTTGATATCTTTTTGTACTTCAGAGTCCGGTACACCCTTCAGGCCCTCATCCCATCGTTCCCACAACCACCACCCACCTGGCAGCTGCTGCACGGAGTCATTCAGGCACAAGGGGAGGGCAAATTGGTCTTATCTATCTACAAAGCCCTGCTCATGGACTCTCTTCCCTCGAACCCCAAAACGAAAGCAAGATGGGAAACCACGCTACAAACCCCCATTCTAGATGAAGACTGGGACTACATCTTACAACAGACTCAAAAATTGGCACTCAACTCCCGCTTCAAACAAATCCACTTTAACTTTCTGCACCAAACCTATTATACCCCCAAAAAGAGAAACAGACATCACCCCGGGTCAAACGCATCTTGCGACAGATGTGGGTCCTCTGATGCTGACTTTTTGCACCTGCCGTGGAGCTGCTCAACAGTGTCTAAATTCTGGTCAGATGTGCTCGATGAAACTGACGCAATAATTGGCGAGAGGGTGGAGGCACTCCCCACTAGTGGCACTCCTTGGCCTAACAAGACCCCTGTCCTCGCACGTTAGAAAACTGGCAAGCATGCTATTGGTTCTGGCACATAGAAGAGTGGCCATGGAGTGGGGACGTGGCACACACCCCACTCAAGCGAAATGGAGGAGATACATTATATATTGCCAAGAAACAGAATCGGAATTCATAAAGACACTTCCCCACCACGCGAGACCCCCAGATATTTGGAGCCCGTACATCTCTCACCTCCTCTCCAGCACTGCACCAACCGAGACACCTGATCAGCTACCACAGACTTCACCTGAGTAAATCAAAAGCGATAGACGCTTGTTGTGTGATGGGACTGGTGGGGGATGGGGAGTGGGCGTGAGGGGGGCAACGGCAGTATGTTAGTAGCCCACTGTTTGGGCTTGTTGGTACACGTGTTAACTAAAATGCAAAAAAAAAAGTTAAAAAAGAAAAAAAAAGAAACTGGAGGTGGAAACAAACAAGACTTCCTCAAGGGTACTGCGAGTCACCATCTATTTTCAACAGTGTCCTCCAGATGGACCTGGACAACATACAGATGGAGAGCATGTTCTTGTAGTACGTAGATGACATTTTGATCTGCAGCACAACAGAAGACCAGTGTAGAAAAGACTCACTGCACATGCTGCCAGTTTTAGCTGACAAAGGATACAAGGTGGACAAAGCCAAACTACAGTACCCGTCAAAAATAGGAGCTATACATTGGACAGACAATCTCCCAAATTGGCTGACAGATAACACCAAAAAGGGCAGAAACAATACGCAAGACAGCCAAACCCACGACAGTGAGAGAAATGCAGCAGTTTTTGGGGCTGTGCAATTACTGCAGAACATGGGTTTTTGACTACAGAACATACATGAGACCTTTACTGGGTGCTCCGAAAGAAGCACAAAAGGTACACAAGGTAATAAACTGGACGAGAGAGATAACTGAGGCATCTGAAAAGCTGAAAGTAGCCATATGCTCCAGTGTTAGGGATCCAAACTACAAAAAGGAATTCTTCCTGTTCTCACACTGACGGAGTGGTGATGAAGGCAGCACGGACACAGAAGACAAGCTTGGGACACAAGCCAATAGCAACATACAGTGTGAAACTTGACATAGTAATGAGAGGACACTACCAGTGCGAACTAAACCATGGCCATTTTGTGGAAGTTTCTCCGAAGACATGCAGCAATCACTATTGACACACATACAGGGTACCTATAAGGGGAAGAAATTGACAAAATGCATGGTTTTATTCGAGTTGTGGCGCATGTTCCCGGAGGGCGAGGGAGATGCCGCGAGGCGTCTGTGGAGGCTCAGCCAGCGTGAGGTGAATGGATAGCAGCACAGGTACTCTTGAAGCTTCAAGGGAAGACAAATGGATAGGCAGACGGGGCGTCAGAGGCAATGAAGGCATGAAGAGGAGCAGCGACACAACAGATTGGTCAGAGATAATGGATGAGGAAGATAGGAGGGACAAGGAGAGGGAAGTGAGATTAGAGCACGAAGAATGAGAGAAGAGAAGTTGGAAAGGGAGTATAGGGACTGACAAAGGGAGGAAGAGAAGGAACGCATGGAGAGGCAGAGGGAAGAAAGGATCGAGAGAGATCTCAAGGAACCGAAGAGGGCAAAAAGAAAGATGAGGGAGAAAAGGGAAAGGGAGTTCGAGAAGGCAGAAAGGCGGAGAGAGATAACAGCAAGATAACAGCAAGCAAAACACAAGTTAGCAGAGAGGGAACAGAGGAAGTTACAGTTGGACAAACTAGCAAGGGAACGAGCGTCCAGGGAGGAGGAAGAGCAAGCAATAAGAGCAGTAAAGACACAAGTAGCACTAGATCGGAGAAAAGATAGATTTGAGGAGGACAGGCGGACAGAGCCAGACAATACAAACTCTCTGGGCAGGGGCGCAACTGAGGGAGGAGGAGCAGGCCTAGGAGCCTGGGCAGGAGGTAGCAAGTATGACTTGAGAGACATCGATCTCTGCATGAAGCCCAACACAGACTTGACATTGAGGAGACAGAGTTTTGCAGGCAATTTCTGTAGCAACATGAACACAAGGTCTGAAAACGAGGACAAATACACTGGGGATGAGAGGGTGGAGCAGTTTCACTCCCAGTCAGCAGGGGCGGGGAATGACGAAAAACAGGTGTCATGCGGGTTTAGGACGCATACACAGGGAGAAGGGGGGATGGCTCAGAGGAGCAGGTACAGCGGACGGATGACTTGCACCTCACACAGTACCTATATCAACAGACTAATGATCTCCCAGGACGAAGCAGAGGGGAGACAGCCATAGCTTCTTCAAGGGGATGATTGACTAGGGCTTGTGACGACAACAGGAGAGTGCCCATATTGGAACCAGTAGATGTATGCGGAGGGATTGTGAGCGAGAGGGGGGATCGAAAAATTAGACTGACTAGAAGGACACATGAGGAGGAGACAGCATACACACAGATGCCCTTATTGGAGAGAGGAGGGGTGAGGCCTCAGTACATGGCATGGAAGCACACAGACAAGGCGAATGTGAAGTGCAGACCATCGTTGAGTGCGGGGGCTGGGAATTGGATTTAGGAGATGGAGAAAATGACAGCTGGCCATAGGCTGGCAGTGGATGACATAAAGGAAGTGTTGGTATCGATATTAAGGGACACAGCCGATGATGTTTGGAAGAGGACGGGGCACCTGGGGTGATGACACAGAACACAGCACACAACGGGTCACCATTTGCAAACTGCAGGGGAGCAGTATGGCAAGCATTGAGAACACAATACCCAGACATATCAAACATAGGGGCGATTACGTCACGTAAAATGAGGGAAGATGAAGATCCTGTGCAGTACATTCAGGAGATTCAAGAGCTTTGGTGCCTCGAAACTCGGGAGCCTTGGGACAAAACAGTAGCAATATTCTACCACATATTAGTGCAGAGACTACCAGAGAAAGTTCAGAAGAGTTTGAGGAAATTGGTAGGGATGGAAGCGAAAGGATGGCCAGAGATGCAGCTCACGATAGTGCATCTTTTTAGACTATAGCAGGAGAAGGTTAAGTAAAAAGCCAAGGACAGGAAGGTAGAAGAAGCTAAACTAGTGCAGAGAAAGCCATCGAAGTATGCAATGGAAGGGGTGGGTATAAGCAGCCCCACCTCACAGGCACAGCAGCAGTCACAGCATCAGCAGCCACAACAGTCTGCACCGCCAATGGGAGGACGGTTTATAGGGCGGGGTGGACCACAGCAAGGGTTCAGAGGAAGTGCGGGCATACAAAGGGGGCGTGCCTTTGGCCCACAAATGCATCAAAACCAAGGGGAATTCCAGAAGGGTTTCCAGGATATGGGTAACAGATGCAGCAGAACCCAGGTGAGTTTCTGGGGGGTTTCCAAGGGCAAGGGTGGGAGCCACCACAGTGTTGGACCTGTGGGCAGAAAGGACACATTTCAATGGTATGCAGGTCCAGGGGGATGCAACAGAATCGGGGAGGGCAGGGCCAGCAGCCACATCAAGCGGAAAGAACGATTACTACGCACAGGATCAACAACAGCAAGGGCAGATGTAGGGTACATATAAACAGATGTCACAAGCACAAGCACCACCAGCACAGATGCAGGAACCACAGAAGCCCACACCAGTACCACAGTATCTACAAGCACCACAGATTTGAGGGAGCACAAAACAACTAGCACAAATACAGAATGATGATGCAACAGCGCACGTGGACTCAGTGGCGATAGTACCCGTCCGACAACTTGGGGAATTACCATGGTAGGGAACAACCCCTTTACAGGGAATCACACCCAACCCTGCAGAGGAACCACACATAGGGGTGGCGATAGGTGACAAAACTTTTTCCTTTCTTGTTGACACCGGGGGACTCGGTCATGCATTAGGGAAAGAGCATTTACGTTTTCAAGGGATGCCATGAACGCTCAAGAATTCTATGGGGCTAGGGAAGTGGTTCCTTTTATAGATATCTCACTATCTATAGGAGATCACGGTCTATCAATGACTTTTACTTTCCTCTCAACAGACACCTGTA
Source organism: Ambystoma mexicanum (assembly GCF_040938575.1). Taxonomy (NCBI): domain Eukaryota; kingdom Metazoa; phylum Chordata; class Amphibia; order Caudata; family Ambystomatidae; genus Ambystoma; species Ambystoma mexicanum. The sequence goes on along the minus strand of NC_090937.1, from coordinate 1,476,426,357 downwards.
AACATACTGGGACGAGACATTATGAGCAGAATTAACATGACCATCTCATTCACATCTCATGACCATCTCATTCACAGACTAAGGCATGGTGTGCTCAACACCAGGCATGCACCTGTTAAATCTAAGGCAGATTGTCCAAGCATATTGTAGATGCATGGGTACAGAAGGGGGTGCCAGTGGCCCCAGAGATGCTCCGGTATGGGACTGACATTGCCATTGCATGGCTTCCAGGCATCACAGGGAAACTGTGGCGGGTCCCAAATGAGAACCTGTTTAGGATAGAAACACCATTGGCTGAGCCAGAAGGAACAATATTGCCCATAGAAATAGAAGCAGTGGTGGCAAGAGAGGATTGGATTGCAGTGCATGCTATGGATGACAGAGGGTGGGCATGGAGAGCAATAATTGCAGTTGCAGAGGGGTGCAGGCTAACCACAGTGACAGATGATGAACTATTCCAGGAAGAGAGACAGGAACTGAAGATGGTGTTCTGGTTACAGGTACACTACAGAGAGGTGCCACAGAGAATGGCGATGGCGCTGGAGGCACCGCCCTCATCTGTGTGGAGTAAATGGGCAATGTACCCAGTGGTTTATGGACCACAAGTCCTTATGATGTGGGCTGCATAAAGGACATAGGGGAAATGAAGATAAAATAGAAGCCAGGAGCAATTTTGCCAAGAGTAAAACAGTACCCCATAAATAAGGAAGCAGATGAGGGCATTTATTAGACAATCACAGGACTAATTGAGAGGCATCCTGGTACCATCAGAATCCCCATGTAACACAGCAGTGTACCCCGTGGGCAAGGCAAAGGGAGGGTCATGACGTTTCATACAGGATTTAAGACCTCTTAACCATATTGTAGAAGCAGAGTGTCCTTAAGTTGCAAATCCAGCAGCACTTTTGTGCAGCATTCCGGCAGAAGCTGCCTGTTTCACGGTCATTGAGTTGTCATTGATTTAAAAAATGCATTCTTCTCAGTGCCACCCCAACCAGACTCACAAGACCTGACCAGCTTTATGTATAGAAACCAGAAGTGGAAACAAACTCGGCTCCCACAGGGGTACTGTGAGTCACCATCTATCTTTAACAGAGTGATACAGATGGACCTGAGCAACATACAGACAGAAAGCACAGTTTTACAGTATGTAGATAACGTGTTGATCTGCAGCAAGACAGAAGACCAGTGCAAGAGGGACTCAGTACACATGCTGATGGTGTTAGCTGACAAAGGGTACAAGGTGGACAAGGCCAACTTACAGTATTGCCAGAAGGAAGTGCTATACATTGGACAGACGATATCCCAGAATGGCCGACAGAGCACCCCACAGAGAGCAGAGACAATATGCAAAACACCTCAGCCCAGGACAGTGAGGGAAATACAACAGTTCTTGGGGATATGCAACTACTGCAGAGAATGGGTCTTTGACTACAGCACATACACAAGGCCACTATTGTGCACCCTGAAAGAGGCACATGGAGGGGAACAAAACAGAAGAAAATAAGGTGGCTCCACCCTATTAGGACTTGTGCTCTCAGTTGGCCCCTCGTGGATGCAATAAGCACTGCCCCAGTCTTAGGGATTTCAGACTACAAAAAGGATTTTTTCTTATTCTCACACACTGACGGTACTGTGATGAAAGTAGCACTGACATAAAAGACAAGCATGGGCCACAAGCCAATTGCTTACTACAGTGGACAACTTGACCCAGTGATGAAAGGAAATTTTCCGTGTGATCAAGCTTTAGGATCTGCCGCATTCGCGGTGGAGAAATCAGTAGAAGTAACAATGGGGTGCACTACCACTCTTTACGTGGAGCATGCCCCCTTTGCGACACTGTAGAAGCCAAGGAGCACACTGACCACACAGAGAGCCTCAGGGTACGAGGTGATACTATTGAATATAGGCTTGAAGATAGTAAGATGCAAGACTGTAAGCCCAGCAACCTTTTCGGGAGATGTTCTGCAGGCAGGAGACTATGCACATAACTGCACATAGAACATAGAGATGTTCAGTGAGACACACAAGGTATAGGAGGACGCACTTGATTGGGGAGATACATTGACAGTGTTTTGACAATTGATCAAACTGATGGGGTCAGACATAATGGGACTGCAGTGGTAAGACTGAAGGAGGACGGGACAAGTGAGGTGGTCACAAATGCGTGGCTACCATCCCATTATTCAGCACAAGCAGCAGAACTAGTGGCTCTCATATTAGCACTGGAAAGCAGCATATAAGAGGTGATGATCTACTTTGACCCAGCCTACGTGACATCAACAGTACACTCAGTACTGGCACGATGGCTCAGGAGAGGGTTCAGGAGAGCAGCCGGGACCTCAGTGCAGCATGCGCTATTATAGGACAGATTAATCGAGGCAATTGCCTATCCAATAAAGGTTTTTGATAGTGAAGTGCCAAGACCACACCAAAGGGGAAGACCCTATCACAAGAGGAAATGAAGCAGCAGATTTCGAGGCTGCACCCAAGGAGGAGAAAGTGCTAATGGTGAGGAGAGGGTGCTCAATGTCTCCAACAGACGCCTTATGTTGACAAAACTACATAGGGAAAGTGGTCATGCCACTAGCATTATTGAAGACAGCATTAGCACAATTGCACTATCCAACACACACGGGGAAGGAGGTCATTGATACACGCATTGAAGAAACATGGGTCTTCCCCAATTTAAATGGACTTGTTGCCGAATCTGTGAGTAACTGCTTGACATGTCAGCAGTTTACAGCAGGGCATACCTTGAGAGTTGTGAGAGGAGCCATATCAAAACCAGTAGGCCCATTTCTGTATTTACACATGGATAACATGGATATGATCCAAGTCTGTCAAGGGTACTTCTACTTGATAGTGGTTGTATGCCCATTCTCTAGATGGATAGAGCAAGGTCCCTGTTCACATGCTGATGCCCTTAGAGCAGCCAAGTTCTTGGTCAGGGAGGTTTTTCCTGATATGGGGGCTTGTGTGAGGTCCTGCGTTCTGAAAACAGCCCTCACTTCGCCAACAAAATGTTTCAGCTCATCACAACCCACCGCCAAAGATGCTTTGAAGGAAACACAGGACAGAGTAAAGCGATCTGCCGATCGTCATCGAACACCAGCTCCGGAAATTAAACCAAGGAACTGGGTTTGGTTATCCTCCCGATTTCTCCCAAGGCATCTCAAACCCTCCAAGCTGTCCCCTAAATACATGGGCCCTTTCCGGGTGATAGCAGCTATTGGAGCCGCTGTGTTTAAACTCAGACTTCCTAAGACATGGGCTTGCATGCATCCAGTTTTTCATGTCTCCAAGCTAAAACCAGACAGACGGAGTGCTTTCCATCATTTTATCTCCTCACGGCCTGCACCCATCACGTCACCTGCAGGTCCTGAATACGAAGTCTCAGGTATTTGTGATTCACGCATACATCGTGGTAAACTACAGTATGTAGTAGATTGGAAAGGGTACACTCCATCAGATCGGACATGGGAATCTGAATTTGCAATCCATGCACCACGATTCGTAAAACTTTTTCACCAAGGACACCCTGGAAAACCAGGAGGTGTTAGAAGGGGCATACTGTTACACCACTTTCGGCTTTCCCTTCTCCTCACGTCATCTGGCTTGCCCATGTTTCCTCCAACATGTCGCTACACAGAACAGGCTACAGCAGTCTAGCTTTCCTGCTGAATTGGAATGCGCGGCCATAATCCCCAATTAGTAATTATCCTTCCTCCCTTAGTAGGATCGCCAGTTTTCATGTTCTCCAACCTTTTGTTTACCGTATTCCTCTAAACCCTCTGTCTCTACTTGTGTCCTTGGGATAATCCTTCGGTAAGTGGCAGGCTGCCCTTCTCCATTGTCTATCTATTTCTATCTGCCACACGAGTAATAGCTTACTACTCTTTCCTAGGAAATCTGGCATTAGGCATTGGACAGTTAGTAAGAGGAATCCATTTCCGGAAATATCGAAGGGAACAATTCATTTGAGCCCTTCGTTCTGCCGTCTCAGGCGGTAAGACCATTACTGAAACATATTTCTGTATACCTCCTCCATCTCTTTTTCTCCATCGGCATTTTCCATTCCCTTATGCTGAAATCGTAGTGCTCATTTTGTTTATCTCTCAGCCTCTTACGGCTAGGTGATTATAGCTCCTCCTTTTTCTTCATCGTCAAGACTCAGGAACATCTTTCTAGCAGCTAGGGTAAGCCCATATCCCTGTAAACAGTATATTGACTTTAACCCTTTTCCTACCGATGCTCTCATTTTCATTCTGCTCAATCTATCCCAGACATCACCCTGATAAATGCCTTCACAGAGGTACAACCTACAAGACATCTTACAAGACAAACATCATCCCAGCTGCCCTCCGGAGTCCACACACTCTACCAGCACAACACAGGGTTTTTCCCCTGGAGGCTCCACTATGCACCGGCTCTTGGAGCGGGGACGTGGAGGGGTTTCTAGGTGGAACCTCATTTTCCGCTAAAAACAGATCAAACCTCCACGTGAGAGACCGAAGCTTGGAGGTGGGTGTAAATCTTGAATGCTGAAGCCTGAGTTTGTTTATTAGACTTTGAATTTATAACAGACATTACAGCTAGGCATTCAGCATAAATTCACCTCTGTGTACCACCCACAATCAAATGGGATGTGTGAACATCTGAATGGACTCCTAAAGGAGTGCGTAGCCAAGACACAGCAGAGCACCAAGAAAAATTGGTTGCACTGTTTGCCCCTCGCACTGTTTGCACTGCGCAATAAACCAGCGTCCGACCACCATTTAACGCCCCATGGGGTGGTGACGGGACGGTGCATGCATCATCTCCTGGTTCCTCCCACAAGGGCACTGAAAGACTGTGGGCCTCATTACGACCCAGGCGGTAAGTTACCACCTGGGCCGTGACTTTACCACCATGGCGTAAACCATGTTTACGCCATGGTGGTTGGCGGATTTACCGCCCCATTCCAACCTTGGCGGGGCGGTAAATCCCCATTTTCCCATTTACCCTTCCCCATTCCCATTTTGCCCCATAGGGCATAATGGGAGTGGGGAAGGCGTTAATTACGCCACCGTAAATTACGGTGGCGTAATTAACTTCATGGTCCCTTAGCGCCATGGATTTTAACACCTGCTAAAAGCAGGTGTTAAAACCTCCATGGCGCTAAGGGACCTCGTACTCAGGCGGTAAGGGTCGGCGCTGTTTACGCCGCCGTAAACCCCTTACCGCCTGAGTCGTAATGAGGCCCTGTGAGAATAGTGCAGATATGTTAGGACAGGATATGTATGAGTACATTACTTCTCTGGTGGCCAGCACTTCTTTTATCTCTCGCTAGATACAGCGAATCCTGGGAGTCCCAGAAGACAGCGAAGAGATCGACTTTGATGACGCACCATAAGACTGTGAACTAAAACACCCTGTGAAAGTGGGTAATATTGTGCTCTTGAGAAACTTCATCCGGTGCTGGAATGCGCCTAGGTTTACCAGACCTCACGTGGTAGAGAAGGTGGCTGACGTGCTGTCAAGTTAGTCGGTAAGGCGGTCTGGAACCACCTGCAATATATCAAGCCCTACAAAGCAGTGGCCTCACCTGGCAACAAAGTCTCTGTGACTGACAAGACCAACGTTCAGCACCTAGATTAGCTACAAGTACGTTCTGAACTTACACGACTAGGGAGACACGGACACCCCATGGTCACACGATCCGAAGAAGCAGAAGCAGCGACTGGAACACTTGTAGAAATTACCTAAACGTACACTGTCTGTTTGTTATTTTCCTTTTCTGCACATGCAGGTCCTGTGTGAATGCCGTGGGGATTGTACTGTCTGAAAACACCCATGTTACCGTCCACCTGTCAACCAGACACTTTCTCTCACCAATTTGTCCACGCTGTAAGGAGAGCCAACCGATTCAGAGCACAATCCCTTGGAGTATATTATCTTGACTTTGTAGAGAACTTGACCCAAGCATACCCACAACTTGAGCATGGTGAGCCCCGGTGCTGACCACATTAAGAGACCCATCAGTAAGAAAGGTCTGAGAGGAGGTGTTTGCCTTCGCCATCAGTGATTATTTGGTCCGCGGCTTGGGTACACTTACAACACCAACACAGTAATGCATTTCTTTGTGCATTTCAGGCGGGCAATATCAATGGGCTGCAAGGATCAAGCAGCGTAAGTGGAGATGAAGGGAACAATAAAGAATGTTATCGTTATGTGTCTATTAATTCCCAGTGGATTTATGGGATTCATATTCTGGCAATTATATGTTGTTGTTACTGCTCACGCTGTATCCTCTACTAACATTCTCCGACCCAAGCAGGTGGAACGACCATGTCAGGTGGACGAGAGAACACTGCTGATAAGAGAAGGAGAGGAAAGTGCAGTGTTGACACAGACATGAAGGGAGTAGACATGTATCTCACCGACACTGCTCGACTGTCTAACAACATGTGGTACAAACACATGACAAAAGAAGGCAAGGAAACCACCAAGGATAGCTGTTACATCTGCTCTTTAATCTCCTATGCAATGAGTGCCTCTAGAACGTTCATAGCAACTGAAATACCAGCAGCAAGAGCACAATGCCTAATGTATCTCGCGATGGTGCAAACGCTAGGAAGATTTCAAGGGGAATCAGCAACGCTGAGATGGATGTCCAACGGAACATTCCCGTACGAAGATAACTACATAAAGACATTAGACATGATGAACAAATACTGGCAGCTAGATGAAGCTATACAGTACATAACTGACGGACCCGAGAAGGGAGAAACAAACACTATCACATTAAAGGAACTGCCATGTCCCTGGACAATAGTGACAGAGGTAGGAGGAGAGCCTGGATGCTGGGAAAGACCACAGATACTAGTGTATGGACGAGTGTACACCAACGATAGAATGCAGGATGGATACATACTTTCATTGTTCCATTACATTTGCAAGTAGCTAAACGCAGCAACCGCAAGAAGCAAGCGATCCTGAGCAAAGCTTGCAGATGCTTACATGTGAATAACCCTATGAAACTGCAGGAGCACCTATGGAATCTGAATGTGACTAACCTATAGAGAATGTAGTATAGCACGAACATTGTAGAAACAGCATTATAATGGTTTAGGAAAATTACAGCAGTCCACAGGACTCTCAGAAAGAGCTGAGCTATATTCAGGCTGGACAAAGAGCAAAACGTGTGAGACAGGACCTGCTGCCAAGGCCACAAGACTGATGACATTCCATTCCCTGGATGACAAAGGCACCAGCTGCAGTAAACCCTAATAATTCCTCATAATTCAGAGCTGCTCAGCTCAAAATCATGGTCTCTGAACACGTGACCCGGCCAACACAGACAACGAACATCGACCACCGCTGGGAAAGGGAGCCAATCTCAGGCTACCAGACAGAGGACTGCAACAAATATGCTACAATGTGAGGCAAGTGTTGCACCGAGCAAAAGAGTACTCTCATAGACTAAGGTGGTACACACAAGTTACAATGCAGACACATAGTCATTCTTATTACCTTGAAAAGGTGCACTGAGAGCTGAGAACCTTTGCAGATCCCGGGCCTGGGGACGTCAGCTCTAGCCAACCACAGTTCAGTATCCTAGGGATGGGTAGCAATGGGCAAGAACCAATGGTAAGACCCTCACACTGCAACATTGTTATAGATAGTGACTTGGGGATCGATCAGGCCTAGCCACCTGAAATGCGAGGGCCAGTAGAATAACATGTATAGTGTCGACTACAGGTGGTAAGAGGCTTAGTATCCAATTAGGAGGGCCGATAGGTTTTTGGAGAACGGCCCAAGTAATGATGAAGCAGTGACATAATTTTGCATCAAAACTTGCCTGCAAGCCAGGGTAAGTTGAGAGGCGCATGGATTTTCCCTGTTCCTGTACTAATAATCCCTGTTGGTTTTCTGTAATAAAGCGCAGTTTGAACTTGCCATTGACTGAGTCCTCCGTTTATCGTGTGGAAGCAGTTGGGCCTTCCGAGAGTACACAAACTCCTAGTGGCTCTCTAGCATACCTGAGAGTTTGTCCTTACAAACTGACATATCGTGATCACTGTGTGAGGAGCATACCTGGGGTGCCTTCTCTAAACCAGGAGCAAGGATGGTCAAAAAGGTTGCAAAGCATACACACAATGTTTAGTTTGTAAGAAAATCAGTGCCAAGGGCCAAATAGTTTCTAGCACGCCAGGTGGGAGGCAGTTCCCTGCCTTGCTGCCACTACCCACAGCTGCACCCACAGTGTCGACACATTTGGGGTTAGACTACAGCTGGCACCTGCTCATTGGTGTTGATGGATGCTCTGACTATCAAACTGAGTCGGATACAATAAGTGCCGAGGCTAAGAAATAAGGGCCAGGGCTGAGCCCTGGAAAACTCCCCCACAAATTAAGCACTGCATACACACTTTGGAAATGCAAGAGAACTCTGTAGTCCTGAGTTTTTAGATCACCATGTCACATAAGTATTGTGCAAACTTCTGATAGTGTTAATGCATAAAGTGCTTTACTTTTTTAATTAATTTTTTAAATTATTTTGTATATTTTTATTTGTATCTGATTGTAAAGATTTAAATATAAATGATCACACTCGTGCTCAAAATCGGATATTTAGTGTTTGCTAAAAAAAAAGTATTTTAGATGAAATTTAAAAAGCTATAGAACCAAGGGTATTCGTGTTTATTTTTAGAATTGTATAAGGTTTGTTTTTAAACCATGAATACACCTAATTTGAAAAATAATAATAACGTACTTTACATGCCCACACTGTTGCACTGTGTAAAACAGCATTAAGAAACATTTCTGCCGCATTCCAGGGCAGTATTGGGTGGCGAGGCGAATGCCTCTGCCCTTCTAGGCGTGCACACCGGGGAGACGTGTGTGATACCACCGGCAGATTTGGCTGGGGATGTCGCAGTTAAGGTAGTGTTCGGGAGTGGCTGTGGAGAGATGTGGGCTCAGTGCCATAGGCGTGCCCGAGTTCTGTCTTCTCATACCGTAGCTCACGAGTAGATTGCAGTAGAGCTTGGCACCGTGTAGTGGCACAGCCCTGCTTGGCATACTGCCCGTGCCCATGCTGTAAACGTCCGTCTGTGTCAGGCGTTCAGTTATCACTGACCCTTGCTCCAGTCATGCGTTAATGTTTGAGCTGTGGCAATAAACCGGTGACATCACGTGGCCTCTGACCAGCTCTCAAGGTAAGCGACACCACATATAAGCGGGCGCGCTGGGCACTCCAGGCACCTTCTCTCCGCTCCCAACCTCGCCCAGCACCACCACCACCGAGCACCGCCGCCAAGATGAGCTTCGCCGGCAAGTACGAGCTCCAGTCCCAGGAAAACTTCGAGGCCTTCATGAAGGCCATCGGTAAGTACCGCTGCCTCCCGCCCGCGTTCTTGCGTGCAGCACGCACGGGGCAGCAGTTCTACAGCGTGGCCGTGCGCTTCTGGCCACAGATGCCGTGTGGTCTGAGCCAGCGCTGCCCTCGGCGGCTATACATAGCGCCCATTTATTTATTTTTTACGTTTCTTGGCTTGACGACTTTTTTTAAAAAAAACTGCCATATGCAGAAAGTTATGTTTTCAGCTTTTCCAGGAATAAAACTTTTTTAAAGCAAAAAATAAAATAAACCAAAAATGCTTGACTCTGTCTAGGAGTGAGGTCTGATTTAATTGGTTTTCTGCACATAAGAACTAATGCACCTACTTACGAAGTGACCTAAAAAGAGGGTTTACTTTTATGAAATGGACACCATTAATAACAGGAACTGCGCAGGTCCATTTAACTCCAGGTGTTAACTCCATACTTGGACTGCATACCCTGCAGCTGGTCTGATGTGGTCTGGTTCATGTAATGTGCATAAGTAAGTATTACCTTTATACAGCGCCTTGTAATAAGCATACAAGACGTTGCCAATATTTCTTGTAGCAATAGCAGGGCTTTAAGTGCGCCACAGCTAGCAAGGGCTCAGCCTTGGCAGTCTCCAAATATTGACCTTGAGCCAGAGCTCTTACAGGATAGGAGTAGGACATTTCGGCACCGCCGATTTGGCAACGGCCAGTTTGTCATGGATCTTTCAACACAGAGGCCAGTTTGGCGCGCCCACTTCGGCGCAAGTTTAACATTCCATTGCAATGTTAATTAAAAAAAATACATATACAGGTTTAGGGCGGTCGCAAACTCTGGCCTACAGTATTGTGAGACTGAACAGTTAACTGCAAGGCCATCGCGATCTTATCGATTTCATCTTCAACAGTTGCTTATATCAAGCGTAACATATTCACAATGACACACGTTAAAAGAAGTAACAGGTGCATTTGAGATTGATAAGATCTCAATTGCTGGTGGTTACCTGGTCGGTCTCGCAACCCTGCAAGGCAGGGCTTGAGACAGCATCAATTCTTGAATTGTTTTAATTTAATTAAAATCCTTGAACATGCCTCGCAGAAACGTGCTTGGGCCAAAAGATCCCTGCGCCGGACTGGCGGCGCCTAACAGGTCGCACCAAACCGGACCGCGCTCAACTGGCTGCCCCTGAAAAGGGGTGCACCGCCGAAAATACCTCTCACCAAATGTCTTAAAAAATGAGTGGCGGCACTGCGCTTTGCCAGTAGATGTCACCTTCAGTAATGTTTAGAATCCCTTACAGAAATGTGAAATTAGGCATTTTTAAAACAGGAAAGGGACATTATAAGAGAATACATAGGCCTCATTACGAGGCTGGCGGCCGCGGAATGAACAATGCTGGTAAGGTACCGGCACCGTTCATTCCGGCCGCCACATTACGAGTTTGATCGTGTGTGTTGGAATGCATGGGCCTCATTACACGGATGGCGGAGAACCATGGCGCTATTAGCGCCATGGTTCATGCCAGTAAAATACCGGCACCGCCTTGGCGGAAAGGGGAATTACCGCCCCATTCCAAGGTTGGCGGGGCGGTAATTCCCCCTTCCACCATTGCCCTTCCCCATTCCCATTTTCAGCCATAGGGCTCAATGGGAATGGGGAAGGCGCTAATTACGGTACCGCAAATTGCGGTACCGTAATTAGCTCCCTGGGTCACTTTGCGGTTGGTTTTTAACGCCTGCAAAAAGCAGGCGTTAAATCCCCCAACCCGCAAAGGGACCTCGTAGTAAGGCGGTAAGGATCTACCGGTAAAGGTATTTTACCGGTACCGGTAAATCCTTACCGCCATCCGTGTAATGAGGCTACATGTCTGGGCCAGACCAGACGTGCATACCGCCACCCGCGAGCAGACCAGGATGCTAACAACGGCCCGTCATTAACGGGTCCGTTGTTAGCATTCTCCCCATTCCCATTGAGCCCTATGGGGGCTCGAATTAAAATGGGGATGTACCGGTTCCGGGTCCCAAGAATGGGAATTACCAGGCCCGCAAAAGTCGGAATGACCCGGTAATTCCCTTTTTTCGGGACCCGGACACGAGTTTGGAGGCAGCCATGCTGCTAAGAACGGGATGGCTACCTCCAAACTCGTAATGAGGCCCATTGCATGATTTTTGCCACATGTATTAAAGTGTTATCAGTACGAATAATGGATTTCTCTTAGAAGAACTGTGGACTTGCATGGCGTACTGACCCCGTTTGATATGATTTTCTGTTTCATATTTGAATATTTTGATTTTGGTCAAAATCTTGACACACGTTAATTAACCACATCTTTGAAACCAGAATGGCTGCCCTATAATTGCACATGTATGAACTGGATTGGCTGTTAGGTCACTCCTTTAATTACACAGGTCACTCCTCTTTGAAAGCTATATTAGCTACTTGGGATTTGAAGTTGCACGAGACCCTTTTCAAGCCAGCGCCCAAATATTGCCTCACAACGTGTTAGAGCCCCCCTCGAGTTCTTATCCCACGTAAGGCAGTATGTAAAAGCATGCCTCGGGGTGCACTTTGGTGTTTGCCTTGAGCAGGCATGTGGCTGCCCAGCACGGGTGAGGATGCCAGTTTGCTGAGCCACTGGCTCTTGGCAAAGTTCCAACACAGCTGGTTGTCAATGTGACGCAGCTATGGCACAAGCAGGGGGGTTCAGGATAAGAGGAATGTGTGGGGGGGCTGAAAGGAGTAGTGTGAGCAGTAGGTACCGTGCATGAGAAGGGGGAGTTCATAAACCAGTGGTGAAAGTAAGAAGCGGGGGTTCCATAGGTCGCGCCTTGAAACACTTGTGTATAGGCGCGTTATAAATGCTATATCATACCATATCATATCATAATATGCATTTAATGTGAATTAATATGATTTGTATGTAAATATAAGAGTGCAGGCTGGGCTGTGGATCGTGGAGTTTCCAGGGGTGACACCATCGTGATCAGGATGTGACTCTAAAGGGCGATTTTGATCTTTCATTTGGGTCATGCTGAGCTGAGCTGGGGTGAAGGCTAAAACGGCTGAGTTGAGGAAGGGAAGGCTGAGCAGACGGGATGAAGGCAGAGCAGAGGTGGAGAGGGCTGGGCAGTGGGTGCAGGGCTGAGAAGAGGGGTGAAGTCTGAGGAAAGGAGGGTAAGGCAGAGCAGAGGTGTAGGGGGATGAGCAGATAGGTGGGGCTGAGGAGAGGGGTGAAGTCTGAAGAGAGGAGGGTAAGGCTGAGCAGAGGGAGTAAAGGCTGAGCTGAGGAAGTGTAGGCTGCGCAGATGGGTTGAAGGCAGAGCAGAGGCGGAAAAGGCAGAGCAGAGGAGGAAAGGGTTGAGCAGAGGGAGCAGGGCTGAGAAGAGGGGTGGCGTCTGAAGAGAGGAGGGTAAAGCTGAGCACAGAGGGTATCGGTTGAGTAGAGTGGATTCCTTGAGTACAGGGGGAGTGCTGGCTGATCAGAAGAGGCGAAGGCTGAATACAAGAGGGTAAAGAGGGGATGAAGACTGATTAAATGCGGAGAAGGCAGAGCAGAGGTGGAGAGGGCTAAGCAGAGGGGGTGGGTCTGAGACGAGGGATGAAGGCTGAACAGTGGAGGGTAAAGCTGAGTAGAGGTATTGAAGGCTGAGTAGAGGGGCTAAAGGCTTAGCAGAGGTGATGAAGGCAGAGCAGAGGTGGAGAAGGCAGAGCAGAGGTAGAGAGGGCTGAGCAGAGGGGGTGGGGCAGAGAAGAGGGGTGAAGGGTAAAGTTGAGTAGAGGGGATGAAGGCTGAGTAGAGGGGATACAGGCTGAGCAGAGGTGATGAAGTCTGGGTACAGGGGGTAAGGCTGTGCTGAACAGCTGAAGACTGAGCAGGCAGGATGAAGGCAGAGCAGAGGTGGAGAGGGCTGAGCAGGGGGGTCAGGGCTGAGAAGATGGTGAAGGATGAACAGAGGAGAGTAAGGCTGAATACAAGAGGGTAAAGTTGAGTAGAGGGGATGAAGGTTGAGTAGAGGGTATAAAGGCTGAGCAGAGGTGATGAAAGCTGGGTGCCAGGAGTAAGGCTGAGCTGAAAAGGTGAAGGCTGAGCAGACAGGATGAAGGCAGAGCAGAGGTGGAGAAGGCAGAGCAGAGGTAGAGAGGGCTGAGCAGGGGGGACAGGGCTGAGAAGAGGGGTGAAGGCTGAACAGAGGAGGTTAAGGCTGAGCAGAGAGGGTGAAGGCTGAGCACAGTGGATTTACTGAGTATAGGGGGAGTACTGGCTGAGCAGAAGATGTGAAGGCTGAATACAAGAGGGTAAAGTTGAGTAGAGGGGATGAAGGTTGAATAGAGGCTATAAAGGCTGAACAGAGGTGATGAAGGCTGGGTACAGGGAGTAAGGCTAAGCTGAACAGGTGAAGGCTGAGCAGACGGGATGAAGGCAGAGCAGAGGTGGAGAAGGCAGAGCAGAGGTAGAGAAGGCTGAGCAGACGGAATGAAGGCAGAGCAGATATGCAGAAGGCTGAGCAGAGGGGGCCAGGGCTGAGAAGAGGGGCGGTGAAAGCTGAACAGAGTGAACTCCCTGAGTACAGGGGAAGTACTGAGGAGAAGAGGTTCAGGCTGAGTACAGGAGATGTCCATTGAGCTGGGGAAGTTCATGCTGTAGAGCCGCCCGAAAGAGTGCTCTTCCACCTCAGCAGCTGGAGTCAAGGCAGACAAATTAGGGATTCAAGCTGAGTGGGGGAGGGCAGACTGAGTAGAGTGAGCTTCCCATAAAGATTAGGACAGGCCTGTATCTGCCGTACTGGCCCCAGGTCACACGGGGAACCCAAGGCACACCAAGGGTTTAGCCAAAAACTGCCTGGATTCTCTGTCTTGCGGTTTTGTTGAGAATGCCCCTATAGTTATCAACACGCACAGGTATTTTGGCTAAAAGGACAGTGCTGGCTGGAGAGGACCCCTCGTGCGATGAGTCTAATTGTTTTCTACTCAGGTCGGTAGGTAAATTAGAAGATCAGGCACAGACTAATAATAACATTCAGTTTTATATAGTGCTACAAACCCACAGGTATCTAAGCGCGAGACAACAGTTGATATTATTATCCTACTGCGTGGTACTCAATTGATCAAACTCAGAAGGATGAAAGGCTTAGTCCGAGGTGAAGGGAAATTGAGGCCTCAACCCAACAATCCCTTATTAAGGTTCAATAACCTTTAGAAACAAACAAACAATGTCGGGGGGACATGGGTTCCACTGCAGCAATGTGCCATGTTAAACCAAAACCAGAGACTCAACTGCTTCAATCAACCATATGAAGCCAAATGTATACTAAACAAATATATCAGTTTATTATTATCACAAAATAAGGAACAAATTTAAAATAACACACACACGAAAACAAACTCAATCTCGATCTCAATGTAGTGGTTAACATCTCTTAATTACCTGGCTAAAAAGGGGATACACGGTGCAGATACATTTATTATCAATATATAAAGCAAAGAGAAAATACAATTTCTGGGGCTATCGCGGTACAACCCTCTTGGAAATGAGTGTATATAAAGTGTCATGTGTCATACATTTTCACCATTCAGTCGCATCAACACTCTAGACTCACTGAAGCTCACTCATACATCATCATTCTTTCATTCCAACATGTTTCTTTCCGAAGAGTGTGCAAAGAGTAAATCGGAAATTCATCAGGGAACTGTCTGCAATTATACAACAACACTGATCCATAAAAACCAATACACAAAGCAAAACAAATATTACAGCATTGGATTCTATCATAACACGAATAGCACCAGGATTGTGCCTATGTTTCTTAAATTGCACTCTTAGAGTCAGTGCTGGGAGTAATGGTATCCATCAAAGTTCTGTCTCTGGTTGGTGGTCGTGGCTATCACCTGCAATGGAATAGACATCGATGTCATTGATCATGTCTAAATATGAATGTTTTAACTACATTACATTCCGCACACATATATAATTGGTATCATAATATGGTATAATATGACGGGATTCGAACCAGCATCACCAGGCTGTGTACAATGTCCCACAATGTATTTCCCACAATGTCAGAGGGGGCGCTCAGCTCGCTCTGCTATCTGACCACTGTCCTACCTGTGCCTAGTGATAACAACGTCTTGCCCACCTTGGCGAGGCCCCAACTTGACATTGCCAGTCCACCTTTCTGTGGGGAAGGTGCCAAAGCAGTTTTCATGTATCAAGTTTCCCAGGAGCTGTACAGTGTGGGTGCAATCTACCACTGCTGCTGCAGGCTTCCCTCTTGCACAACTGCCAGCGTTTAGCATTCCACTACCTAAGACATATATTTTTTTTTTAAATATTTGTATTTATACATTTTGATAACATCATAACAAGTAATAAATAGAATTACAGCGCAGGTTTCAAGAAACCTATAGTATATAACACGTTGAACTTACAGTAAAATCACAATAAAATTAACAAATAAACTAAATAAATAGTGATTAATTGATACATATAAAAATAAGAGGGAGAAAAAGAAAGTAGAGTGAAAGGAGAGAGAAAGGAAGAAAGAAAAGGCAAAATGGAAGAAAATGAAGAAAAAATAAGTTTAACAAAAAAACCACCCCACACATAAAGCCATTAATAATGTCATGTACATCACACACTCAATGTGATCAACCTTTAATGATCTATAAGAGATGTATTCGGAGCCCTCGAATCACTGAAAGGATTCTTTACCGTAAGGGATGGAAGAGATGGCTGGCCATGCGTCCATTGCTGGACATTGTTAGAATCCCAAAGTGCTCCTTTGACTGAATTGTAATCACTTTGGAAGGTCGGTGAGATGTTGTCCTGGTTGTGCGCAGTGACCATCACTTCCCATCACCTGCACCTCGCGACACAAACCTCCCTCTGTTTCGCTCTCTTGCCTCCAGGTCTCCCAGATGAGCTGATCCAGAAAGGCAAGGACATCAAGAGCGTCTCTGAGATTCAGCAGAACGGCAAATCCTTCAAAGTCACCGTGACAACGGGCAGCAAAGTCCTGGAGAACGAGTTCACCCTCGGAGAGGAGGCCGAGCTGGAGACCCTGACCGGGGAGAAGGTCAAGGTAGGTTTCACGCAGTGTTCACCAACCCCATCCATCAGAAAAAGATTGAATTCAGTCTCTGCATCCTCGTCGCCAATGTGTTGATGAGTGCCAGGCACAAAAATCATGGGGCCTAATTCACAGACAGGTTTCCAATGGGATCGCCCCATTATAAACTGCTTCTGTGAATCAGACTGTAAATGTCCATAGGGCGTCTTTGCAGCTTTGAAGTGAAGCATATTGCTGACCACTACCATTCAACCTGCATACCCAACTCACCTCTTGCTTTCTGCATAAAATGACACGACTGGTTATTTATAACACGCTTAATACCCAGAGGTTTCTAAGCACGGACCGGGGATCGAACCTGTGTTGGTCTGTGTCGTCTTGCTTTCAAGGTGAGCACGTTGCCCCTGAGCTACATTTTCCACCATTTTGAACACAGCCTTATTTCGGCAGGGGGAAGCAATATGTGCTTATTTTTGTTTTTAAAATCAATATTCTGCTATACCAGGAGTTGGAATCTCAGTGTAATACCGGATCCGCCATTTTTATTGGACCCGCACGATCCGAGTATGCCGTTAGGGGCAGTGAACTACCAGCAGGCCTGACCTGCCGGGAGTTCAGGCTCCTACCGGCAAAGAATTGCCCTGATCACCGGAAATGGTACTGCCGGTGATGACTACAAACCCATTGGAATGGGAATTTACTACCACTGTCGGCACCCATACTATCCCAGTACCATCGGATTATCGGGCGCCTGTAACGGTAAGGCGGGTTTGCGGGTAACCCAGCGGTAGTACAGATGGGTTACTGCCAAGCCGTAATGAACCCCATTTTGTGCAATTCGGGAGCTGCACAGTACCTCTGCTCTACAATTGAAGGCGAGGCCAAATTGAGAATCGAAGTGTTTACTTTTGTGTTCTTTCTGGGAAGGATACATTTAAGTGTGAAACTGCTCTAACTTTTAACTCCTCCTGCAAGTGCAATGAAGCAAAAGAATGTCACACGGTGTCCTCCGGCTAGCCTGACCTACAACACAACTTGATTTTTTACAACAATCACATCCATCTTTTTTTTAAAGTGGTGGAGTCTTTTCAATATATGCACAGACAAGGGGCCTTATTCAAAAAGGGTTACCCTGGAGCAAATGATGAGCTATGCCAACGCATGTCAGATCTGTCTCTGCTCCCTTAGAATGCAGTCGCAGATGCAGAAGCTCGAGCACACCGGAGCTGCCGGGCGCAAATCTGAGAAGCTCAGGTGCAAATGCAATGCACAAATACTTGCGCCACCGCATCTTGGAGATGCGTCAAGAATCTGCAGGTTGGGCTATGTTAATCAGGTACACCACTGAAATGCTCACGCGCATCTCCTGATTTGATCCAGTGCGCATTTTTGCGAAACAAGTCTACCGCTTTTTTCTGAACTTTCATCTCGATGCACACATCATGTGCCCACGTTCTGCAACACTGCAATGTTGCTGCTTTGCTGTGCGCTGTGCCCGCAACATAAAGTCGCAGTGCTTGCTCGACAGCTGGGATGGCACATAAGATACAGTAACCACGACGATAGTGACGGAATGCGTCATTGCACCCATAGTGCAACTATGCTGTCTCGAATGTCATGCACTGTCATTGGTCAAGCATTTGCATAAATACTTTTGTAGGGAACCAAGCAATGCCAACAGTTTTGGCTTTTCAGGAGGCATTTTTCAGGTACTGCCGTAATGTTACTAACTGGCCAATAATAGTAGCCGTTGCAAAAAGGTGTGAGTACCTGGGCATATAATAGCAGTACCTGGCAAATGAATATCTAATACCTATATACAAGCCACAATAGTTGGCTTTGCCAATGCTTGTTGTTAAAAGGCCATAAGTGAAGGACACACATACTACTTATAAACCATGTGGCTAAAGGCACTCTTGGTTAAGACATTTGTATTACACCATTGGCATATTTACAGCTCCTATTAAACCATTACCTCTCAGTAGACTAGTTTGAAATAACACTGGCAAGCACACAGCATAATGTTGCTGCTTGAGAAAGCTAGCTCAAAGAGATCCCCGTAGAATGTGTTGTTGGGGCACGAGGGGCAGGATATGGGTAGAAATAACCAAAGGGATAAGCACGGCCATGGACAGTCAACAGGTGGGTAAATAGACAAACAGCATCTACAAAAGGGGGGATGCAACCTTTTGGTCTAGAACTCACATGAGCCCTTGCCAGCATAGTAAATGACGAGGTTCATGGGATATGTAGTCCTGAATACCTGGAGAGCCACAGGTTGCATACATCTTATCTACAAGCTTTGTATCCCTATTCATATCTCATTTCCCTCTTAACTGTACTACAAAGCAATAGCTTTGACTTTTAGAGGGTGCTTTAGCACCACCTGTTAGCATGATTAAAAATACCTTTTCTGAAGAAAGAAATGCTTGGTATAATAACAGTTACATAACAGCTACACTGTACTGCTAGAAGTGCCTAGCCCTTTCTTGTCAACATATCCTTTCTTGCACTTTTTTTGTGTGTGAGTTTGGAAACCTGAAGCCTAATTCACAAAGATTAGCTGTAGTGTGAAGGAGGAGGTGCTTGTGTGTATCTGTGATTGGCACCTGCTACCTTACACCTGGTTCTCAAAGCTTAAAGCTGCTGCAGATCTGGCGATGGCTGCAGCATCTTTGAGATTCTTGCGTGTAATTGTGATTTACAAAGCTCTCTCATTGGCATCTCAGGGATGCAGGGCCGGCCTTAGGGGCAGCAGAGCTGTGGGTGAATTGGCGTTCCCCCACCTCCACTCATGGGGCGTAGGGCAGCGGGGCCAGGATGTGGCACTTTTTCTTTTTCTTTTTTTACCAGGAGAATGTTGTGAATAGGGTGCATCAGCACCCTATTGTTATTAAATGCGCTCTGCCGCCGCGGGCGCATTTAATAACAAATGGGCATCTGCCGCGCCTCCAGCTCGGGGGAGCCCTTGAAAGACTCCCCTGAGCTGGCGTGGTGGGGGGGCTAATGGCGCCATTTTGCTATTAAATGCGCCCATGGCAGAGGGGCGCTTTTAATAACAATAGGGTGTGACAACAGAATCCTATGGTTATTAAATGTGTCCGCAATAGCAAAAGGCAGCCTGCCGTGCCTTCTCCCACAACGCTAGCTCGGGGGAGCCCATGAAAGACTCCCCCGAGCTGGCGTGGTGGGGGTTAATGGCACCCTGGGCGGGCGTAGCACCCCGGGTGGTCGCTCAGCCGCCCCCCCCCCTAATGCCGGCTCTGCAGGGATGCTCCAGGTTTGCCCTAGTTCTAGGCTTTGTGAAACATGCATAAAATGGGCACAGCATTTGTGGCAAGATATCGCATTGCAGGTTTTTTAGCAATAGAGGTCTGCACTGTACGACATTGTCTTTTTATATAGCCTTGCACATCATCAGTGCAAACACACCGAAAAACGCCTGCTACCAGTGCAACTGAAATGTGCAGTACCCGGCAACCATTATCAATGCATTACTGTTGCCCTTAACGCCAATGAAGCAGAGTTCAACAGGTTACAGGACTGGTCATTGCAAACCGTCACGCAGGCATTGTACTTGAGCCCAACCGTGGCAGCCATTTTGAATAAGGAAAATATACTTGTCCTGTCAGTTTCTTACAGCGTGTTTTTCTTTTCATCCCCAGTCCATCGTTAAACAAGAAGGAGACAATAAGCTGGTTGTGAATCTGAAGGGAATCACTTCAGTGACTGAACTCTCTGGCGACACACTCATTAATGTAAGTTTGTGATCAAGCATTTGTAACTCACTCCTCATCATTTCCTTCTCTCTACTGTGTATTGCCACCCTCCAACTTCATTCTCTCCACCCAACCTCTATCCTCTATTCTCCTTGCTTAATCGCACTCGTAAGCACTGTGTGTTTACTATACATCAATCTGCACTTCTACCTTGTGTGCGTGTGTGAGATGCCGGGTCATTTTACCATGAATGGCGGTGCACTTTGCTGCAGTATTTGTACAAAATGGGGCCTGGGGGTGGGGTTGGGGAGGTCACAGGGATCCCCCTGTGATGGAAAGACAGATATGGGTGAGAAAAGCATAACACATGAGTACAGAAGCAATGGGAAGAGACAGAGAGAGTGCTTAACCAAAGAAAATAATACATCTACAGCCCAATTAGGCAACCAAAAGCTTTAATTTACACGTTTTTACCACCCAAAATATCGTTAGTATTAATGTGTTTTAAAAGAAATCTGACAAGACAACATTACGATGAAATCTTTACACTGTCTGCCCTGTCATCTGTACAGGATCTTTCCACCCAGTGAAAGTTTAACATTATACTGTGAAATTATACTATTTATGACATCTCACTAGTTTCCATGTGTATAGTGCACCAACAACCACATATACCCAAACACTGGTAGACTATCATGGCTACCATTATAATGACCTATCTAGCTGCACAGAGCACAGAAACTGACCAGATGGTATAAGAAATTGGCCAATCACAGTGTCACGCAAGTCATATTAAGATGCCAATGGAGGGTCCCAAATGTGTATTCACCATTCCTATGAATTCTCTAATTTAGGTCTCTGAAATCTCCTGCAATTTGTATTTTCAAGATTAATGTCTTTTGTAGCAGGCTAGTAAAGAAAAGGTAGGCAGAAAGCATTTGCCAGCCCGCATTGGACAACCATTCCACATTGCTCATCGAGCACAAATATATATATTGCCTGGTCCACTCTACAAGAAAAAATTGACATTAGCAACACTTAGCAGTATGGACTCCCACATCTATACATTCGATGCCCTACTGTATATTCTCTGACACTATATAGAAGTAGCTCCTATATTACACATCCTCTGGGAAAAGGCTCTTCGACTCGGGAGGATAGCTCAGGGGCAACGTGCTCTCCTTGGAAGCAAGACGACACGGAGCACCACAGGTTCGATGCCCGGGTCCACGCTTAGAAACCTCTGGGTCTTCAGCGCCTTATAAATAACCAAGCATATTAATTTAGTAAGTAACAGTGCAGGGGGCATAAATGTCTATCACCATCACTGCCTCAATCTGAGGCAGTGTTGGTTCAGCGCAGAACATGCGACCCTTCTGTGATAAATTGCCCTTGAAAATAATCCAACTACACTCGGCAGTAATAAAAATGTATGAAGTTATATATATTTTATTCTTCATGAGATCATGAAATGAAAGTGAGTACCCGGCTTCTGGATGCTAGAGCAGTCTCCGACACGTTTCGCCCTGTCTCGCAGAGCTTTGTCAAGCTCGGCTGGGTGTAACAAAGGCATCTTTCTTCTAAAACTGTTGCAAAAAGATTTAACATATGCCTCGGAATGTAAAATGTAGAACAGCCCATCAGATTGATCAGAAATCAGAAAACAGTTTGTAATTGCCAGCACCAGCCCTCAGCTGAAGCAGCCTTTCGACAATTGACTGGCGGAGATACAGGAGAGCAGTTGATGTGATCGTAGTGGTGCATTCATGTCATAATACATGTGCCATAGAAGTAATGACATTGAAACTTGCCAATTATGCCATCATTGTCCTTTACCCTGTTTATACGTCAGGTGAGGTCCAATAAGTAGCATTATTGACCGTATGAGCACTCAACAATTGTATGGTGCCTGCCCAACTGTATGTTTAGGTACACTAATATACTTTTTTGTTGACCTTGGGGAAATTTGAGCTGATGTTGAGGAGGATACACTTTGACCCCATAGTATGCATTCTAGACTGGCCTCAGGGTATCAGACCCTTACTAACATTGAAGGAGTATAGTTAACAATAAGTAAAAGTACGGGTATAAGAACAAGCGCTGATAACAGGCTCTTTCTCACTTGATTCCACTGCCTACCTGTATCAGTCGGGTCACTGTCAAACCTCCAATACTTTAATGAGCCAATGAAAATATCCTGTAAACCAAACTCTAATAATCAGGGACTACATTCTGGAAGACTGTAGGAACTTGCACAATTTAGCCATTTGCTCATCATAATAAAAATACAGCTGGTGCCACCAGAGCCATATCAAAGTATGAACACGCCTCATATGTGTTTTTATTTTTTTTATGTAATTAAAAGAAAATGTGTTCGCATGACAAAAAGAGTAAGCGCGCTGTACAAAAGTTTCAACATTTACAATATAAATGATTTAGACAAACATCTCCTAAAACATATGTAGCCAAGAGATAGCAACAGGAGAATAGCAGCATTGAGAGGCTAGGTATCTGCGTTGATTATGCAAACATTGTCAAATTTGTACAAGACCATCAGATAAAAGCTGTGCTCTCTTTCTTCTTTCAGACCCTGCAACTCGGAGACCTCACCTACAAAAGAATCAGCAAGAGGGTTTGAAGGCCTGCACACTCCTGACTCCTGGCATTTTACTGTGTAAAATGTGTGTAATAAATGTCTGTTTCTACAAAAAATAGTTTCTTGAATTAATATTATTATCTAGTAGTGGTCTTAGGGCACTGGGGCTTGGCATGGCATGGCAAATTGTATCCTGTTGCACTGCTGATCTGGCTCACCACCTTTTGAGACTTCAGGGGCGTTTTGGCCAAAGACCTCAGAACCCCATTTACCCCATCATTTGGAGGCTTTATTAATCAGGTACAAGGGAACAGGTACAATCTCTTCAGATGATTTGTCCCTAATAGGAATGGTGTCTCGTCAATTGGCGTGACCACCACTTCTTGCCTCAATCTATGTTTCCCTACCTTGATGTCAACTTCAGTGGCATCTTCCACAGGTATTGCTTCCCCATTGAAATTATGCGCAGAGCCCTCAATCTGTTTCAATTTCCCAGTATCCTGTTGGGACCTCTCTACATTTATGCTATCCAGCATTTTCCTTGACATTACAGTTGCCTGTTTGCCTGTATCCACCTTTGCAAATGCATTGCATTGTTCTTCCACTGTAATAGGGGTGTAATACCCGTCCTCACATTCTTCATAGAAAATGTGAATTGCTGCTGATCTCAGGGCTGATCTTCTTTAGGCCTGCCTGACATCTTGCTAAACAAAGGGGCATGTGGAATGATATTTTACTCCCGTTTGTCCATCTCCTTTTCAACCTCTCTGTTTTATTTTTCTGTCCTGAGAATCCATTTGAAGCTCTGCTATTGATTGGCCTCCCTGCATATCGGGACCTCCTGAGTTCCACCCCATTCCTTACCTGCTTTTTACACAATATTTGGATTTTCTTCACTTACCTCCTCTCTGGCGCACAACTGCATTTGTGTCGGGAACTCACATGGCTCTTGTACTCTACCCGTTAAATTCACCTATTCCAACATGTGCACCTCAAAATATTCCTCTGAGGACACACCTGCAAGTGTCCTTTGGGGAGTTTTCAATTCTGTAGAGATAGGAGCATGAATTATCAGGTAATGAAAGCCTATCACCTGTTTTTGTACATTTTCTGTTTTCACTTGTCATTTCACTTAGTTTTGCTTCATTTACCTCTGGTGTGTCCAATGCACCATTAACCATGTAATGGTCCATTTGCTCACTGGCTATTAATTAATGAACTCTAGGTTAAACCACACTCCTTTCTTGTGTTTTTTTTTATTTCCAATGTTATCATCATTTTGTTTTTCAAACCCTAAATCACTGTGCAACATTTGGACCTCCAGTGTAAGATGTCTGCATGGTTAGTCATTTGCTGATGCCTTCTGCAATAACACTTTCATGCTGTTCACTCTGTCTTGTCACCTGTTGCTGATTCCTTTGACCAGTGCACCGCTTCCCTATTTGATCAGCTAGCATTTTCACTTGATCTTCAAGTACTGACATCTTTATTGATCTTTATAATCATCTCCTTGTGCCCTAGGCTTGTACTAGTTGGATTCATATTGGTCTGTCCTACTTTGGCTTCTTTCAGGTGGCTGACTCCTGCTAGTGTTTCCCCTAACTCCTGTGACAGAGAAACTCCTGTGACAGAGGAGGTGGGGAGTGTGGGGTGTTCTCTGTCCATAATCCCCTTGCATGGACGGCTGTAGGTCCCATTATGTCTCTCATTTGACGGATAATGGTCTCTTTGTTGATTTTCATTCTCATCTAACCAATCCACATATCTCTGCCCTGTTTGATTGCCATTGCCATATATCATTGTTGCAGGATTAAATCTACTTTTAGCTCCCAATGCCAAGGCATGGCCCATTATGTTATTGACTTTGGGTGTTGTTGGACCCTAGTTTAGTTTAGTTTAGTTTAGTTTATTTATTTATAGAGCGCACTGAGCCCTTAGGCAACTGGGTGCTAATCTTACATGTTACAGCAAAGACAGGCATGTTATAGGCAAACAGTGAGATACAATATTTTACATATATACACTTTGTTAACAAAATATAGTACAAGTTACATCATAGATATATGCATCAGATCTCAGAAAGGATATTTACAAGATGAAGTAGATATATGGTTAAGCCATTGGGTTAGTGCCTTGCTCATGGAGCCAGGTTTTAGCCTTTTTCCGGAATAGGTGGTAGGAAGGTTCTTCTCTTAGGGAGAGAGGGAGGGCATGACAATTTCTGGCCGCAAGGACCGGGAAGCTAACCCCGCCAGCTCATTGTTGCTTGAATCTAGGTATGTTGATGCAATGCCTCATGGTAGATCTAGTGGGTCGAGTTGTTGTGTAGCATGAGATAGTATTAGCCAGGGCGATTGGGGCTTGGTTAGAGAGACACTTGTGCGTGATGGACAAAGTTTTGCATGTTATTCTTTGCTTGATGTTGAGCCATTTTAATGATGTTCTAGTTTCTGAAATGTGTAGGTTCCTTGGGATGTTCAAAGCTGCGTGGATGGCGTTATTTTGTATGACTTGCATCTTGTTCAGATTTTGTTGAGAGGTGCCAAGGTAAAGTGTGTTACAATAGTCGAGCTTAGATAGTACTAAGGCTCTTGCTATGATAATGCAATGAGCTGTGGACAAGAATGGTCGACAGGCTCTTATGAGCTTACAAGTATAGGCAGAGGATGAGGCCAGGGCATTGGTTTGTCTGTTAAGTGCCAATGCTGTGTCGATATAGATTGCTAGCGTTTTCACCGCATTAGCAACTTTGATGATGTTGCCGTCAATATGGCATACCCTGCAATGTCCTCCAAAACCCTAATTGTGAAAAGGTTCCAAGTTACCGGGGACTGATATAGGTGCCCCTCTGACTGTGCTCTGACAATTGAAATACAGTTGTTTGTGGTGCTGCCTTTCCTTGTATTGCTACCTTGTTCTGCAATGTGTCATTCCTTTTGTGAGCTGTTTCGAGTGACATACTTTTTCCTGACCTGATTTCTAAAAGCATCTCTTTTGCCTTTTGCTTCGATTCCGTGCATTTATTTTCATTGTGGGACATCACCAACTATATCTTCGTGGCCTGGTCAAAAATCCAATGGATGTTTTTGTCATTTGAAATTTCATGAGCTAACTGGGAAACTTGGAAAAATGTACTCTTGAACTCAACCGAGCTAACATCACAATTTGCATCGAATCACAGAAATATCCACTTTAATGTTTGCAGGAAATGTCTCGGCAACTCATCAGGCTCGAGGACAATGCATAAGCTGCCGTTTTGGCTTGCTGGATAGATCTAAATGGGAAGAAATACCTTCTCATCTCCTTTTGATAATCATCCGATTGCAAAATAGAGACTTCGCAGAAATCCAATACGTGCCGGATCTATGGTCAAATGAAAGAAATAGATAAACTGTTCCTTGGGGGCCTTTAAAGTCTGATAGTTTTCGACCATGTCCTCCATATGTTCTTATATTGATACATTTTAAACCTTTTTAAAAGGTTTTACTAATTCTTTAAGCATTTTCATGATTTTAAATGGATCAGCCCTACCTTCCCTTTGTTGCGCGCAGTAATTACCTGTGTCTTCCATTGCCTCTCCGATTGCAGCACAATGAGAATCCCTCCAGGCTTCTCGCCTGGTAGGCCTCTCGTTCACCACCTCACAGTCTGTTCTTTCAAACATTGTAAGCTAGTCATTTCTTATTAAGTGTGCTTCAGTTGGCATAGTTCCCAGAGTGTAATCTGGCACAAGTCCTTCCACTGGACTATTATGTAATTCGCTTTGCTGTGTATGGAAAAACTTCAGTTGGATCTTTGCATTCGGGTGCCTCAGACTTGCAATTAACGTGTTTATCTCTTATATCTGCACCTTATAATTGGCAATTACCTGCAGACTTCTGTAACTTTCAACCATTGCTCGAGATAGTTCACTCTCTAAGCACTGAATCTGATTAGTGCAATGCATCTGACCTTTATGTAAGGAGCTAATTTCTGCTATAGCTTGTCAATATTCTTTTAATTTCCCCATTCAGATAACTGAGCTCTTTCAGGTTCTCATCAACTTGCTTGGTTTTAAGCTCCAGTTCACTTTCTAGTATTTCACTATGCGGTGGATTTGATTGTGACTGTGTAATTTATCTGTCAAGTCATCGCAAGGAGCTTGCAGCTGGGAAAGCTCTTCACTGGAAGTGCCTTCCATTTGATTCATTTTTGATGTAACGCTTTCAGTTCACTTTGCAATGACCTCATCCACTTTCTTTTTCATATTAATCAGCCTGTGGAGAATGTACCATGTCTTTGCACCCAAGTGGATTATCACACAACCCTGCATGGTCTTTCTGTCATCAGAATCAAATGGCTTAGTTAAACTTGAATTTAACACTGTGCCTTCCCCAAACAGCTGATCAGACGGCTCCTTGGTAATTTCTAACAACAACCGTTCTCGCTAAGCAATAATAGACTCTGACGTCCAGGTACCCGAGCAAAATATTTGGCCTCAGCATAGTCACACAAATCTGAAACATCGACCTGTGACATATTGCCTACCAGGAAAACACAATGGGCCTCATTACGACCCAGGCGGTAAGGGGTTAACGGTGCCGTAAAAGGTGGCGGCGCCATTAACCCCTTACCGCCTAATTACGAGGTCCCTTTGCGGGTCCCTACCTTAACGGCTGGTTTTACCAGCTGTTAAGGATTGGACCCGCAAAGGGACCTTGGAGGTAATTACGGTACCGCAATTTGCGCTACCGTAACTACCGCCTTCCCCATTTCCATTGAGCCCTATGGGGGCAAAAATGGGAATGGGGAAGGGCCAATGGTGAATGGGGAATTATCGCCCCACCAACCTTGGAATGGGACGGTAATTCTGCCATTCACCATGGCGAAATCGGTAAAATACCGACGGCAACCGTGGCGCTACTAGTGCCATGGTTACCGCACGGGTGGTAATGAGGCCCAATGTATGAATCATTCAATATACTGTGCTACTAAAAGACAATTTGTGCCCAGCACAGAATGACAATTAAAATGTGCCACAGCTGACTGATGTACCAACATTTCCTGGCCAACATACCAAATATGTTGGATAAATCCTGACATTTCTCTTGTCGACACAATTATTGTTGTTATACTATGGGCTCTTTGGCTAAACACCAGCAGGCTTTGCTCTGAGCCAGGCACGCACCATGTTCTTGTAATGCTGGAGATCATGAATTTGACGGGCTGCACTATAAAAACCAGACACAATAATAGCCACTACATGTTTTCACCTTTCTGCACTTAGGCGCTTTTATATTCATTCATCAGAGAGAATAAGTGCAGATGTAGACAATTAAACTATCTCATAATTGATACAGTGGTGAGCATAGAAACATTGGAAGTGAATATTGGCAATGAACACATAAAAAAACAAAACAGGAAAACACTTTGTATTGGTTCAGAACACCATTTAGATCCCCTAGCTAGTACTTTGGCTATGAAAGCAAACGCATTAAAGATATAGCTTCAATTCTCATTTACTCCTCCTGTCCTTAGCTTAAGTTGAGTTAGTGGCAAGACTAAGAGTTTGTGAGATTATGGATTATGAAGATTATGACCCCTTCTGCATGAAAGAAACAAACCCCAGTTACTAAATTTAAAATCAGGCTACTTCATCGGTCACTCAGTACCTCAGCAACTGAGGAAGATGTGTCTTCTGTGACAGTTTGACACCAGGACAAAGTACAATCTCCCGCAGAAAGGGTCGTAGCTGATTAACTGATTGATTGATTGATTTTTGCCTTGTTTATACTTACACTAGGTTAAGCTCTTTATTTTTTTCTGGCTCCCACGTATGATCAGCTCGTCTCCGCCAGCTCTGCCCTTGGCGCGACACAGCCTTCCAAACTCCCTTTGTCAACTAAACAAGCCTCTACTGCAGTCTCCAGCGACACATCTATGCAGCGTGTCCCCTCATTCCTCCAAGCCCACCCTCCTTTTCCACAGAATTCACCCATGAAGGCCCAGCAGAACCCAGCAAACCACCAAAAGCTCCGGCAACTCTCCCTCTCTTCAAGAAACTCCAACAACAAAGCCGACAAGATCAGGACGCAGGAAGAACCAACTCACCTTCTATGGCTTTCATTTACTTTTAACTCTTTCAGTGGACCCTTCCTCCTATGCTATATGGTGCCTATTTTCCCTTTACCATTTTCCATCCTCTTTTGTGGTGCCAGCTGTTACCACCCTTCATAATTTCCAGCCCCTTTCATGAAGTCATTTCCGAATTCATCATGTGTCAGAACCTTCGAGAACATTCCAGTACCTTCTGACTCCCTCACCCCCTTTTTAGTTCAACTCACGCCCCATGGTTCTTGGAAAAGTCTAAGCTACATTCCTGCTCATTGTCTCTTCCTGCAACTCGGAAAAGTGAAACATTCAGAAATCCTTTCTTACTGTGCTTGCTTTGTATGAAAAACTGGCATTTATTCTCAAGGCCCTTGATTGCACGTTTTGAATCCTGACTCACTGCTGTTCCATTTTTTAATTAGTGCTTTATTTTCTGAAACTGGTACTTCACAGCCAGTGGAGGTTGTGCACCTGCTGCAGTGTTAGCACTATCAGACTCTGTGGCCTAACAGATCTAGCCCATGCAACTCACCCCTATACTAATTGTTTGCACCCAAAGTCACCTCCAATCATTGCCCCCAGTGTTGTTAGCACCCATGTTAGTAATCCATGTACTACACAGCAATTCACACAGCATGTGCTGAATGAATTTCTTTAGGTCATAGCCTTGCCTACAATGCACCAATCATTTTTCTTCATGGTGGCGAGCAGGAAATATTTCTGTTGGGCTCCACCTAGCGTGATGATCCTTCAGATAGTGTCACTTCTCCACAGGGGGAACCCTGTTGCATGAGGGTAGGCAGATGAGGCCACTAAACCAATAGTCCCCCTAGGCATGGTAGCATGCAAGAGGATCTCATGGGAGAGCAACTCCTCTCCTGTGGGTAAGTATGTGATTGGGAGACAAGGCCCCTTGAAACCCCAACCCTGCAGGCTGATGTTAACTTTGTAAGTGACTTCAATCCAGCAATCTAACTAAGTCAATGCTTAGGATGGGATGCCCAATGGAAGCCCTTTTTTATATATTGCTATGTCAAAGTTCTTTAAATCTGGATGATGAACCCTTGTATAACGCCCCTCTCTTTGAATCCCCCTGACCTCACTGAGCCAAGAAGTAGGTTTGTTTTGCAAATTAAAAGATTTATTTGAAGAATTAAACAATATATAGATCACACTTTTATGAATAAAATAATATTTGAATAGCACACTTATGAATATGGACGGTAATCAACAAGGGGAATATTACAAAATTGACAATCTCTTTAATCACTTAGGAGTATGAATATGAAGGATACTGTAGCAGAGAATACCTCATGCAACTCAAGGAAATGCAACAATGGGAAAGAATGCAACACAGAAATAAACCTTGATATGATTTCAATCAAAAGATAATATGGTCACTTTTCCCCCTGTGACTACTCACTCCCCCCTATGCAATATGAAGAGATGGAAATGAGGGCACACAGGTTTCAGGAATACAATCAAGAATGCAGTTCAATTCCGGTTCCCCCCAGCAAGCTTAGAGAAAACAGGTATGATTTTAAAACAGGCAAAAACGCTTTAGAAAGTGATTGCAATGGATGGGAAAATCTGCTAAATTGATTTTAATTTACTAAAAGAGATTCAGGATGAGTGAGTTACTTTAGATTACTTTAGATTGGTTCAGGTCAACACTAGCAATGATTCATGAATGATTATCAAATTGGAAACGAAATTCAACAGTTGGTGAAATGGAGCTAAATTGCAATTCGCTGCAATTTCTCCGCGGGCATAAATCGCGATTACGGAAAAACTATAATGAGGATCTTAGCTTTAAAATGACAGTTACATTTCGCTTCTAGGACGTGCGGTTCGAAAGTTACGGATGTTTTTGTGAAGGTAGATTTTGCAGAAATAAAGTCAAGATTTCAAATGACAGATTGCGCTTTACAGATTCAAAATCAACAGGATGGACACAAGATTCTATAATGCAGTTCTGAACAAGTTGAAAGGGATGGAAGAGGATTACTTTAAACTAAGAGATTGGTTATGGACAGTTCTAGACTAGATACTCACTCCTAACTTTGGAATGGAATGGGCCTTGTCAAAGATCTGGTCAATGGGTTTGGCTTCACTCTCGCCACCGGACAGGTCTCAGGCCCTCTGGGTTCTGCGTTCAGCACTGCACGGCGGTCTGGGTCTCTTGAACTGGATCTGACGGGTCTTGGATTACAGCACTGCTTTCTGGGTCCGGATCTGGGTTCCAGCACAGGTTTCTTAGCTAGAAGCAAACAGCATGGCCCGGCTGTTGAATGGCTTGGTTAGGCCCCGTGGAAGTTTAGGGGTTAGAATCAGGTTGCAAGAGATTCTGAAGGCCTGCTGAGAAGGATTCAGCTTGTGAATTAGGCCTTTGCTTCAGGGTTCTAGAGCTTGGTTCTAGAGTCTGGATTCTAAGTTCTGGTCTCTGGATCTAGATCTGGAGTCTCTATCTGGATCTGGTCCGGCAAAGTGCTTCGCAGGAATCGGTGAGTAGTGGAAAAAAGAGTGTCTCATCTGGGTCTCAGTAGTTCCTATTTATGTGTTTCCAAAGGGGGTGGGTAGGCTGATTCTCTATGCCCAACCCCCTAAGGATTTGATAGGTTAGAGGATTATCTGTCTTTTGACCGGAGAAAGGATCAGCGTGTCCTGAGGTGTCATCATGATGCCACCATTTACCCTCTAGGGAAGAAACTCCCCTTTGCTTTTACTTAGAAAATCAATTTTTCATAACAAACATATTTCCAAGGTGCACAACTTGTTCATAATAAATGTACACATCACCGATTAATTAAGGCATGTCTCTGTTCAAGTCCCATGTTCCTACGAGCTTTAGTTCCGAAATGACAACTTATTTGCACTTTTGGTGAGTTTCCCAATATTGGTTCTGCACCAAATTTGATACATGCATGCAGCTCCTCTCTGGGCACATTACTGTAAATTCTTGTGTTCATAGCAACATCACTGCAGCTGTGATATTAATAATTCCGGGGTTTGGTCTCAGAACATCATCCGGCGTCCAGCTTAGTCTTAAATTGTGGGTGAATTTTTCATTGTCACAATCTCAAAGTTGTACATTTCTGTCAACTTGTTACCATATTTTAGAAGCATTTTCCTTAAACATATATTTGGTGCAATGTTAAATCCACATCCCAGTCTGGTCTGCCCCCAGAGCTGGCTGACTCAGAGGGTCACATGTCGTTCTTCCTGGCAGAGCAGTTGTTGACCAGTCACACCCAAATTAGCATTTTCTATTTAGTTGAAAGACTCTATTGCCTCTTTCCTCCTGCCAGCAGAGGAATCTTCTCCCTTTTGATTAACATGTCCATGCAACATCCTCTCCTGTTGGTGGGAAGGCCCAAGTGTGAAGGGTTCTCATGGACACAAGGCCTCTTGAAATTTTAACTGTATCAAGTTACTTTCTGATCAATTGTACCTACTTCCATGTGAAAAAATATAACATTTATAAACTTAAAATAAGCAACATGTCTTAAATCAAGTCTTTTTCCACATTAAATCAATGTGTGGCACTCTATATGGCATTTTGATGGAATTCTCTTCTTTGGCATATTTAACTTCTGAAACATAGCTCTCCTGTCAGAATTATAAATCGCCAACATCTGACAGAGGCGAGTAACGGTACTATACCCATTTTGACAGCTGTCTTTCCATCAAATATCTTTAAAATAGGGGATTTTGCTCTGAGAACATATGATTCTTGCTGACATTGTATTGATGTGGATTCTTGATGTAGAGTAATGTGGAACACCCAACAAAGAGGTTGGATCTTTTAGGTGCTGTCAGGGTCCGGCTTGACTGAATTCCACAGGAGCTGATGCTGGCCCCACAGACCCTCACCAGGAATTCACCTCTCAACCCTTAAGTATAAGCTGAGCTGAGAAACCCAAGAAAGGGAAAGGCGAATTTGGAGAAAATAACAACTGAGACACTGCAGCCCTGCAACCGTCTGGTAGGCTCTGTTATCTGTAGTAAACAAATACACTTGGGTACTTATATATTAATATAAACATCTTTTCTAAAATTATTTTAAAATAAACTCTAACTTCATTACCTCTTAAACCTCTGTATAAGACTTAGAGGTTAATTATCTGTATGGAATATCTTGTAAACAATTATCATGCTTAGTGCATATAGTCTCAAGCCATTCAAGTATCTTTAGAATCCTAAAGTAATGACCCTTGCAAGCACCTTACAGATTTAGATATTCTTCTTTGCTTTTTAAGTTCTTTTAACTCTGTGAAGTGAGTGTTAAATGTTTTTGTAAATGCAGTCTCTTTGAAGATTTGAATTCCTTTTGCATAAAAATGACATTAAATAGAACTCATAAACTTTCTTGAATGCTGCTCTCTTTCTACGTGTGAACCTTTTCTTTTTTACACATACAAATGCATAGTTTCTTTCTTGACACCCTTTTGCGATAAACGCGCGAAATCACCGGATGTGAAAAATTGTCCTTGCGTATAAAATTCACACGCGCATATTAACAATTACACGCACGCGTGAAAACAAGTGTACGCGCGCTAAAAACAACTCGCGCTACGTAAAATGGACTTGCGCTCTATCGCTACCGAACACACACGGTTATATGCAACGTCACTCACTTAAAAATTGTACACGCGTTCAAAACTACTCGCGCTTAGTTAAAAAATGGATTTGCGCTCTATCCCAACCCAACACGCGCATTCTTACGCAACGTCTCTCATGTTAAAAATGTGCACACGCTCAAAAACCACTCGCGCTATTCATTTGGACACGCGCTCTATCGCTCAGAATACCCGCACGCTCCCATAACAACGTTACTGACGTCACGCGGACTCGCGCACGCTTTTAAACAGTCTTGAAACACTTTTCATGCAGTGACAACTTTAAAACTTGAGCGCACAGTCTTCACACATGTTTCCTTATAGTAATAAAACTGTAAAACGTCTTTTCACTCAGTAAACTTTAAAACTCGTTGACTCTTTAAGTTTTCTTATGAAAGATGAAAGTTCACTGTGAAAATCTTTTAGCTTATAAAAAGAACGATCCCACCTGATGTCTTCTAGTTCACTCTGGCTCAGCAAATGAGTTTCTTACTTCTTTGGTAAATCTTCTGAACTCTGGAAGGCCTTACTTAAGGAGCTTAACTAATACACAACCAGCCACTCAATTACTATGGATGAAAGGCAGTTTAGAATCTTGCTCACCTCCCAAGAATCCAACCCATTATCCTATCCACCAATCAGACAAACCAAACATACTATTGTTCCTTAAACCAATCAGATTAAGTTTCTTTCTCTCCATCTTGACTTGGGCAACCACAAAGTTAATTCTATGTACAAACTCTTCTTGATTACTACTCCAGCCCTGACAGGTGCCTTGTGAGCCATGATTTTAGCACATTTTTGACAATCAAGAAAACGGATTCCCAACAGCTCTGTGTTTCTTTTGGCAATCAGCATTGCTATTTCCAAGTGGTTTCAGGCTACTTGATGGATAGCTCAAGGGTGGTTTTGGCCAGAGATCTCCTGTGCTCACTAAGATAGGCAAAAGTGGATGGCAGCCTATCTTTCAGATTTTTACTGTGCATTTTTGGATGATTTTGAGCGAGCAGCATGCTTTCCAATGGCCATTCTGATGTTTCTGCTGCCAGCAATGCCTAGTGATGTTGCAGGGCTTGGATGAGTGGGTTAAGACATCCCACAACTTTCTACACATAATCTCAAGTCTGAAACTATGTGAAATAACTAAACATCCTCATGTCATAGGTACAGGCACGAAGAAGAGCTTGAGAATGCTATAATCAAGTGGGACGAAGGCTCGATCAGCTTCCGTCAATTGGACTGACGCTAAGCTTGGGTGGTCCCTGTTATTTAAGCTGAACAGCAAAAAGGACTGTGCTCTTTGACATTCTGTCTGGTCCAACAACTGCACTGAATCTGCTTACGCTAGCCTAACGTGAGAGTGTGAGAGATTTGGTGGCGGCGTGACTAGTTATCGGTGGACCAAGCATTCAACAACTATGCTGAAACAGCACAAGTAATTGGCCACCGAGAGAAGTTGGCACTGGAATTAGCATGGAAGCAGAAGCAGAGAGAGTGGACCTGTGACCCCTGGCAAAACTGGCAAAGAGTTACCCAGAAGAAGGTAACAGGAACAAAGATAAATCCTAGAGGGGGCTGGGTGTATTTGAGATTGTAAGATACAGAGATACAGAAAAAGTAGCAAATCATTTTCGTCCACAATACCCTGGGCAGTTCCAAAAGAATTTGCTGCTGGAGAGTCGAGAGGACCTCAGGGCACACCTTCTTCATCCCAGTGGGGGCCAACTGATGATTATAAAGAAAGCGAAATGCATTGAGAACTAATTGTAAGAACTGCAAGATTTGTTGAGAGCAGTACGGCACTGTTTTGTTTTGTGTCACAAGAATCCAGAACTTTATGGAACTTTTATTTTGAGAAAACCTAGAAACTTGACATCCAGGAGAAGGGATCACAAAGCATAACAAGAACTTTATTATTGTTTATTGTAGTGACAGGGATAGCATAGGAGCTTATTGACTGGGACATTGCCTTTTGATTTGGACTTACACAGACTTCCTGATGAGCACCCAAGCTTCTTTAGTTTAGGTAGGGAAATCCATTAGCGTTAAGGACAGATAGGTTTATTTTTCATTGGAATAAAAGTCTTTAGCAATCACCATGTCACCACTTTATCAGTCTTGTAACGCTCACCTGATTCCCGTAGAGGCGCCGGTCTTGACTGGGCGTATACCGTATCTTCAAAGGTGATGTGTAACACACGGCTGGCTCTTTGGGCTGGACCTCTGTGCACTGTATGTCTGACTCGAAGGGTAAGATGTCTGCAGATAGAAAATATGGGATTAATGAACTGGGTTATTGAATGTCTCTCTCTTCTTCCCTTTCTCTTCTCCTGTAGAACCCCGAAGGTTAACGCTCTCACCTTAGGTAAGTGAACGCCGTGCTCTCCATCTGCCTCGGGGCAGGGTGCTGTAACCAGTTTCTTCACTGGATAAGGGGAGCAGGCCTCTTGACTTCAGAGGACTGCTGTCCGTCGTTTACTGCACGAACGGTAAGTTTCGAGTAATTCTAATGTCTTTAAAGTCTTTAGTAATGATGTCTCTTATTTTGCAGGGTTCCGGCGATGGTGGATGACGGGCTGAAGTGAGTTGAAGATGGAGCCCGTGTGATGAATAGAAGCGCCTGGAAGCACGTAAGTAAGCGCTTGTTGCCTGCTTCACGATGCGCTCTAACTGTCGTTTTATTTTGCAGGTACAAGTTCGGAGCGGCTGCAGGGTGCCGGAATACCCACTGGGTTAGATGTGGAAAGGAGTAATGGCACGTGAGTATTAAAGTTCCCCAATGTCTTTAAACGCACCTTGTTTTGTCTTTCAGATGCGGGATGCAGCGCCGAAGGCCTCCGGAGCGTGCGAAGAGTTGGTAAGCTTTTGTCTTTCAGATGCCGGAATGCAGTGTGAAGACCTCCGGAGCGCACGAAGAGTAGGTAAGCCTTTGTCTTTCAGATGTCGGAATGCAGCGCAAGGCGTTGGTGACAGCCGATGGACCAGGTAAGTGAAGAGCTGTCACTGAAGACTGTGCTGTAATGCTAACCTGTTCTTTCTTGTCTTTATAGGTGTTGCTGAAGACTGGATTCAGGATGGTAAGCCTTTTTCCTTAGGCCCAGGATCAGATGCAGAAGACACGATGAGCGTTCTGCTGCAGAGGATGCAGAATAACGCAAAGCAAGATTCATCCATCGGGTGTGGTTTAAATAGCCTCCTGTAGTGCTTAGGTGTCTCCATCCACAGCCACGCCTAGGTAAGAAAAGAGGTCCTGCTTTCCAGAAGAGTTCCAGTGTTCTGAACCTAGGGAGTGGCTCCTGCCCCACCCAACAGGAAAAGTAGTTCCAAACAGAAGAGGATCAGAGGCTCAACTGGCAGGCAAGTAAGCAGCATGGTCTGCTGCAGGTAAGTCCACCCAAGCATTATGAGCCCGGCGCTTCCAGCGCTGGGACTGGGCATATTTATGAGCCTGGTGCCACTGGCGCCAGGACTGGGTCCAAAAGGTCCCATTTGGGACTGGTTGGCACTCGGAACCTGGGTTATGGATCTGCTTCCAAGGGAGTTGGGAAAACCCTGACCTTTTGGAAGCAGAGATCATGACAGTACCCCCCCTCAAGGCCCCTCCCAAACCGGGCTTCTCCGGGGGTTTTGGCTTGTCAGGAAATGTTCGGTGAAATCTTTTGATTAGGCGAGGAGCATGGACATATTCAGCAGGTTCCCAGGATCTCTCTTGGGGGCCGTAGCCTTTCCAGTCAATTAGGTAAAATAGTTTAGATTTGGAGATCTTGGAGTCCAGAATGCTTTTGACTTCAAACTCGAGTTCTCCATCAACTAGGATAGGTTTTGGAGATTTAGTTAGTCGGGTTTGAGGTTGCACGGGTTTTAATAGAGAGACGTGGAAGACCGGATGTATCTTCATGTGCGGGGGTAAGTCCAACTTGACCGCTACTGGGTTTACTATGGTAGTGATGGAATAGGGACCAAGGTATCTTGGGTTGAATGTGCGTGGCCCTTTTAGAGGTAGATATTTGGTGGATAACCGACTTGATCCCCTACTTGATATTGAGGGGCTTCCTTCCGATGTTGATCTGCTCCTTTCTTGTATTGTTCTTTAGCCCTTTGAAGGTGAGAAACAGCTTCCTTAAAGGCTTGGGTGATTGTAGAATGCAGGTAGTCTACTGCTGGTGTTTCAAGATCTTGGAGGGGATCCAACTCCGAGGTTCGAGGGTGACTGCCGTACAAAAGAAAAAACGGGGTTTTCCCAGTTCCCGAATGGACAGAGTTATTGTAGGCATATTCGGCTATCCAAAGGATGTCTTTCCAAGTTTTTTCAGTTTGTTGCAGCATGC
Organism: Ambystoma mexicanum; assembly: GCF_040938575.1. Taxonomy (NCBI): domain Eukaryota; kingdom Metazoa; phylum Chordata; class Amphibia; order Caudata; family Ambystomatidae; genus Ambystoma; species Ambystoma mexicanum. Next base: position 1,476,388,585 of record NC_090937.1, on the reverse strand, counting down.
AGCGTAAATACTGTTCCAGAGTTTGATTGGTCCTCTCGGTTTGTCCGTCGGTCTGAGGGTGGTGACTGGTCGATAGTCTCACATCAATTTGAGCCGACCGACAGCAACTTCGCCAAAAATGAGAAATAAATTGACTACCTCGATCCGAAATTAGAACCGAAGGAAAACCGTGCAGTCGGACGATGTTTTCGAGAAATTCTCGGGACAGAGTTGCTGCTGTTGGCAAGCCTTTGAGCGGAATGAAATGCGCCATCTTGGAGAATCAGTCCACGATTACTAGAATCGTATTGTATCCGGAGCATGGAGGTAGATCGGTGATGAAGTCCATAGAAAGTGTATGCCAAGGGCGAGGTGGGATGTCAATAGGGCGTAAGAGGCCTGCTGGTCTTTCCTTTTGACTCTTGTTTTGGGCGCATACTCCACAGGACATTATAAAGTCTCTGATATCTTTTTTCCAAGACGGCCACCAGAAGTAGCGCTTGATCTTTTCTGAGGTCTTGGCTATACCGGGATGTCCTTCCATTAAAGAATCGTGATAACAAGAGATTACTTTTTTCTGTAAATCTGTGCTGGGTAGGTATAATCGTTCTTGGAAATACAATAAGTTGTCCTTTACTGCAAAGTCCTTTCCCTGCAGATGCCAATTCTGTATGTCTGCTGGAGTTACAAGTTGCCTGGCTTTATCCTTAACTTCCTCTATGGATTGTGTGGCGATTACACCCAGAATTCTTTGTTCGGGAATGATTGGTACAGGTTTAGGGTTGATCAAGTGTTCTTCCACTCCCATCCGAGAAAGGGCATCAGCTTTACCGTTTTTTGTACCAGGTCGATAGGTAATTATGAAGTCAAACTCGGCAAAGAATAATGCCCAACGGAGTTGTCTAGAGGATTGGGCTTTTGCGGTTTTCAAATATTGCAGGTTTCGGTGATCCGTAATCACAGTAACGCTGTGTCGGGCCCCCAGCAGATAATGCCGCCAAGCCTTAAAGGCAGACTTGATAGCCAGAAGTTCCTTGTCAGTAATCGTGTAATTGATTTCAGGAGGCGAGAATTTGCGGGACCAAAATGCCACGGGATGCAACTGATTGGTTACCGGATCCTTTTGTGATAGAACTGCCCCCATGGCAAGTCTTGAAGCATCAGTTTCCACGATGTAGGGGAGTTCGGGGCGAGGGTGTTTTAAGATTGGTGCAGAGATAAATTTAGTCTTCAAATCCTGGAAAGCTTGTTCCGCCTCGGTAGACCATTCAAAACGTTTGTTTTTCTTTAACAAGGCAGTGATGGGCTGGACTATTCGAGAGAATTCGGGGATAAACCTGCGGTAAAAGTTAGCGAAGCCTAACATGCTTTGCACACCTTTTACGGAGGATGGTGATGGCCATTTGAGAACTGCATCGACCTTCTTTGAATCCATACGCACTCCGCCAGGTGATAATATGAATCCCAAGAATTCAACTTCAGTCACGTTGAAAACACATTTTTCCAACGTAGCGAAAAGTTTGTGTTGACGCAATCTTTCGAGGACCATTTTCACGTGTTTCCGATGTTCAGATTCCGATGAAGAATAAACGAGGATGTCGTCAATGTAAACAACAACACACACATCTATGAGCTCTCTGAGGACATCGTTCATAAAATATTGAAAGGCGGCCGGGGCATTGCAAAGTCCGAAGGGCATGACTTGATATTCAAGTAGCCCATACTTGGTGCGGAAGGCCGTCTTCTATTCATCGCCCTGTTTTACTCGTACCAAGTGGTAAGCTCCTCTAAGATCCAGCTTTGTATATATGCATGCTTTTCTGACTTGGTCCAGGAGTTCAGGGATCAAAGGTAACGGATATCTATTCTTAACGGTGATCTGGTTCAGGGAGCGATAATCTATACAAGTTCTAAGGTCTCCTTCCTTTTTTGGAACGAAGAACAAAGCTGAAGAAGCAGGGGACTTGGAAGGACGAATAAACCCATTTGCCAGGTATTGATCCAGGTATTGTCGAAGGTGAAGGTTCTCAGGCTCGGTGAGGGCATAAATTCTACTACAAGGAGGAGTAGATCCAGGTATCAGGTCTATCTGGCAGTCATAAGACCTATGAGGAGGTAGAGAGTTAGCCTGATCCTTCCGGAAAACATCTTGGTATTCTAGGTATTCGGGAGGTAACTGGGGAGTCTCTGAAGAAATTGCTGCCAGTGCAACACCAGGTGGAGGGTGACAAGTAGAGACACATTCTGGAAACTGGACCGTTCTTGCTCGCCAATCGATCAGAGGATTGTGTTTCTCTAACCAAGGTATTCCTAGAATAATCTGAAACTGAGGGGCCTTGATCACATCGAACACGATCTTCTCATGGTGTCCATCTTGACTTACTAGCGTCACTTCTTGAGTGGTATGCGTTACTGGCCCGGAGGCTATCTCCGTACCATCCACCATAGTAATGACGTCCTTTACAGCCTTGGGACAAAGAGTTAGATTCATCCTCAAAACCATTTCATGATCCACATAATTGCCGATGGCACCGCTGTCGACGTAAGCTTCAATTGCATGTAATCGATCCGGATTATCAGGGCTAATGAGGACCATAGGTATCACGAAATGCGAGGTCACGGAACTGGTTTTCACGCTCAGCAAGAGGACCTCTATTCTTGTCGGGCGAGGTCGTTTCCCTGCTCAGAGTTTGTAACTTTGGTAACTGCAGCTCCGACTGCCTTCTTGGCAGGTTTCAACGGACAGTCTCGAAGAAAGTGCCCTGAGTTTCCGCAATAGAGGCATAATTGCAACTGTTTTCTCCTTTCCCGCTCCTTTTGTGTTAGAGGACCTTTCAGACCCCCTATTTGCATGGGTTCCCCGGAGTCTACTCCTTTGGAAGGAGTTGGCGGTTTGGAAAATACTCGAGCCTCAAACTTGGAACGATCGGCCTTCCTGTTCTGCAGTCTGTGATCTATTTGAACGACTATGTCTATATAGTCCGAACAATCTTGTGGGGGATTCACTACTTGGGCTAACACATCTTTGAGCTCTCCACGTAGACCTCTATAAAACAGCGTAATCCTTTTGTCCTCAGGCCATTGAGTTTCCACTATCAGTCTGTTGAAAGACGCAACATAAGCCAAAAGGTCTTGATTACCTTGTCGCAATGAAAGAAGCTCATTGTCCAAGGCATGCCCCTGTGAATGTCTTGCGAACAGTTTTTCCATACTAAGCTGAAAAGCTTGAAAATCATGGAGGACCGGATCATCTTGATTTACTAGAGGGATCAACCAGTCTGCCGCATTGCCACTAAGGTACGAAAGCACGAAAGCTACTTTAGCTTGATCAGTTGGAAAGGCTGCTGGCCGGCATAAGAAATGCAACCGGCACTGATTGATAAATACTGCAAACCTCTTTGGGTCACCAGAAAATCGTTCGGGCGGAGCCAGAGGTACATTCCCAGGTAGGTTGATCTGCACTGGATTCATAGAGGATGTAGAAGGAAGATTTCCCCCAGATGCGGGTAACGGGGTCTGTCCGGCTTGTGACTGTAGCAATTGTCTAGCGAGATAATCTGTTCGCTCCTTGGAAATAATCAGTTCCCTTCTTAGAGCGTTCGTTTCCTGACGGGCTGCATGCACTTCTGCCCTTAGTTCCCCAAGTAACTGGGCTAGTTGGTCGGTATCCGAGGTTTCCATAGCGCCTGGACGGGGGTTTTGTGGTAGGCTTTGCATTCTGTAACGCTCACCTGATTCCCGTAGAGGCGCCGGTCTTGACTGGGCGTATACCGTATCTTCAAAGGTGATGTGTAACACATGGCTGGCTCTTTGGGCTGGACCTCTGTGCACTGTATGTCTGACTCGAAGGGTAAGATGTCTGTAGATAGAAAATATGGGATTAATGAACTGGGTTATTGAATGTCTCTCTCTTCTTCCCTTTCTCTTCTCCTGTAGAACCCCGAAGGTTAACGCTCTCACCTTAGGTAAGTGAACGCCGTGCTCTCCATCTGCCTCGGGGCAGGGTGCTGTAACCAGTTTCTTCACTGGATAAGGGGAGCAGGCCTCTTGACTTCAGAGGACTGCTGTCCGTCGTTTACTGCACGAACGGTAAGTTTCGAGTAATTCTAATGTCTTTAAAGTCTTTAGTAATGATGTCTCTTATTTTGCAGGGTTCCGGCGATGGTGGATGACGGGCTGAAGTGAGTTGAAGATGGAGCCCGTGTGATGAATAGAAGCACCTGGAAGCAAGTAAGTAAGCGCTTGTTGCCTGCTTCACGATGCGCTCTAACTGTCGTTTTATTTTGCAGGTACAAGTTCGGAGCGGCTGCAGGGTGCCGGAATACCCACTGGGTTAGATGTGGAAAGGAGTAATGGCACGTGAGTATTAAAGTTCCCCAATGTCTTTAAACGCACCTTGTTTTGTCTTTCAGATGCGGGATGCAGCGCCAAAGGCCTCCGGAGCGTGCGAAGAGTTGGTAAGCTTTTGTCTTTCAGATGCCGGAATGCAGTGTGAAGACCTCCGGAGCGCACGAAGAGTAGGTAAGCCTTTGTCTTTCAGATGTCGGAATGCAGCGCGAGGCGTTGGTGACAGCCGATGGACCAGGTAAGTGAAGAGCTGTCACTGAAGACCGTAATGCTAACCTGTTCTTTCTTGTCTTTATAGGTGTTGCTGAAGACTGGATTCAGGATGGTAAGCCTTTTTCCTTAGGCCCAGGATCAGATGCAGAAGACACGATGAGCGTTCTGCTGCAGAGGATGCAGAATAACGCAAAGCAAGATTCATCCATCGGGTGTGGTTTAAATAGCCTCCTGTAGTGCTTAGGTGTCTCCTTCCACAGCCACGCCTAGGTAAGAAAAGAGTTCCTGCTTTCCAGAAGAGTTCCAGTGTTCTGAACCTAGGGAGTGGCTCCTGCCCCACCCAACAGGAAAAGTAGTTCCAAACAGAAGAGGATCAGAGGCTCAACTGGCAGGCAAGTAAGCAGCATGGTCTGCTGCAGGTAAGTCCACCCAAGCATTATGAGGCCGGCGCTTCCAGCGCTGGGACTGGGCATATTTATGAGCCTGGTGCCACTGGCGACTGGACTGGGTCCAAAAGGTCCCAATTGGGACTGGTTGGCACTCGGAACCTGGGTTATGGATCTGCTTCCAAGGGAGTTGGGAAAACCCTGACCTTTTGGAAGCAGAGATCATGACAAGTCTCTTCATTCCTTGTTGCCACACTAATCCCTGCTCACCCAGGCAGAACCTGCGAGGAACCACTACACTTCTCAATGAAGCCTGGCCATGTAGGACACAAAGGCTGGGGCTCCAGGTAGGTCCTTCTCCACACTGCCCACCCCGTGTGGCCCCACAGAAGGTGCAACCCTCACAGACCCATGGAAGTACTGGAAGCCCCATGCATGCTGTTGGTATCATTGGGTTTCCTCATCTTCACCACACACCCTGTCTGGCCCTGGGGTGGGTGGACTGGCTCCCAGGCCATGCCGCCTTTTTACCCGGGCATGCATGCACCACACAATTCTTTTAAAAAAAATGTATTTGGCATTTGGTTAAAAATGTAAAACTTTTACCAATCTTGACTAGTACAACATCAATTCCAAACAAAACACTTAAAAACAAGAAACAGAAAAAGTGTAGGAAAAAGCATCCCCTTTAGTAAAAGCATGAAACCACAACACATTTCATTAAAATTGCAATAAGAACCACACAATCTGGGACTCTCACTCTCCACCGGTCTGCCCAGTCTGGCCTCTGGGTGGACCGTAACTACACAGATCTTGCCCTGATTCAGGGGCACCCGCTCACGTGGCCCTAAGCTGGGGTACTTCCTCAGCTGGGACACACCCCACACAAGGCCTAGGGCCTTTGATCTTTTGCTGGGCTGCAGCTCGCCTACACTGCCTCGCCAGCCACCTCCCTGATGCTATGGTAGGGCCACTCGAGGCTACGGCCCCCCAGGGAGCGCTAATCCTCCTTCTTCTTTCCCTTTTATCCTCCCTCATTTCTCTGTACATCCTTGCCTGCCTTACTTTGTTTTATCCCTTCCAAATGACACCTCTCACTGTCTTTCCTTCAGAGTGAATTCCCCTGCGAAATCTTTCTCAGGTAAATCCATTCTTGCTAGCAGGGGAGACCTGCTCATTGTCCATTGTCACAGAGTTCGGTGTGTCCCCCATGGTGGTGATACATAGACCAGTCAGGAAAGACCAGTTACGCAAATAAGTACATTAAATAAAGACTTTGTTAAAACCTCTGTGCCCTTGTTTATTTCTCTTCTACTGTTTTGCCTACCTATCCTATATTAACCTAACATATACTTTTCTATGTTATATCTTGAAGATAGTCCATATAAAGTTGACTAACATGCATCGATATTAATTCATAGTACACGCCCCCCCTCCTGTCCTCCTCCTTGCATATGTTCTGGGAAAAAGGTGCTGCAAGATAGCCAACAGAATTCCTAAGCCACAAACTTGGTATGTTGTGACGCAAGCACCATGGGTGCACTTCTATTAGCAGTAAATCCATCATCTACAGAGTCCCACAATGGTCCCTCCTCTGCCCTGGGATCTTCAAACATTACATGGAAGTGCTCTGAACCATCCTGGCTCCACAGATCATCCACATTCACCAATACAGAAATGACACGCAGATCTACCTCAAGAGCACCTCAATCGAAGACATCCACAGACTCAACACCCGCCTCACATTGTTTCATTCCTGGATATCCAGTGATTACCTGAAGCTTAACCACTATGACCATATTTCTACTGTTGACCAACAACAGCAATAACTGTGATATCCAGTCCTGGCTCTCTTCTATAAACCTTGAGGGCTTCACATCTCAGTTGGCCACTTGTGCTACGTCCTGCAGGGTTATCCCAGACAGACACCTTTTCCTCCAAGCAGAACATAGCAAGGAAGACACAAACAGCTTGACACCATGTTTCTCTCCTGTGGAAAATCAAGCCCTTCATCACAGAAGACAACTTGAGATCCAAGCCTTGGTCCTCCCCACCTGGATGGTCAAAATGCCTTTTTGGAATGCCTTCTGGCAGCTACCCTGGCACACCTGAAGTAGGTGTTACATAATGCAGCACGACTAAGCAAAGGACTCTGCAAATTCGACCACTCATTGAACTGCACTGGCTCCCACTATGAGCATCTATCATCTTCAAATCCTGCTGCATCATATACAAGGCTGTTGCCCTGAAGTCCCCAAGGTACCTTACTGAGAAACTCAACATCTCCAGGGGCCTATGATCCACCAGAAGTAAGGACATGTGCAGACTTGAACTCTACTTGTGCAGGAAAGAAAGATACAGATGATATGCCTTCTCTGCCTTTGCCCCCAGATACTAGAACTTCCTCCCTGTTAAAACCAAACTCACTGCTTCTCTTCTACCTACCATGAAGGAGCGCAACACTCTCCTCTTTAAGGAGTAACTCTTCCCTTACACCTAGTTCTATACACACTCCCCTCCCCACCTAACCTGAGGGTAGGTGATCTTCTTCCCCCTGATTCCTCCCCTGGTTACTTGCAGATCCCTTGCTGCCAAATTGCCTACCCTCCCCCTCCACTGTTATTAGCTTCCTCCTCCCTCCCTCACTGTGTTCTTCCCCTTATGACTTGCAAAGTGCTCTGTTGCATCCCAAAGCTAGGTCTGTGCTCAATAAATACCTTCATAATAATAATAATGAAATTGTATTTTTATTATTATTATAATGATAATTATTATTAATAATAATAATATTAATATTGGGCATCAAGAGTAAAGCCAGCATGATTAGTGGTCTTTCGTGGTACTGGCCTACATTGAGGCCAGCCTACACATTTTAATTTGCTTTGTCATGCTATATTTGTACTGGGCATTAAGGGTAAAGCAAACATGATAAGTGTCATTACATGGCTATGCTGGCCTATATTGGTGTAGCCAGTCTGGATATATTTTCTTACTGTGGCATGGCACTTTTTATTGGGAATCAAGGGTAAAGCAAAAATAACAAGTGTTACTAGATGGCTAGACTGCCATGCACTGGTGATTTCTAATCTCGATATATTTTCTTACTGTGGCATGGTATTTCCTACTGGCATCAAGGGTAAAGCAAATATGATGGGTGTTATTACCTGCCTCAACTGACCTATAGTAGTGCAGCAAGTCTGGCTATGTTTTTTTTAGTGTTGCATGGCAATGTTTACTGACATAAAGGATAAAGCCAGTAAAATTAGTGTTCTTACGTGTATGTTTTCTTTTAATTATTGTGAATTGGTTTACACAAGACAAACATTGCACAATTTAAAATACATAACATAGACATTTTCCATACAGTTTAAATACAAAATTACATTTGAATTACAATCACTAAAAAACTATAAAATGTCATCAAAATGTAGATCATTATCTTTAAAAATCCATGAGATAAAGTGAATAGCTGCCAGAATCTGAATAGTCAGGGTACCTGCCAGTATCCAAACCCAGAATACGTTATTATTAATTCCATTAACTTTATGTACCAATTGACTAAAATCTGCATTTCTTTGGTGTAATAATAGAGAACACTCTAAGTGATGTTTTAAAGACTCAATTGCTTTATATACCCTACTTGTTCTATTGGCTCTATTAGTCCAAACTCTTGCTCCCAAAACTTCAAATGTTGGATACAGATTAAAATACAATTTCATAAAAGTTTGTCTCCAAATTTGATCTTGGAACTTTAAAAGATATCCCGCTAAGATACCAGCTGCTCTTTCCCTCACGAACTAGACATAAATCATTCTTAGTTCAGCAATTTTTTCCTTAGCCAGATTACGATTGTTTTCACGTATATCCATGCATATGTCAGACTATCTTGATATAGTTTGACACTCTAGATTCCAGCTATGCAGAGTATTAGATGCTGTATTATGCATAGCCCAATTTATATCCTCATACAAAGAATGTATGCGGGGCTCAATCATTTTTAAATATATCATTATGACTTTTCAGTACACTAGTGCTGCCAAAGAGAACAAGCCCAGCAAGTTTTGCATTAGAGAAACTGGAAGAGAAAGCAGTAAGCCCAAAACACGTCTCCACAACAAACCTTCCAGCTCATGTCGCTCTACTGGCCTACATTGTTGCAACCCATTCAGGCATTTTCTTTTACTGTGGTATGGAATGCCATCAAAGGTAAAGCCAACATGAAGAGTGTTCTAACATGTCCATGTTTGTCTTTATTGGTGCAGCCTGTCTTGAAATATTTTGTTAGTGTAGCATAGCAATTTTTACTCTGCATCAACGGTAAAACAAATATGATGAGTGTTGATATGTGGTCATACATGCCTAAATTGGTGGTGCCAGTCTGAACATATTCTTCTACTATCATATGGCATTTTTCGTGGCAAATCCAACAGGATTATGAAGTATGTTCTGATGTGGGATAATGACATATATTAGCAGAGCCAGCAAGACCATGTTTCTTACAGCATCATTATTGACATGATGTGTTCTACTGGCATATACTGTGGGAAAGGGCATCATGAAAATGCATTGGAAAATGTCCCTCGGTACTTTTGGTGGCTTGCATCTATTGGATTTTTTCATGTGTTACCCTACACAACCGATTGCAAACTGTGAGGCATCTTATCTATTTTTTCACATACATGTTGCTGTAAAATGCACTATTGTAATCCCTTATTTTAAAATGTTTAACAAAGCTTTGGAATATAAATGCTACTTCAGTTTCTTCACTGAGCATTTCAATGTATTTCACATTAATTGTTGAGGAGAGTGAAGACTATGGGAATCTGGATAGGGGGGAAAAAAAGTCCCTGGTAGCCCACTATAGCGAGGCACGGCACTGCATTGCATGGTGGTAGGAAGGTAATTGGTGAAATCTTGGGCCGGGTCCTACCACTAGGTGCTATCCCCACAGTCCCTATTAACTCCTACTAACTTTGCTACTAACTTTGCATGTTTGTTGAAATGGACTCTATTCCATCTTTGCCAGTCCCAAATATAATGGAGCCACAGGACAGGTCAGTTTGTGATCTCTACCCTAATGTGGACATTACACGCAAAACTATGTTTTCTGACAATATCCTGCAACACCTGGAGGAAACGGTTGAGGGGTCGGCCAGAGGAGGGTGCACCTCGCAACGGGGGTTGGACTCGTCGCTCACCCGTGGGCCTCCCACTGGATCGTCCAACAACGAGCCTGAGGTTGGAGCAGCGTTCGGGGATGCACTGGGTGTCGGCAGAGAAAAGTCTGTTGAGGAGCCTCAAGGGGAATTAATTTGTGCAGCCCCTTCAATGATGTCGGACCCGAGTTCCTCATCTCTACTGAGTAATGAGTCAAACTCGTTCAATGGGGACCAGACACCTAAATCGTGGCCAAACAATCTAGGCAATGCTGATCTATTTGTTTTTGGTACTGGAAATCGGAAAAACATCTTTAAAGCCCAACAGCAAAGGTCAAATCAGGGCTGGAAACCTTTTGGCATCACCCCTGTGGTGGGCCTAAATAATTCAGCTGTGATTAAGGTTAACCAGCCCTACAAGGGTAACCATCAGCCGGAGTCCTTGGATCCATCTTTTCCTCACCCGAACTTTGGCTCACTTGATAATCGGGGGGAAATGCTTAAGGTCCAGGGGTTAAAAGGAGAGTCACTGTCAAATGCGGGGGGTCCACACTTCTGTCGTGTGGGTCGCCCCCCTAGGTTTCATAAAGGGTATTTTCTGCAGCAGGCTCCTTTCCCCAGTAAACGCTTTAGAAGGCAACTTTCTCCTACGGATGAAGACCTCTTGACAGTTCTGGATACAACCCAGGTGGAGGAAGAGCCAAAAAAGGACCCCCACATAGATTCCAAAATGATTATAGCTTTTGCGCTTGTTATGGCTCCCTTCATGAAACTAATTGAATCTCAAAATGACCAACTCCGCGACCACACGACTAAAATTGCTATGCTGCATTCTAAAATGATTTTCGTAGAAGGGTTCATCTCAGCGCTCCAACTCAATCTGGACAAAAATGCGTATCAGACAGTACAAATTTTGAAGAGCATTATTGAGCCGATTATCAAGGAAAAAGAAAAGAGAAGATCAGAGAGGTTGAGCTCGCAATCAGTGGCAGTGGGTGGATCCCTTTCGGGTGTGGCAAATCCAGTAGAGGTATCTACCGCTACGGACATCACTGTTAAGAAGGGCCCCAACGAAAGGGTCCCCTACACAAAACAAATGGACAAATCAACAAGCACTGATATCTGCACCATGGCCGACAGTGCTATGGAGAAGTTGGACTGTTCTTCAAAAGATGTAAGCACATCAGCGACCAACGGGGCCACTACCCTGTTTTTTTTTGGGCACACCCTACACCATCAGGAGGGTGTGCCCAAAAAAAGAATGTTAAACTATTTGACTTGTTTACAAAACCACAGATCGGCCTAGTTCCATCAGACGCTGAAAAATGAGTAGTAAAAAAAACGGCGCGAGGAACTATGAAAAAGCCAAAATCTTGTCAAAAAAACAAACAGGCTGTGTCAATACGAATTCACTGACCAGCCTTACTCGTACTACAGCTACAAAAAGATTACCATTACCTAGAAACCTGGTGCCTCCAGATAAACTGTCCATCTTTGAGAGATCTACAAAGAAACCAGGCGCAGTCTCCACAAAATCCACAAACGCGACACTAGGCGCAGTTGATGAAGATACATCCACTGAGAAGGAGAGTGATAGTGTGGAAATTTTCCTTATGGATCTATCGGTGTATACTGAAACAAACGTCTCTTGGGCAGAGGAGGTGGGGTCCGCTTCGTCAGAAATTGATAGCACTATGGAGGACGATGACCCGCCCGAAACTGTCAAGGTTAAAGGTATTGAGCGGAAGCTCGAAGTAGTCGACTTAAAGTCCAAAAACGGTGGTGGCAGCCCCGCCGTAAACATCAATCTCTTACCAGTTAACCAGAAATTTTCGGGTGGTGAATCCACTAAGAAATTTATGTGGAAGTCCAAAGTCCACCCTTCGAGGGTTAACTTGGCACCTACCTCAGCACAAGACATGGAGGTTACCGAAACTATTAGACCCTTGGGTTTCAGGACCCTGGAAAGCAAGAGAATCCAACTGGCACTTAAGCTCACCGAAAACGAAAAAAATATCAGTGCTCACAAAGAACTTCAAAATGGTCCTAGAAGATCAGTGTCCTGGGTTGAGCAAACATTGGTGGAGCCACCCTCTGGGCCCAAAATTCAAATTGAAGAAAAAGGGCCCGAAACCAAGGCTGTTTGTTACGCTCACCTGGCACCCACAGGGGCGTCAGCCGAACCCGGACTGCTGCGGCCTCCACCCACGTGATGCATAGTGCAGCGATGACTGACTGGATCTGCCCTCCTAATCTTGTCTGCTTGGCCCGTAGAAATATTCTCCTACAAGTGGAGAGATGGATTTAGCCACTTGTGGATTCAAGTGATAGCACCCCCACTGTCCTCCCCACTAAACACCTCTGAAGCGCCCTCTCAGCAATCTCACCTTATATTCTTGAAGGATGAGCCCTCCATCCTGCGAAGCACGCAGGGGCGCGTTGATGACCAGTTACTTCACTGGCCTGAAGATATTGGAAGAGTTGTAGACGAACCCTGACTCCAAAAGGTCCTGGCGAAGAGCCGTAAGTATATAGTTCGTAAGAGTTCAAAATGTCTGGAATTCACTCCTGTCCAATTCCTCTTTTATCTTGCAGCTTTGACCCAAAAAGAAGATTGACAGCTGAAAGCGCTCTGGTAAAAGTCTGTGTTACCCAACACTGTCCGATAAATAATGCCAAGGGTTAAACTTGCTGCTTTCTCCTTATCTTACAGGTGCGGCATAAGAAGATGTGGCGTGCTGATGAATTATACCTCCGGCGGTAAAATCAGGTAAGCATATGGCGGCTAAAGAGATTGTCTCTGTCTGTTCTCTCTGCTCACCTTGTTGTTTCTTGTCCCCCTTAGGTGCCGGGATTCGGTGATGTAAAGATGGACACAGTGCCGGATCGAAGAGATGCTGCGTGGAACGGTGAGTATGGCGCGGCGCTGCTGCTGGCGATGCGACACGTTTAAAACAAAGACTTTCCTCTGGTTTGAAGATGCGATGAATCCGGAATCAGGTAAGAAATCAGGTAATACTCTTGTTCTAACCTTTGCTTCTTTCCTTCTTTCTAGGTGCTCCAGGTTCGAGGCGGGTGTGGCAGAAGGCTGGATGCTGCTGCTGGCACGGTGAGCGTTACGCTGCTGGATGCAGAATAACGCGAAGCGAGTGCTGCTCTTCGGGCGTGGTTTAAATAGCCTCCAAAGTAGTCCCAGGTAGGTATTCCTCCCCGACCACACCCGAGTAACAAAATAGTCCCTAAGGTAAAGTAGTCCCTTCCAGGCCTCACATGGGCTTGGATCTTCTTGCAGCATGGTCTGCATCAGGTAAGTGTGCACCTATGAGCCTGGCGCCTATGGCGCCAGGACTGATGTCCCATATGAGCCTGGCGCCATAGGCGCCAGGACTGAACCCAGACAGCCCCTAGCAGGGGTTGCTGGATTTTCTCAAGGCGACATGATGCCTGCTCCCGGGGCTGATGGACGTGGTCTGGATGCCCGGGGGTATGCATCATGACAGCACTCCCTCTCAAGGCCCCTCCTAAAGTCGTTCCTCCCCTTGGTCCTGGTTTGTCTGGGAAGTCCCGATGGAATCTCTTCACTAATCGTGGTGCATGAACGTGGTCACCAGGCTCCCATGACCTTTCCTGTGGCCCGTAACCTTTCCAATCGATTAAGTAAAAAAGTTTTGATTTAACCACCTTGGAGTCCAGGATGCTTTTCACCTCGAATTCAGGTTCTCCATCTATCAAGATAGGATCTGGTGGTTTGGTTAATCTTGTTCCTGGTTGAACTGGTTTTAAAAGTGAAACATGAAAGACAGGATGAATTCACATATTGGAGAGTAATTCCAGTTTGACGTCCACCGGGTTGATAATGGCCTTAATGGTGTAAGGTCCCAAATATCTAGTATTAAAAGTCTGAGTTCCTTTCAGAGGTATGTGTTTTGTAGCTAGCCAAACCTGATCTCCAATTTGGTACTGTGGAGTTTCACTTCTATGTAGATCAGCATTTTTCTTGTATTTCTCTTTTGCTTGCTTCAAATGTTCTGTCGCTTCCTTGAAGGCTTGTGTAATAGTAGAATGTAAATGACTAACTGCAGGCATTTCTAAGTGCTGAGGCGAATCAAGTTCTGAGGCTCGTGGGTGGTGTCCATATATGGTACAAAAGGGGCTTTGTCCGGTTCCTGAATGTACAGAGTTATTGTATGCATATTCAGAAATCCATAAAATATCTTTCCAATTACTTTCGGTCTAGTGAAGCATGCAACGAAGGTACTGTTCAAGGGTCTGGTTGGTCCTCTCCGTCTGACCATCGGTCTGGGGATGGTGACTGGTTGATAACCTTACGTCGATTTGCGCCAATTGGCAACATTTCTTCCAAAAATGTGAAATAAATTGACTACCTCAGTCAGAGACCAATACAGAAGGAAACCCGTGTATTCGAACAATGTTTTCGAGGAACTCCTTGGCCAGGACTGAAGCAGAAGGTAATCCCTTCAAAGGAATAAAGTGGGCCATCTTGGAAAAAAGATCCGCGATAACTAGAATGGTGTTAAATCCATTACATGGAGGTAGATTAGTAATAAAGTCTAAAGATAAGGTGTGCCATGGTGTAGGTGGAATATCCAAAGGTTGTAAAAGGCCAGTTGGTTTTTTCTTCTGACTCTTGTTTTGGGCGCAAATGCTGCAAGACATCACAAATGACTTTATATCTTTTTGCCAGGTGGGCCACCAGAATTGTCTCTTAATTTTGGCTTCGGTTTTTGCGATACCTGGGTGACCTTCCATTAGGGTATCATGATAATTGGAGGTGACAAGTTCCTGTAATTCCTTGTGTGGTAGAAATAGTCGTCTTTGATAGTAGGGTAGGTCATTGATGACTGAGTAATCTGGGCCTTTCTTTACCCAGTCCTGCAGGGCTGCTGGATTCAAGAGTTGTTGGATTTTTAAATGAATTTCTTCTAGTGTCTGTAAAGTAGTTATGCCAAGAATTCTTTGTTCAGAAATTATAGGCACCGGCTCCGGGTTCGCATATGCTTCTTCCATTCCTATTCGGGATAAGTCATCTGCCTTGCCATTTTTACAGCCTGGTCGATAAGTGATCACAAAATCGAATTCGGCATAAACAATGCCCATCGAAGTTGCCGCGATGATTGGGCTTTGGCTGTTTTTAGATACTGCACGTTCCGGTGATTGGTGATTACAGTAATGGTATGCCTGGCACTGAGAAGATAGTGTCGCCAAGCCTTAAAGGCGGATTTGATGGCTAATAACTCTTTATCGGTAACCGCATAGTTTAACTCGGGTGCCGAGAACTTTCTGGACCAAAATGCCACTGGGTGAAGTTGACCAGTTTCAGGATCCTTCTGGGACAGGACAGCTCCCATGGCTAAACTGGATGCATCAGTTTCCACTATGTATGGAAGCTCTAGGCGTGGATGCTTTATGACAGGCGCAGATGTGAATTTCGCTTTCAGCTCTTGGAAGGCCTTTTCAGCCTCTTCGGTCCACAAGAAACGTTTGTTCTTTCGCAAAAGTGCTGTGATAGGATGTACAACATGTGAGAAGTCCGGAATGAATCTGTGGTAGAAATTGTCAAATCCGCGCATGCTTTGCACCCCTTTAACTGAACTAGGTGATGGCCACTTGAGAATTGCGTCCACCTTTCGTGAGTCCATTCGGACTCCTTTTGGAGTCAAGATAAATCCAAGGAATTCAACTTCCGTAACATGAAAAACACATTTTTCCAATTTTGCATATAACTTGTGCTGGCGTGGTTTCTCAAGGACTGCACGTACGTGCTTAACATGGTCTGATTCTGTGGAGGAGTACACAAGGATATCGTCTATGTATACGACAACACAGACGTCAATGAGTGCACGAAAGACATAGTTCATAAAATACTGGAAGGCTGCTGGTGCATTGCACAACCCGAAGGGCATCACCTGATACTCGAATAAACCGTACTTGGTGCGAAAGGCCATCTTCCATTCGTCGCCTTTCTTTACACGTACCAGATGATATGCCCCTCGGAGATCTAACTTAGTGTAGATACAAGCATCCTTTACTTGGTCTAGTAATTCGAGGATCAGAGGCAATGGGTACCGGTTTTTTACCGTAATCTGATTTAGTGTTCGGTAGTCTATGCACGTTCTGAGGTCACCTTCCTTTTTTGGCACGAAGAACAAAGCTGAGGATACAGGAGACTTGGAAGGGCGAATAAAGCCATTGGCAAGGTACTGGTCTAAGTAGTGTCGTAGGTGAAGGTTCTCAGGTTCCGTAAGGGCATAGATCCTGCTACAAGGGGGTTGTGCACTGGGTATGAGATCGATTTGACAATCGTACGATCTGTGAGGAGGTAAGGTGTTTGCCTGTTACTTTTGGAAGACATCCTGGAATTCTTGTATTCTGGAGGTAGTTGCATGACTGCTGTGGATACTGTGGCCAGGCCTGCGTTCTGATTTTTCTTTGGGTAACAGGTTTATGCACAATCCGGGAAGGTTATTCTCTTCTCTCGCCAATCAATACAAGGATTATGTGTTTCCAACCAAGGTATCCCCAGTATTATTTGGAACTGTGGGGATTTGATTAGATCAAACACAATAGTCTCTTGATGCCCATCCTGACCCAATAGTGTCATCTCTGCGGTGGAATGAGTTACAGGCCCAGAGGCTATTTCAGTTCCATCGACTGTGGTGATGACATCTGAGGTGATTTTTCGGCAGAGAGGTAGAGTCATCCTGGAAGCCAATTCGTGGTCCATATAGTTCCCTACGGCCCCGCTATCAATGTATGCCCTTACTGTGTGCATATGTGAGGGTTGTTTAGGATCAATTAGGACCATTGGTATGATTAGATGCGAGGCCTGAGTGTCCTTCTTTAAGCTCGGCAAGCGGACCTCTAGGCTTGTCGGGCATGGGCGTTTTCCGAATCAGGCTCTTTTAGACTTTTATCAGCAACTCCTACCACCTTCTTGGGTGGTTTTATAGGGTAATCCCGTAGAAAATGTCCTGAGGTTCCACAGTACAGACACAATTGCATCTGTCTTCTTCTTTCCCTTTCCTTTTGAGTTAAGGGTCCTTTGACAACCCCGATTTGCATAGGTTCTGATGCATCTGTTCCTTTGGGGGTAACGTTGGATTTAACCAATACCCGATTTTCGAACTTAGCTCGATCAGCCTTTCTATTCTGGAGTCGTTGATCCAGCTGGACCACTAAGTCTATAAACTCTGCGCAATCCTGAGGTGGGTTCACAACTTGAGCCAAAACGTCTTTAAGTTCTCCCCGAAGTCCACGATGAAACAATGTAATTCGTTTTCCTCAGGCCATCCGGTTTCCACTATCAATCTATTGAAGGTTGTGATATAGGTTAGAAGATCCTGGTTACCCTGTCGTAGGGACAAAAGTTCGTTATCCAGGGCCTGTCCTTGAGAGTACCGGGCAAATAGTCTTTCCATGCTCGTTTGAAAGCCCTGAAAATCCAGAAGAATTGGGTCATTCTGAGTAACTAGTGGAATTGACCAATCAGCTGCACTGCCGCTGAGATATGATAATACAAAGGCTACCTTGGTTTGATCGTTTGGGAAGGCTCCTGGCCTGCATAAAAAGTGCAAGCGGCATCGGTTCATAAACACGGCAAACCTTTTGGGATCTTCGGCAAAGCGTTCGGGTGGCGCTAATGGAATATTTCCTGGTAGGTTTATTTGCACAGGGTTACTCGATAACACAGGAGCTGGGTTTCCCCCGGAACCAGGTAGGGGTGCTTGTCCAGCTTGAGTTTGCAGCAGTTGTCTAGCGAGATCATCTGTGCGATCCTTCGATACAATTAGTTCTCATCTGAGGGCATTAGCCTCTTGGCGAGCGGAGTGCACTTCCGCCCTAAGTTCCCCCAATAGTTGGGCCAGTTGGTCGGTTTCTGAGCTTTCCATAACGCCCGGGTGGGGATTTGTAGATAGGCTTTGCGTTCTGTTACGCTCACCTGGCTCCCACAGGGGCGTCGGTCGGACCCGGCCTCCACCCACGTGATGCGTAGTGCAGCGGTGACTGACTGGATCTGCCCTCCTAATCTTGTCTGCTTGGCCCGTAGAAATATTCTCCTACAAGTGGAGAGATGGATTTAGCCACTTGTGGATTCAAGTGATAGCACCCCCACTAAACACCTCTGAAGTGCCCTCTCAGCAATCTCACCTTATATTCTTGAAGAATGAGCCCTCCATCCTGCGAAGCACGCAGGGGCGCATTGATGACCAGTTACTTCACTGGCTTGAAGATATTGGAAGAGTTGTAGACGAATCCTGACTCCAAAAGGTCCTGGCGAAGAGCCGTAAGTATATAGTTCGTAAGAGTTCAAAATGTCTGGAATTCACTCCTGTCCAATTCCTCTTTTATCTTTCAGCTTTGACCCAAAAAGAAGATTGACAGCTGAAAGCGCTCCGGTAAAAGTCTGTGTTACCCAACACTGTCCAGTAAATAATGCCAAGTGTTAAACTTGCTGCTTTCTCCTTATCTTACAGGTGCGGCATAAGAAGATTTGTGGCGTGCTGATGAATTATACCTCCGGCGATAAAATCAGGTAAGCATATGGCGGCTAAAGAGATGGTCTCTGTCTGTTCTCTCTGCTCACCTTGTTGTTTCTTGTCCCCATTAGGTGCCGGGATTCGGCGATGTAAAGTTGGAGACAGCGCCGGATCGAAGAGATGCTGCGTGGAACGGTGAGTATGGCGCAGCGCTGCTGCTGGCGATGCGACGTGTTTAAAACAAAGTCTTTCCTCTGGTTTGAAGATGCGATGAATCCGGAATCAGGTAAGAAATCAGGTAATACTCTTGTTCTAACCTTTGCTTCTTTCCTTCTTTCTAGGTGCTCCAGGTTCGAGGAGGGCGTGGCAGAAGGCTGGATGCTGCTGCTGGCACGGTGAGCATTACGCTGCTGGACGCAGAATAACGCAAAGCGTGTGCTGCTCTTCGGGCGTGGTTTAAATAGCCTCCAAAGTAGTCCCACGTAGGTATTACTCCCCGACCACAACCGAGTAACAAAATAGTCCCTACGGTAAAGTAGTCCCTTCCAGGCCTCACATGGGCTTGGATCTTCTTGCAGCATGGTCTGCATCAGGTAAGTGTGCACCTATGAGCCTGGCGCCTGTGGCGCCAGGACTGATGTCCCATATGAGCCTGGCGCCATAGGCACCAGGATTGAACCCAGACAGCCCCTAGCAGGGTTGCTGGGTTTTCTCAAGGCGACATGATGCCTGCTCCCAGGGCTGATGGACGTGGTCTGGATGCCCGGGGATATGCATCATGACAGCTTAGGGGAAAAAACAGATTATTATTGGAGAGAATCCTGGGCTACGAAGACAATCTCACCATGAATCGTGCCAATGTCATGATACTCCTACATTCAGTCGACTCTCTCGTGCAATTAAAATGAAAGGACATTGAATTGATTGAATTCCACAATGAGCTGCAACACAATATCGTTGTACTGCACCTGGGTGAGTGCTCCATTAAATGTTTACTCTTAAAAGAGGGGTTCAAACTCAATCTCCGGGGCTTCACGCTCAAAGAGTTAGATGAGGATCAATTTCGTTTGTTGGAAGGCCTTAAAGTAAGGGATCAACTTCCAGCAAGATCCCATATGTTAAAACCAGGAACTGATTCTAGTCACGAAGTGGCTGCTGTAAAAAAGGGGAAGGATGTAATACAGGTGGATGCTCGAGGTGGAAGGACGTGTTCCTTTTAAAAAAAAACATGTGGACAACTCTGCGGGAGGCTCAGAGGATTGGAGCTGGCTGGCGGGTTTCCTAGCAGTAAAATCATAATGCCAGCTGGAACCCTCTGGTGTTCAATCAACCAACTCGTCCAGATTGATAAAATGTATGAGCCGGAACACAAGGGGGTTCTCGCACTTGTTTGGAAATCAAGCTCTGGATCTGTCCAAATATGAGTTATTTTGTCTTCAGGAGACATGGTTACAGGACCTTTCACTACTAGATGGGTTTGAACTTAATATAAATCCAGCCCTGAAGGGATCCAAAGGTATACCCAGCTCAGGCTTATTACTTGGTATCAAACGGTCATGTAGTCTAACGGTGGTCTCCTCAGTAAACCAAAACCCATGGATCCAATTAACTAAAGTGAAATCAACCATAAGCAAATTGGATAACTCACTGGACTAGAGGCTCCTTATCTGTAACGTCTATTGGGGCCCTTCTGAAAGACACAATGACAACTTCAAGGAAGTACTCCTACAAGCAATTGACGACGAAAGAATCCAGTGTCCTAACTTGGAGGTCCTCCTCTGTGGGGACCTCAACATGGAATGTTTTGACAAAAAGGGGTGTAAAATGAAGAAACATCTTCATGGTAAATGGCAGTCTGAGGGACGATAAACCGGCTGCCAAGACTTGGAAGCGTGTGAATCAGGCCAGTACGCTGGACTATATTTTTGTCACATTTGGCTTAATGGGGAAATTAAAATCCCTGGCAGTTGTCCCCTTGTTCCTGTGTGATCACAACATTCTAGAACTCGATAGACCAACACCTTCCTGATCACTACCTTGAATTGGGTGCAGGAGGAAATAGACTGCGAATTAACAGAAAAGACAGAGGTGCATTATTGGAATCCTTAATGAGTTTAAAATCAGGAGATTACGAACCAAGAATTAACATCATCGAATATACAAAAGTACTCATGGACTTCCGCACAAAGGAGTCAGGAAATGGAAGCCTTACTACCTACAGGCACGCTTACGATGACCAAATAAAAGCCCGAAAAAAGGTTGTTGCAAGGGCAAGGAGGCGCTTTAAAAAATCAAAATCATCAGGTGATTTAGCGTTGCTCAAGAAAACCAGAAATAGTTACAAAAACTGGCTCATCCAGCAGAAAACACTCTATACTCCAACAAGACAGTGAGAAGATGTTAAACTTAGTTACAACAAGAAACATCTCTGGCATCTGGAAATTAACTAACGACACCAGTACCCCCGCGGAATCGTAAACTGTAAATCCAGTGTCAAGCACGGTCTGGGAGGAACACTTCCAGAAACTATACTTTGAGAGGAGAGACTGTGCTGTACAAAAAACCCTTACATCGACGGAACCCTGGGACCTAAAATTTGAGAAACAGGACATACTCGATCTCATTAATAACTCTAAAACTCCTCTAGGGCGGCAGGGCCCGACGGTCTCACCAGTGACATTCTTAAGAGAGACCCGGAGAAATGGGCTATATTTATGACAAACCTGTTTAATTTTATAAAGAGAGAAAAGAGGATTCCTCACTCTTGGACTAGTTCAATAATTGTGCCCATTTTCAAGAGGGGCGATAGGTCGGATCCAGTAAATTATAGACCTATCGCCCTATTGGACGTGGTGGGAAAGCTATTTGCTGCAATAATCTTGAGACACCTGAATGAATGGAGTTGGTTGACCCACCATCAAGATCCTCGGCAGTCGGGATTTCGCAAAGGCATTGGAACAACCTTGAATGTTTTAATCATTAACACACTAAAATGTATGGTCAAGGAAAAGAAATACAACTCCAAGGTCATTGACCTTGAACAGGCATTTGACTCGGTGGACCGTAGACTATTGTGGAACAAACTGAGAAAATGGGGTGCCCAAATGACTTAAGAGAGCCCTCGGAGGCACTGCATAGTGGGACAACTCTCAGAATCAGATTGGATAGAAACGGAACTCTTTCAAACAACATTGTCTCACAAAATGGGCTGAAACAGGGGTGCCGTTTGGCTCCAGCAGTATTCTGCCTATTTATTTCTGATATGCACAAAGTCTTCAATGCTATAAGAAGTTTTCCACCGAAGATTGCGGGGACATCGGTGGGCAGGTTGCTGTTTGCGAATGACCTTCTACTGTTAGACCAGACTGCGATAGGTCTCCAGCGACAGCTAAAAGCACTGGACACCTGTAACGCTCACCTGATTCCCGTAGAGGCGCCGGTCTTGACTGGGCGTATACCGTATCTTCAAAGGTGATGTGTAACACACGGCTGGCTCTTTGGGCTGGACCTCTGTGCACTGTATGTCTGACTCGAAGGGTAAGATGTCTGCAGATAGAAAATATGGGATTAATGAACTGGGTTATTGAATGTCTCTCTCTTCTTCCCTTTCTCTTCTCCTGTAGAACCCCGAAAGTTAACGCTCTCACCTTAGGTAAGTGAACGCTGTGCTCTCCATCTGCCTCGGGGCAGGGTGCTGTAACCAGTTTCTTCACTGGATAAGGGGAGCAGGCCTCTTCACTTCAGAGGACTGCTGTCCGTCGTTTACTGCACGAACGGTAAGTTTCGAGTCATTCAAATGTCTTTTTAAAGTCTTTAGTAATGATGTCTCTTGTTTTGCAGAGTTCCGGCGATGGCGGATGACGGGCTGAAGTGAGTTGAAGATGGAGCCCGTGTGATGAGTAGAAGCGCCTGGAAGCACGTGAGTAAGCGCTTGTTGCCTGCTTCACGATGCGCTCTAACTGTCTTTTTATTTTGCAGGTACGAGTTCGGAGCGGCTGCAGGGTGCCGGAATACCCACTGGATTAGATGTGGAAAGGATTAATGGCACGTGAGTATTAAAGTTCCCCAATGTCTTTAAACGCACCTTGTTTTGTCTTTCAGATGCGGATGCAGCGCCGAAGGCCTCCGGAGCGTGCAAAGAGTTGGTAAGCTTTTGTCTTTCAGATGCCGGAATGCAGTATGAAGACCTCCGGAGCGCACAAAGAGTAGGTAAGCCTTTGCCTTTCCGATGCCGGAATGCTAACCTGTTCTTTATTGTCTTTATAGGTGTTGCTGAAGACTGGATTCAGGATGGTAAGCCTTTGCCTTTCAGATGCCGGAATGCTAACCTGTTCTTTCTTGTCTTTATAGGTGTTGCTGAAGACTGGATTCAGGATGGTAAGCCTTTTTCCTTAGGCCCAGGACTGGATGCAGAAGACACGATGAGCGTCCTGCTGCAGAGGGTGCAGAATAACGCAAAGCAAGATTCATCCACCGGGTGTGGTTTAAATAGCCTCCTGTAGTGCTTAGGTGTCTCCTTCCACAGCCACGCCTAAGTAAGAAAAGAGTTCCTGGTAAGAAAAGAGTTCCTGCCTTCCAGAAGAGTTCCAGTGTTCTAAATCTAGGGAGTGGCTCCAGCCCCACCCAACAGGAAAAGTAGTTCCAAACAGAAGAGGATCAGAGGCTCAACTGGCAGGCAAGTAAGCAGCATGGTCTGCTGCAGGTAAGTCCACCCAAGCATTATGAGCCCAGCGCTTCCAGCGCTGGGACTGGGCATATTTATGAGCCTGGTGCCACTGGCGCCAGGACTGGGTCCAAAAGGTCCCAATTGGGACTGGTTGGCACTCGGAACCTGGGTTATGGATCTGCTTCCAGGGGAGTTGGGAAAACCCTGACCTTTTGGAAGCAGAGATCATGACAACGGGTTTTAATAGAGAGACGTGGAAGACCGGATGTATCTTCATGTGCGGGGGCAAGTCCAACTTGACCGCTACTGGGTTTACTATGGTAGTGATGGAATAGGGACCAAGGTATCTTGGGTTGAATGTGCGTGGCCCTTTTAGAGGTAGATATTTGGTGGATAACCAGACTTGATCCCCTACTTGATATTGAGGGGCTTCCTTCCGATGTTGATTTGCTCCTTTCTTGTATTGTTCTTTAGCCCTTTGAAGGTGAGAAACAGCTTCCTTAAAGGCTTGGGTGATTGTAGAATGCAGGTAGTCTACTGCTGGTGTTTCAAGATCTTGGAGGGGATCCAACTCCGAGGTTCGAGGGTGACTGCCGTATAAAAGAAAAAATGGGGTTTTCCCAGTTCCCGAATGGACAGAGTTATTGTAGGCATATTCGGCTATCCAAAGGATGTCTTTCCAAGTTTTTTCAGTTTGTTGCAGCATGCAGCGTAAATACTGTTCCAGAGTTTGATTGGTCCTCTCGGTTTGTCCGTCGGTCTGAGGGTGGTGACTGGTCGATAGTCTCACATCAATTTGAGCCGACCGACAGCAACTTCGCCAAAAATGAGAAATAAATTGACTACCTCGATCCGAAATTAGAACCGAAGGAAAACCGTGCAGTCGGACGATGTTTTCGAGAAATTCTCGGGCCAGAGTTGCTGCTGTTGGCAAGCCTTTGAGCGGAATAAAATGCGCCATCTTGGAGAATAAGTCCACGATTACTAGAATCGTATTATATCCGGAGCATGGAGGTAGATCGGTGATGAAGTCCATAGAAAGCGTATGCCAAGGGCGAGGTGGGATGTCAATAGGGCGTAAGAGGCCTGCTGGTCTTTCCTTTTGACTCTTGTTTTGGGCGCATACTCCACAGGACATTATAAAGTCTCTGATATCTTTTTTCCAAGACGGCCACCAGACGTAGCGCTTGATCTTTTCTGAGGTCTTGGCCATACCGGGATGTCCTTCCATTGAAGAATCGTGATAACAAGAGATTACTTTTTTCTGTAAATCTGTGCTGGGCAGGTATAATCGTTCTTGGAAATACAATAAGTTGTCCTTTACTGCAAAGTCCTTTCCCTGCAGATGCCAATTCTGTATGTCTGCTGGAGTTACAAGTTGCCTGGCTTTATCCTTAACTTCCTCTATGGATTGTGTGGCGATTACACCCAGAATTCTTTGTTCGGGAATGATTGGTACAGGTTTAGGGTTGATCAAATGTTCTTCCACTCCCATCCGAGAAAGGGCATCAGCTTTACCGTTTTTTGTATTAGGTCGATAGGTAATTATGAAGTCAAACTCGGCAAAGAATAATGGCCAACGGAGTTGTCTAGAGGATTGGGCTTTTGCGGTTTTCAAATATTGCAGGTTTCGGTGATCCGTAATCACAGTAATGGTGTGTCGGGCCCCCAGCAGATAATGCCGCCAAGCCTTAAAGGCAGACTTGATAGCCAGAAGTTCCTTGTCAGTAATCGTGTAATTGATTTCAGGAGGCGAGAATTTGCGGGACCAAAATGCCACGGGATGCAACTGATTGGTTACCGGGTCCTTTTGTGATAGAACTGCCCCCATGGCAAGGCTTGAAGCATCAGTTTCCACGATGTAGGGGAGTTCGGGGCGAGGGTGTTTTAAGATTGGTGCAGAGATAAATTTAGTCTTCAAATCCTGGAAAGCTTGTTCCGCCTCGGTAGACCATTCAAAACGTTTGTTTTTCTTTAACAAGGCAGTGATGGGCTGGACTATTCGAGAAAATTCGGGGATAAACCTGCGGTAAAAGTTAGCGAAGCCTATCATGCTTTGCACACCTTTTACGGAGGATGTTGATGCCATTTGAGAACTGCATCGACCTTCTTTGAATCCATACGCACTCCGCCAGGTGATAATATGAATCCCAAGAATTCAACTTCAGTCACGTTGAAAACACATTTTTCCAACTTAGCGAAAAGTTTGTGTTGACGCAATCTTTCGAGGACCATTTTCACGTGTTTCCGATGTTCAGATTCCGATGAAGAATAAACGAGGATGTCGTCAATGTAAACAACAACACACACATCTATGAGCTCTCTGAGGACATCGTTCATAAAATATTGAAAGGCGGCCGGGGCATTGCAAAGTCCGAAGGGCATGACCTGATATTCAAATAGCCCATATTTGGTGCGGAAGGCCGTCTTCCATTCATCGCCCTCTTTTACTCGTACCAAGTGGTAGGCTCCTCTAAGATCCAGCTTTGTATATATGCATGCTTTTCTGGCTTGGTCCAGAAGTTCAGGGATCAAAGGTAACGGATATCTATTCTGGACGGTGATCTGGTTCAGGGAGCGATAATCTATACAAGTTCTAAGGTCTCCTTCCTTTTTTGGAACGAAGAACAAAGCTGAAGAAGCAGGGGACTTGGAAGGACGAATAAACCCATTTGCCAGGTATTGTCGAAGGTGAAGGTTCTCAGGCTCGGTGAGGGCATAAATTCTACTACAAGGAGGAGTAGATCCAGGTATCAGGTCTATCTGGCAGTCATAAGACCTATGAGGAGGTAGAGAGTTAGCCTGGTACTTCCGGAAAACATCTTGGTATTCTAGGTATTCGGGAGGTAACTGGGGAGTCTCTGAAGAAATTGCTGCCAGTGCAACACCAGGTGGAGGGTGACAAGTAGAGACACATTCTGGAAACTGGACCGTTCTTGCTCGCCAATCGATCAGAGGATTGTGTTTCTCTAACCAAGGTATTCCTAGAATAATCTGAAACTGAGGAGCCTTGATCACATCGAACACGATCTTCTCATGGTGTCCATCTTGATTTACTAGTGTCACTTCTTGAGTGGTATGCGTTACTGGTCCGGAGGCTATCTCCGTTCCATCCACCGTAGTAATGACGTCCTTTACAGCCTTGGGACAAAGAGTTAGATTCATCCTCAAAACCATTTCATGATCCACATAATTGCCGATGGCACCGCTGTCGACGTAAGCTTCAATTGCATGTAATCGATCCGGATTATCAGGGCTAATGAGGACCATAGGTATCACGAAATGCGAGGTCACGGAACTGGTTTTCACGCTCGGCAAGAGGACCTCTATTCTTGTCGGGTGAGGTCGTTTCCCTGCTCAGAGTTTGTAACTTTGGTAACTGCAGCTCCTACTGCCTTCTTGGCAGGTTTCAACGGACAGTCTCGAAGAAAGTGCCCTGAGTTTCCGCAATAGAGGCATAATTGCAACTGTTTTCTCCTTTCCCGCTCCTTTTGTGTTAGAGGACCTTTCAGGCCCCCTATTTGCATGGGTTCCCCGGAGTCTACTCCTTTGGAAGGAGTTGGCGGTTTGGAAAATACTCGAGCATCAAACTTGGAACGATCGGCCTTCCTGTTCTGCAGTCTGTGATCTATTTGAACGACTAAGTCTATATAGTCCGAACAATCTTGTGGGGGATTCACTACTTGGGCTAACACATCTTTGAGCTCTCCACGTAGACCTCTATAAAACAGCGTAATCCTTTTGTCCTCAGGCCATTGAGTTTCCACTATCAGTCTGTTGAAAGACGCAATATAAGCCAAAAGGTCTTGATTACCTTGTCGCAACGAAAGAAGCTCATTGTCCAAGGCCTGCCCCTGTGAATGTCTTGCGAACAGTTTTTCCATACTGAGCTGAAAAGCTTGAAAATCATGGAGGACCGGATCATCTTGATTTACTAGAGGGATCGACCAGTCTGCCGCATTGCCACTAAGGTATGAAAGCACGAAAGCTACTTTAGCTTGATCAGTTGGAAAGGCTGCTGGCCGGCATAAGAAATGCAACCGGCACTGATTGATAAATACTGCAAACCTCTTTGGGTCACCAGAAAATCGTTCGGGCGGAGCCAGAGGTACATTCCCAGGTAGGTTGATCTGCACTGGATTCATAGAGGATGTAGAAGGAAGATTTCCCCCAGATGCGGGTAACGGGGTCTGTCCGACTTGTGACTGTAGCAATTGTCTAGCGAGATCATCTGTTCGCTCCTTGGAAATAATCAGTTCCCTTCTTAGAGCGTTCGTTTCCTGACGGGCTGCATGCACTTCTGCCCTTAGTTCCCCAAGTAACTGGGCTAGCTGGTCGGTATCCGAGGTTTCCATAGCGCCTGGACGGGAGTTTTGCGGTAGGCTTTGCGTTCTGTAACGCTCACCTGATTCCCGTAGAGGCGCCGGTCTTGACTGGGCATATACCATATCTTCAAAGGTGATGTGTAACACACGGCTGGCTCTTTTGGCTGGACCTCTGTGCACTGTATGTCTGACTCGAAGGGTAAGATGTCTGCAGATAGAAAATATGGGATTAATGAACTGGGTTATTGAATGTCTCTCTCTTCTTCCCTTTCTCTTCTCCTGTAGAACCCCAAAGGTTAACGCTCTCACCTTAGGTAAGTGAACGCCGTGCTCTCCATTTGCCTCGGGGCAGGGTGCTGTAACCAGTTTTTTCACTGGATAAGGGGAGCAGGCCTCTTGACTTCAGAGGACTGCTGTCCGTCGTTTACTGCACGAACGGTAAGTTTCGAGTAATTCTAATGTCTTTAAAAGTCTTTAGTAATGATGTCTCTTGTTTTTGCAGGGTTCCGGCGATGGCGGATGACGGGCTGAAGTGAGTTGAAGATGGAGTCCGTGTGATGAATGGAAGCGCCTGGAAGCACGTAAGTAAGCGCTTGTTGCCTGCTTCCCGATGCGCTCTAACTGTCTTTTCATTTTGCAGGTACAAGTTCGGAGCGGCTGCAGGGTGCCGGAATACCCACTGGGTTAGATGTGGAAAGGAGTAATGGCACGTGAGTATTAAAGTTCTCCAATGTCTTTAAACGCACCTTGTTTTGTCTTTCAGATGCGGGATGCAGCGCCGAAGGCCTCCGGAGCGTGCAAAGAGCTGGTAAGCTTTTGTCTTTCAGATGCCGGAATGCAGTGCGAAGACCTCCGGAGCGCACGAAGAGTAGGTAAGCCTTTGTCTTTCAGATGCCGGAATGCAGCGGGAGGCGTTGGTGACAGCCGATGGACCAGGTAAGTGAAGCGCTGTCACTGAAGACCGTAATGCTAACCTGTTCTTTCTTGTCTTTATAGGTGTTGCTGAAGACTGGATTCAGGATGGTAAGCCTTTTTCCTTAGGCCCAGGATCAGATGCAGAAGACACGATGAGCGTTCTGCTGCAGAGGATGCAGAATAACGCAAAGCAAGATTCATCCATCGGGTGTGGTTTAAATAGCCTCATGTAGTGCTTACGTGTCTCCTTCCACAGCCACGCCTAGGTAAGAAAAGAGTTCCTGCTTTCCAGAAGAGTTCCAGTGTTCTGAACCTAGGGAGTGGCTCCTGCCCCACCCAACAGGAAAAGTAGTTCCAAACAGAAGAGGATCAGAGGCTCAACTGGCAGGCAAGTAAGCAGCATGGTCTGCTGCAGGTAAGTCCACCCAAGCATTTTGAGCCCGGCGCTTCCAGCGCTGGGACTGGGCATATTTATGAGCCTGGTGCCACTGGCGCCAGGACTGGGTCCAAAAGGTCCCAATTGGGACTGGTTGGCACTCGGAACCTGGGTTATGGATCTGCTTCCAAGGGAGTTGGGAAAACCCTGACCTTTTGGAAGCAGAGATCATGACAAAACCTATACTCAGGCCAATGGTCTAAGAATCAATCCCAAAAAGTCAAAAAGTCTGGTTTTAGGAACCAATAACAACGTCAAGAAATTCAGGTGGTCCTTGTCTGGGGAAGCTGTTCCTGTGGTTTGTGTCCATAAACAACAGTATTAATGATGGTCCGGGCGTGGAGAGGCTAAGAAGCAAAGTCAAGAATTTGGCATCACAAGCACTCTTGATCCATCAACACTACTGTTCATTTTCATGTCGCCCGCTCATTGATTTCTATAAATTAAAAGTATCACCTATCCTGACTTACGCTGCTGAGGCGAAATTTTTTTGGGCTCCCGAGTTCTGGCGTTTACTGGAAGGATTATTTTGGAAAAGAGTTTTGAGGCTTCCGACATCTTTACCCATTGAATGCATCAGGAAAGAACTTGGGTTAACCTCTCTCTACTCTGCTATGGTTTGGAAATCTCTGACCCTCTACAGCAAATACCTTGCTCCTCTGGAAAGAAGTGACTTTTTGACTATCAACGAAACGTTGTCCACTAAACAGGTTCCAGTCCTAAATACATGGCAGAAGGTGAAGAAAAAACTCCTTGACTGGGATTGGATCTCGACCCAGGACAAGCTTAATTTGTTCAAGTCCTGTCCTTGGTTCGGGATGAGTACTATTGTAGAGGCACAGTGCTTCCCTACTTAGACAGATTTCCTTCTCCCAAAGAAAGGCACCAATTTCTGAGATTCCGCCTGAACCTCTACCCCACACGAGAAGTTACGGGAAGAAGGACCAAAAACAGGGATGATCGGACTTTGTTATGCCATTGCTGTGGTCAGGAGACCAAAACGTTATACCATCTGATAATGAGCTATATTTCATTAACACTTCTCAGAGAAAAATGGTTGGCTAAACACGTTGAGAATTTTAAATTTAAACCGCCCCTAGAGAGGTGGTCTATCTTAAAATGGGGAGGAAAAGTATCTCTGATTTTGGCACTGTTGAATTTTGTGAGAGAATTTTTTTTAACTTTGGACATTTAGACCTTCTATGGCCTATGAACTCAATTTTGTACATACAGGTCCAGTGCCTTCGTTTTTTAATACTGCTTTGTCTGAACAATGGTGATTTCTTTTCCTTTTTTAAATATTTTTTTCTCCCCTTTAGAGTTGGGTTATTTTTTGTTTTCTTCTTTTCTCTTTATTATTGACTTATTATTCTTTTTTTTGCGCATTTAAAGTTTTTTGAAAACTAATTGATGCAATAAAATAAAATACAAAAAAAGAAAACTATGCCTATTTTTTAAAAAAAACATTTGGATTTAAAAATGGTTCTAGGGAAATTAATCAACCATAGTCCAATAATCTGTGTTAAGACAATTTTAAGGCGTGAAACCACAAATATATTTACGTTTGAAACAGGAGATACGAGGATATAGTCAAAATAAACCAGCAAAGAAAAAAGAGATGCTTTAATCCACTTAAAGTTTAAAACACCATCACCCTCCCTCACTTCTCCCTTGCCAGTTATGCACTTTCCGACAAGCAAGTAGGTAAAAGGGCATAGCATAATCACATTGCTTATCAATAATATCTTTTTCATCTGTTTGGGCGATTAGGTGGCGCTTGCCCCACATATAAGTCAAACCTATTGCAATAGAGTACAGACACAGAGAAATGGCATATGGGGAGGAGCAGAAAGCGTGTAGGTTTTGTTTGGTTCCTTGGCCACCCATTGACTGCCCATGGTCATGCTAATCACTATGGCCATTCCCAACCTGTTCTTGCCTCTCCTTGCCTAAAACACCTCCTCATCGGATCTCTTTGAGCTCACTTTAATCAAGTCTTACCATCAAACTTTGCACTAGAAGTGGCAGCCCGTGTTTTTTCAAAGCAGTTTTCTGAGAGTTAATGACGTAATTGGAGCTGTAAACACAGCTCCAATTTGCACCTTGAAACACTTGTCTATAGGTGCGTTATAAATGCCATATCATATCACTACTGGTGTAATAAAAATATCTTACCCAGGCCTGCGTTCCGCCACTCGCTTTATGTGCACTATGCGTGTCCTTCACTGAAGTCCTGTTAAAAACAAGAATTGGCAAAGCCAAAAGTTTTGACTTGCATAGAAGTATTAGGCATTTGCCAGGCACTGCTATTAGTTGACTAGGTACTCGCACTATTTTACACCTGCTACCATCAATGGCCAGTTAATGCCACTGGGCAGTGCCTACCATGTGCCTTCCCCATGCCAGTACAAAAGCCCAGACTGTTGGCATTGCCAATGCTTGTTGTGCAACTATTCAACAAAATGCTTATCCAAGATAATTACACACAGGTTGGTGAGGAAGATGCTTTGTTGTTTAAGGTATGAAAATGACGAACCTATGGCAGCTGTGGTCATTCGAAAAGGGACACCCTACACCCAGGAATGTGAAGAGAATGTTAGCCTGGCAGGATAGCTCAGAGGCATCATCAGTGCCTTGAGATCAGGATGATGCCAGTGCAACATTGGCTCGTTCTCCGGACCTGCGGTTTGAAGCAGGAGGAGTCTGGCACAATGTAAATGACCAATATAAATATTAAATTAAATCATGAACCAATGACAGTGGTAGTCATTAGAAAAGGAATGCCGCACATCCACAAATGTGGAAAGAGCTTGGAAAACTTTCTTTAGATAAGATAAATTGATAACACTAGCTCTGTACCTCACGATCTCGACACTGGTTACTGTGTGTTCTTGAATCTGAATGCCAACCATACATTTCGATAAGAAAACCAAGCGTGTTACCTGTTTCAATGAAACACTGACAAGCCAGAAAGCTCTTGCGGCTGCTTTGCTGTTCGGCTTAGTGCTGACAGTCGCACTGCCCTCCGAGGCGATGAAGCTGTCCTTTCAGAGGACCTCATGATGGGTATGGCGATGCAGTAAAAAAATGCAGAAATTCCATGCTACATGTTTTGTAGTACGGTGGAGGATTTACCTCCAGAGAAAAGGAGGAAAATCTCCCCCTTACCACCAAAAATCGGTGGATTTACTGCTTGCGATTGCTGCTCTTGGCAAATCTGACTTAATTCCCATGGAGCCTATGGAGTCCAAAAATGGGGATTAAACCACTCTGACACCACTCGTAATCCTAACTTTACGAGACCAATTGATAGTGACAGAAATCAATTTACCACCACTTCATAGAATGTACAAGAAATGGAGAGAATAAGCTCCAACAGACTACGGACAAAACTCATGCCATGTCTACGAAACCAAGAAACCAGACAGGAAAAATGGGTATGTATCAAACTCCATGTAAATGGAATATAGCGGCAGGCACGGCCACCCACCCACATACATCTGCTATCATACACTATTTGAAGATGCATCCCACAACACCATTAGAAGGCAGTTATGTCCCAATGTAAAAAATCGGTCTAGCTGGACATATAATCAGTCTCCTGCACTTGCATGCTCTCCTGACAACCTCACAGCACGCATCCACATGCGGGTCGATATGGGATGCTATCAGGGACTTGGCCGACCCACCCTATCTTTGTATTGGCTAAAATGCACACATCCTTTCTAAACTCAGCTGACAAATCTCCCTTACCTTGGACTTCAGCCCCCCGGGGGCATTCACCTACAGTGCTTTTAGGCCATACAATGGAAAAAGGCGCTGTACAAATGACAAATTACATTACATTACCCAACACAGGCCCAAAGAGCTGTGCTTAGTACAAATGTGTGCTCTAGGTTATAGATTCCCTAGATAATAATACATGACCAGATCACACATTTACAAGCATGAGGAAGATTGTGCAGGCATCCAGTAACACACTTCAAGATCACAGGAACTGTATTTGCTGTTTTCAATTTAGTTTGCCATGTTTTGAAAACCATGCAAGGATCCTTTGCGAGCCACGCAGGCTTGGAGCCATGCAGGGAATGACGCACTCCAGGTTTCCTTCTCAGAGTTGGTACTCTCTCACAATGTTTTGCACTCAGAGATACTGACACTCATTGCCATTCAGAGTTCAAAACCAGAAAGAGTGTACACGAAGGTCCTTTTCCATCCCATCAAGCTTTCTGGCATCTGTGAATTCTGATTCAGAGACAGGAACAAAGGAATGGACACCCGGGTGTTTTTTCAAAGCAGTCTTTTATTAGCTGAGGTTACAAGGCACTTCTGGAAAAGCACACACTATCACTTTGCCTCCAGCCTGTCTTATAGAGGCTTAGTTGGATGATGCAACACCCTCTTGTAAATTACTACCTTGTCAAACCATATATCTGATAGGTCTGTTTAGTCAGAGAAAAATCCTCCCTGTCTTTTGATGGGATGGCTTAACTGTTGCTCACCAAGCCCTCATTATTACATAGTTGGCAAACACTTGCTGTCTGACACAATGGCTGATAGGCTATTTTAGACCCAACTGAACACAATTACATATTCTTCAACTCCTGCAAAACGCAATCTTAATCACATCACTGTCAATCTCTTATCTGCTTCTTGAGGCCTTGCTAAGTTCAGTTAGCGTCTCATGCGTGGAGAAAGAAATAGCTCATTTATTTGTTGCAGAGTAATGCAGCTGGTTTTGTCAAATTGGTAACATCCCTTGCCTTTATCTGACTTCACCATCAATCATGTCTGCTTTACTGCCAAGTTGCAAGATTAACCTCCCAGATGTAATTATTTTATAGTGAGAAGCTGCCAAAGACCTTCTACTGTATCAGCATGAATCAGGGTTCTCTCACACCTGCCCTAAAGCTAGACACCATTTTGTGCTTTGGCATCCATTTTAAGATATATCCCAGTCTGCCTACTATGCTACCCAACGGGGAGTCATCATTTACTTATTTAAGCGTTTTTCACCTTCTATACCATTTTCATAATATATTTGTAAATATTCATGGTATGTGTGTAATACTTGCAGCACTCTTCACTTCCTGTGAAATTCTAACCCAAATATGCACTGTGCCACATGCACTTTATTATCTTCAAATAAAGGCGCTATAATTCTGATTTATGCAATACTGGCACCATTGATCTGCCTATCATGTACTCAGTTGAGGGGGTCAGCACCCCTCTACGTTCCCCCCTCTGGTCGGTATTCGACCACTGTTCAATATACGACCACCACACCATGTCCATCCTCCCCCATATATAGTGTACCTATACATCCCCATCTCAGTCACCCCCTCAATGTGGTGCTTCATCTCAACATGGGAGGAATCATAAAACATTCCTAAGGAATCGACAGTGTCCTCAACCATATTGTATTCTCCTAATCTAAGACATATATCTATCTCCTTTTTTCAAAAGACCATTGCATATGTTTCGTCCCCTTTGAATCTTTGTAGGTACGTATCTTCAAAGAATAACTTTGTTATGCTTCTGTCTAGATCCAACCACCATTACCCAATAAAATATAAACATAACATGCACAGGTGATTTCAGCCACCACGAGAATTGGGAGAGATCATTCTTTGAGGGAACCCACCAGCCCATGTTCTCCTGTTTTGTCCACGTGCAACATTTTACTGTACACTCTTTCCTTCCTCCCACCCCACGACACTTCCTTGTTTCCTGCCCTTTCCCCATCCACATTTTAATTTTGCGCTCATCTTCCATCGAAGCATCTTGCACCCAATTTATTTTTTTATTTTCCTTATTCTGCATCCAAGGACCTTCTTTATTCTTAGTTCATTTTTTTTTTGTCCTTTGGGCTTATTTAATATGCCAGTCTTTTTGGGTTCTACTGTTTATGTGACCACAGAGGACTCAAACTCTCAATCTTCTTTATGCACATAGAGTAGTCAGGGCGGCATTTGATTGTTTCTGGGGAGCAAAAGGATGGGGGAGTTCTCATGGAAAACATTTTTTTTCAAAGGTGGTTGCAACTGGGCATCTGGCTGGGTGTCTCAAAACCCCTTTCATGATGGTTTTTTCTCCCTGCTCGCAGGATCGGTTGCCGTCAATCACCTGGTGTATAGGTAACTCCCGTCTATCTGTAATATAAAAAACTGAATGAGTTCCTTGAAAAATAAGTTTATACTTGCTGTCAGTACTGCTTTTCTCAAACCCAAACCTTAAGAATATTCAGGTCCTTCCTTTAATCATTTGTGCCTCCTAAAAACAATTGCTACTGCATTTTCTCTTTTTCTAATATAATAGTATGGCTGCTCCTTTCTCCCTTTTCGGCAAATCTTAGTGTCACCTATGCATCATACATTCTGGCTGATACCGGGGTGTGGCTATGACAAAAGACCATAAAGCATATACATCTTTGCCTTTTCCTGGCATTGCCCTATTTTTTCTTGGTCATTTTCTCTGTGGTTGTCATTCTTCGTACCCTAGAGTCATACAGTCTACTTCTTTATGATAAAAATAATAAAAGACAAAACAGACAACAGAACACATTCAAATTTTCTTTTAAAAAAAGGATGTGTTTTCTTCAGTTGCTCCTTTTCTTTCTTCATGGTGCATCCGTAGCTGAAGAAGAGGAAGACGCTGGTATGGGCTCTTGTTCCCTGTAGAAACCGAAATAGAGGCAAAGACATTTTTAAGCTGCAAAGTGATTAGGTACTTCCCTAGCGTAGGCCTTTGTTCTCTCTTTTCAATCAGGATGTTTGCTGAGGTCATCCCTTGACATTCTCAGCCCACTAAAATGTAGGCTTGCTTTTCTGCAAAAGAAAACCTGTTGGTGCAGTTTTAATTTCTTTTGATTTTCCATACGTGTAGTGACAGGCCTGTGTTAGTCTTTTCTGCTATGCTGAACATATTCTCTTTACTTTTGAATTCCTCCTCCTGAAGGCGTGGGACAGCGGTCTCTTCTTTCTTTGCTGTATTTATTCTGTTGAGACATAATTAACATTTTTCGTTGTCCTTCCCACACTAATCTTGCCTACTCATGTTATTGGGAACCCAGCACTAATTCTATTAAGTGCATGCGAGTGTGACATATAGGCATACATTGTTGTGCCCAGCCTTAATATTTCATGCATTTGCCAAATGTTCATATTCAGCATTTCCTTATTACTAGAATTATAAAAAGGTTACTCCACCTTCTATCCAATGTCTTCTTCATTCTCGTCATTAAATATGGCCATATTCGTAGATATATGCTATTCTGAGCTCACACCTGTTTGCACTTTTCTTGGGAAAATGCTATCTATTTAAAAGGACTGTATCCCTTACTGCCTTTTTTCTGTACTCACCTGGGTCTTCTTACTCCTAAATAATGATCAATAAGGTCTGCTCACACACGTACTGTGTCAACTTGTACTTACCGATTAATTCTCTACCTGTCCACTAGAACTTAACTTTGTCATAATATACTGTTCCGTCCCATTATATTGCTATACTCCACTAAGGCCATGTAGACATTCCTCCCATTCTCCAAAAATGTGTCAAGACCCTTGCTCCTGACCCTAATAGGCAAGCCATCTGGGCTGCACCACGACCTTCCATCATGGCCTTAAGGGCCTCACCATCTCACCCAAAACTCTCTTGGAGTCAGTCCTGGCGCCTTTGGCGCCAGGCTCATATTTGAAGCAAAGAGGACTTGGGAATTGGGGCCTGCAATAGCCTTTGCACAACATGGATGCCCTTGCATAGCTCAGTTCAAGAACTGAACTATGCGGTCTAGTCTTTTAGGTATGGTCAGGCCTAGGGATACCTGGGATACCTGGAGGCTATATAAGCCACACCCAGGCTGAGGAACACGCATCGCGTTACTCTACTCTTGGCAGCATGACGCTCACCACGGTAAAGGATTACCGGCATCGCTTACCGCTAGGTCCGATTATGATCCGATTAAGTGCAATTAGCGGCACCGTAGTTAACGGTGCCGCTAACAGCACCAAGGGCGCGGGCACGCGACCCCCCATGCTGGAAATAGCGGCATGGTGTAAATTGGGGAACATCACGAATCAAGCAGACATGCTCTTAACGCCCTTGCGAAGGCCGTAAAGTACCTTACCGCCATGGTGCAAATACCGCCATCGCGGACCAACTGTAAATGGCCATGTGCAGTGTTCCCAGCTGCCACAGGTGCACACAATCAGCACAGGTGGAGGCAATACAGACTCACCAAGTACAAAAAGAGCACACCCACCCCTTCCCACACCCAGTCACACTCCACAATGATTCCAATAGGACTAGCAATGTTGGGGCTGCAGGACCTGATTGCAATGCAAGTGCTACAACAACAACAACAACAACAACAACAACAACAGGCAGCACAGAGGAGACGCAGGAGGAGAAGGAGGGCAAGTCAGGGCCAGCAAGCCCCACCAGCACAGCCAATGCCACCACGCAGGCAGCCCCCAATCCCACAATTCAGAGCCAGTCCATTCAACCTCACCGCTGAGCAGATCCAGACCTTGGACCGTTTGGACCGGGACACCATCACCACCATCGTGGACATGATACACAACGACATTGTCAGCATGATTGAAACACCCACCGCCATCCCCCCTACTGAAGGTAGTGTCCGTGCTCCACTTCCTGGCCACAGGCACCTACCAACACACAGTGGGGCACTTGCATGGCATTTCACAACCATTATTCTCACGTACGCTGATCCAAGTGCTCGATGCCCTCCTCAAGCACACAGACAACCACATTTCCTTACCATGGTCTGCCCAGGAGATCGCAAACACCAAAGTGGGTTTCCATGCACTAGCCGGCATACCTGGTTGCATTGGTGCCATCGATTGCACCCATGTGGAATTGGTGGTCCCACATATCATTGAGGTAGCGTACCGCAACCGTAAACTATTCCACTCAATCAACGTGCAAATGGTATGTGACTCCAACAGGATCATCACACATTGTTGAGCCCGATTCCCCGGATCAACCCATGATTCAATGGTCCTGCGTAACTCCACAATACCACGCTACATGGAGCGACATGCAGGGCCAAGTTCCTGGCTACTCGGTGAGTCTCATGTCATGGCCATGGAAATGTGAAGTGGGTATGTGATTGACGTATCAATGCATACTTTACCTGGCTGAAAGGGGGAGGGGGATAGATGCATACTTTACC
Source organism: Ambystoma mexicanum (assembly GCF_040938575.1). Classification (NCBI taxonomy): domain Eukaryota; kingdom Metazoa; phylum Chordata; class Amphibia; order Caudata; family Ambystomatidae; genus Ambystoma; species Ambystoma mexicanum. The sequence continues at coordinate 1,476,350,471 of NC_090937.1, read as the reverse complement.
TGGCTGAAAGGGGGGGGAGATGCATACTTTACCTGGCTGAAAGGGAGGGGGGAGAGATGCATACTTTACCTGGCTGAAAGGGGGGGGATGCATACTTTATCTGGCTGAAAGGGGGGGTGATGCATACCTTACCTGGCTGCGAGTACCAGAGGCAATGGAGCCAGCTTATACCCTAAAGCAGCCCAAACGTCAACTGACACCTGAACACATAATGTCCGATGTAAGCAGCCCTACCATGTGAATGAAGGTGTGTCCCAACCATGACACAACCATCTGCAAGTGCACTGTACCAAATCGGACCACATCGACCTCAACGAAATGCACCTACATGCAATGACTTCAGCCAATACACGACACCAAACACCATCAACTGAAAGGCCAGTCCCCCATAACTGCGCACAAAGGAGGCATATGACGGACAAAAACATCAATACACCACTACACAGACACAGAGGCCCAAAAAAATTGCCTAGCAACATTAGTAGTGCTCAGTGGGGTCATCATGAGGCTGACAGCAAAGTTGCCATGATGAGAGCATTGATATCACTGGACACCTGCCAGGTCAACAAAACAAACGCCATGGACTAACACAGTGGATGGGCACTCACAAGGCACTGGATCCCCCTGCATACACTGGTTGATGGCATGCAAAACAGTCCATGAGAGGAATACACATATACCGGTCACATAGTGTGACTCCATTTGTGCATGTAAATGTGGTACAAAGTAAGAGATGAATGCATGCCATGGTGGCACGTCATGATTTGAGATTTGATGTCATGACTGACACATACATTGTTGCCCACATACAGGTGATGCAGGCTATCCCCTGAAGAGGTTACTCCTTACCCCAGTCCGGAACCCACAGAACCAGCACAAGGAGGACTTCAATCGTGCACATACATGAACCCGTGTGGTGATTGAGCAAACATTTGACCTATCGAAGGCACGGTTTCGCTGCCTCAGCAGGTCTGGTGGGGCACTCCTGTACCGCCATGAGAAGGTGCCAAAGATCGTCATGGCATGTGTCATGCTACACAATATGTGCATCAGACGGAATGTGCCCCTGACCCCTGACGCTAAACTGCAACCACCTGACGATGAGGATGAGGAGGGTGGGGATGGGGCAGCACCTCAGGGAGGCAGCGATACACAGGAGGGACGTGACATGCATCGGACTCTGATCAACCAATGTTTCTAGCACACACGGATGGGGGTGTCACATGGAGATGGCAATTGGGGCACTGTGTGTGTCTGGGATATGCACACTGTGGACTGTTCACCAATAAAGCACACATACGCAATGAGCAATGTCCACACATGTGATTTGTGCTCAAGCAAAAATTGTATTGTAAATGTGAATTCAATTAACACACCCACTCCCCCCTTCCCCCTCAACTCCCCAACACACCCACTCCCCCCTTCCTCCTCAACTCCCCAACACACCCACCAGTGGGGGGACATTCTACAACATCATCATCATTCCCCACATCACTATCTGAGCAAGCTGCATTGGCAGCAGTCTCCCCAATCGTGCTGCTTCCTGCAGACACAGTCCCTTCAGTGGCCACCAGTTGTTGGATGTCTGTTGCTGGTGGTACCATGCTGCTTGCCTTGGTGCTTATCGGTGCCCTGGCCTGTGTTGTGGCCGTCGATTTTGGCTGCTGTGGGGGTTTGTTTTGTCCTGCAGAGGTGGAGGGTTGGTGTGGTGTCACTTCGGGGCTGGCCTTCTTGGCAGGTGTGGGGCCAATGTTTTCCTCGCCAAGGTCCGGGTGGGAGCCTGTGGTGGAGCAAAGGAGGGAAAGTGTTATTGATGGGTCTGCGGACATTGAGCAGGCATTGTGATGACTGCCATCATTTTGATAACTAGATGGTGCACATTGGAGGCAGTGACATACAGGTTGTCTCCCTTCTGGGTGGGAAAAGCATGCAGGAATGTGGGTGCCTACAGTGAGAGTGTGCATACTGCATGTGTACAGGGTGTAGGTCAATAATGCCTGTAGACAGTCTTCTGCTGATGTGTCGCATTAACCCTATTAGGCAACATTGTGCTTCCCATGAAACTGGACTTCAGAGAGTTTTGCATGGCTTGATTTGAGGCACCTATCTGCGTCACCTGATGTCTGGGCTCCTCTCTCCATTTCTCCGACCCCCTCGATGCTCTCGATGCCAATGGTTGTGGCACATATCTCCTCCCACGGCTGCAATTATATCGGTGAGTCTGCTCCTCCACCAGTTGCCATGCCCAGGTTTCTGTTGGCAGACAGTATACTCCTTACGCGGAGCCGGAGGTCGTCCCACCTTTTCCGGCACTGTCTTGTGGTGCGGGGTGTTGTTCCAACTGCACTGACCCGCTGTGCGACTAGGTCCCATATGGCCTTCTTCCGTGCTATTGCCGGTCTGGTCATTTCAGTTGAGAATACAACGTCCACGTTTTCCTCTAGGGTTTCCGCCAACATGGTGAGCTCTTCCCTAGTGAAGCGCTCCTGCCGCAGGCGATCGCAACTTTTTTTTCACAACTTTCTGCATTCTGACGATGGGTGGATGTGGGTGAAGGTTTGTGGTGGGTCTCGGGGTCAGATGTGTACTGGTTGTGGAGGATGGCAATGGATTGTGTTTTTAGAGATGGCCGCCGTGCTCTTTCCCGTTCCGGTGCAATGGCGCAACTTCCGGATCCGCTTCTTTACGGTCACCGCTAATAGCGGTCACCGCTATTTGCGGTGATCGCTAATATCAGTGGGTAGGGTGGCGGTAGTGCACCTTGCACGGCATACGATGCCGGTAGGTGCCGTTTTTGGGATGTTACCGGCATGGCGCAGATTACATTACCGGCATGGCGCAATGCTCGTGCCCGAGAGGTCGTAATGTACCGCTTTTAACAGTTTCTGGCCAGCACGGACACGTTAGTTGCACCATGCCGGCAATGTCCATTACTTACCGCCTGGGTCGTAATGAGGACCCATATCAAATCTGGATATCTTATCCAGTCCTTCCTCTATGGCCCTTGTCTCACAATGTTACTCTTTGTTCCTTTTATTTACACCTTCTGTCAACTTGTTTTTTTGCTGCTTTAGCATTCATTAATTCATTCATCCATTCTTTATTTATTTCTCCCCCTGTGTCATGCGCCGCCCATGGAAACTATGGCATTCATGGAAGCTCTGTAGAGATCCGTCACGTTGCCTGGCCATCAGTCACTCATGCGGTCTAGTTGTTCCAATCAAGATGGCGGCTTCCTTTAAACCACTGCGACCTGCAGCGGTCTGGTGCGTTGCACTTTAGCTACTTTGTGTGCAGGTTACGCTTCTGTGAGTTTTAACCCTTTTTGACCCATTGCTCTGCTTACTACACTTGTGGCTTCCTCCTGTCCGGGTCTCCCCTGTCCTTTCGTCTCCTGGAGTTACACTAATTTTATGAGTTTTCTTTCTCTTAGTGTTCCGCCTTCTGGCTTTACTCTCTCTCTCCCTCGCGTTACCTTGGATCTCTTCGTACTCCGCGTTCTAGCAGGCTGCAATTGCTTTCCTTTCTTCTTTCTTCACTTTTGCTTACACTTTCTGTGCGTGGCTCATTTGCTTCTGTTTCTCGAGCAGTCCACGCCCTGCATTAGTCCCAGGCATCACTGGAACTTTTGCTTCCCTTGCTCCAACCTTGTTCCGGACGGTTCCTTACCCTACTTTGGAACCGGGTGCTTTCTCCTTGAACTGCAAAGGATTACCTTTATTACCATTCTCCGATTTAACGAAAGAGACATACGTCACACCATTCATTCAACCAGCTCTTTCCATTATTGGATTCACTCAGCAAGAAAGGACATTCTACTCTTTCCAGAGCCCAGACGGATTAGGGTTTCTTCAGCCAGGACGCTTTTTCCCTACATCTCGAGGCTAGCTCCCAGAGAGCCCAGCTGTCAGGTGTTCTATCCTTTAGGCAGTGTGGCCTCCGACAGAGCTCTCCCTTATTTACAAAAAAAGAAGCCTAAGAAGAAGGACTCTAAAAAGAAAGAACCAAGAAGAATAAGGAAGACAGATCCTCAAGGGAGTCAGACAGAAGACACAAGTGAGGAGGAAGGGCGGGAGGATTCATCGTAGTTTGACACCCTGGATCAACGTCCATCCTTTAGTTTTGAACTTCTTACTTCAGCGCTTTTAGCTTTAACTGTTTATGATTATCTTACATTAATTAGTCTAACTGTAACAGAAACCTCTCATATTTCATATACTTATAATCCCTCACTGTGGTCCACAGGACCCTTGGCACTCTTTCCAATTCTTCCTGAAAATATGCGGGGGCGCTGCAGCATTTTTATCATTCGCTGTGGAATTTCCCCTTTTCTCTATTTTTATCCAGTATGTGATGCTCATAAAAAGCACCACTTCATCATCTGTTGAGTCCTCTCTAAGTATGTTGTCATCAGTGACATCAGTCAACATAGACCCTTCTTCAAGAGCTATTACTCTTTTCCATGGTCTACCCTTATTTTCCATTCCTTTGAGCATTGCCATTTCCTTTTGTACTATGGCTGCCTTTAATTCTATATGGATAGTCTGTCCCCACCTCTTAATCTATAGGTATCTGTGGTCTAATCTAGAATTCATCAGGTATTCTCACCATCTTCTTCACTAAGCCAAGTAGCCATGTTAATAGAATGCTCACAGCATTAAGGAGAACCTCTGGCTCCACTGAAAAACTTTGCAGAGCCACTTGCCTGGTGAGTGTCACTATAAACCCGCCCACATTTAAATAGTGTATTCCAGTAGTGGAACACACCATCCCTTGGTCAATAAATGAAATCATAATGTTGAGTTTTGTCATCAAATCCCTTCCCAAAATATGAACTGGTGTCCGTCGTAAATATAACAAAGGATCAGTCATGTCACACTCTCCTATAGAGACTGGTAATTCATCAGTAAAAAAGGAACTCAACTTGTAGCTCCAAAGAACCCTTGAGCATTTATGGCAAGCCCCAACATTGGATACTTTTCCTCCTGTGTACATGAACGTGTAGCCCCAGTGTCTACTAGCAAAGCAAAGATTTTTGCCTCCTAACGTCACATTAACCCTTGTCTCTTCTTGGGGGTCTGGTGTCACTGATAATTCTGAACATATCATGTCGTCCTGTGAGCTGTCCTATTGTGGGTCCATGCATACCCCTGTACCTGTGAAAGGGTTTCCTTCTACCACAGTGGCACCTCCTATTCTGGGTGTCAATAACTGTCCTGTGTTTGCATATTGCTAAATCTGTATGGGGGGCTTGTTGTGATTGCCCCTGTAGTAAATTAATTTGCACTTGCTCTGGCTGCTGTACCTGTTGCACTCTCTGCACTTATGTCTGATACAATGTCTGATCTTGAGCGCACCCTTCTCTTATCTCTTCTTAAACATGCCGGTCAAGTGGCACAGCGAGTAGAGCGCTCGCTTTGACATCAGTGCAGAGCCTGCGAATGCAGGTTCGAATCCAATAAGCAGCGCTCAGATACCTAAGGGTTCGTAGCGCTATTATTATGTCAGTAAATTCAAGGTATCCCTATCTTTTTTCATTTATAATTTCCAAAAAACCCAGCTACTCTTATATTTTACTTCAATAAGACATAATGTTCCTATCTGGTATTCCTAAAGTAAAGCAAAAGTATCCCATGTGTATGTGTGTGTGTGTGTGTATGTGTTCTCATTTCAACATTGAATCCTTTCTCTGACTACCTTTATGTTTTTTTATGTGCATTGAGCCAGTAATCCATTGATTGCCTGTGTTGCCACAAGAGCACGTGTGTGTGTGCCTGCACATGTGTGTGTGCATGCATCTGTGTCTGTGTGTGTGCGTGTGTGCATGTGTGTGTGTGTGTGTGTGTGTATGTGTGTGTATATATAAAGTGTAAACACGTGATGAGTGGTCAAACCTAAGCTTCCATAAAAACCAAACCCACATATTCATAATCCTAACTGAAACAAAGGTGTTCCAAGGTTTAATTGGCACTCTATTTGCTTGCACCAGGCCTTATGGAGGCTGAAAATAGGTTTCACAGAAAGTAAAGCACGCTTAGTTTGGGTCTGTATATTGTTTGTGTTCTTTGCTCACAGTTATTGTCATCATATGCCCAGTTGCTCACCCTATGTTCCATTGTCGTCAAATGCGCAGATATTACCACTATTTGTCAGGTGTTGCTTCATAATGCTGAGGCAATCACAACATACGGCCGTTATGTCTGATACACACACCCTATATTGGGTATGTCATCAAAGGGGCAGGTACTGATATCATATGCCTGGTATCGCCATTCTAAGCCCACATACCATATGTCTTAGCCATATATTGGTATCCTACATACTGCCCCCATTGATATGACATGATATGATAAGGCATTTATAAAGCGCCTATACACAATTGTTTCAAGGCACGACGAGGCAAGGGGGAGGGGGGAAGACAGACAACGATCCTACTAGGCCAGGTGACATTCAGATCGCGCAAGTGCATGGGAAGGCAAGGGAGGGAAGTGCGCGGGGGGCAGGGAGAGGACAGTGCAGTACATGGGATAAAAAATAAATAACAAGAGTAAAGGTACTGCCAGCAGGTGGCAAGTGCAATGGTGAGTGCAGACATCAGGTGTCAAGTGCTGGTAGTGGGACTGTAGGGATACATAAAACAGTCCCCAAGTCTCGGGGGCTGCCAGGAAGGCAGTGCAGGAGTGTGACTGGTGGGGGAGAGCACCTGGGCCCAAGATCAGAGGGTGACCAGGTATCCAGTGCAGTTTCAGTATCAGCCAGGAAGTCAGCAGGGGAGAGGAGGAGAAAAAGCAGAATCAAAGAGAAAGGTTTTGAGGTGCTTCCAGAACCAGAGATGATTCTCCTCAAGTTTCAGGTAGGCAGGGAGGCTTTTCCAGTGGGAGGCCCCCGCCGAAGAGATCTACCACCAACTTGTTGCTTGGCGAAGCGACTGACCCTGAGGGAGTTGGAGGCGGATGAGCGAAGAGCTCGAGAAGGAAGATATTTAGGAAGCGAGAGTTGACGGTATTGAGGCCCCAGGCCCCAGAAGGCCTTATGGACAATGCAGAGGGTTTTGAACTTAATCCTCACAGCCACTGGGAGCTAGTACAGAGATTTCAGTCCTGGAGAGATACGATCCCTGGGCGTGAGGCCAAGGATAAGTCTCGCAGTCCTGTTCTGGATGAGTTGCAGAGGGCGGAGAGTAGAAGCAGGCAGATTTAGAAAGAGGTTCTTGCAATAGTCCAGTCTAGAGAGAACCAGAGCTCTGGAGACAGTGAGCTTCTGGGGGAAGGAGAGGAAAGGTAGAATACCTCTGAGGAGGTGCAGCTGGTAGTGTGACTTCTTAGAGATGTCAGAGATGTGAGGAGAGAAGGAGAGTGTGGAGTCGAAGATGACCCCGAGGTTTTGAGCCTCACAAGTGGGAGCAGGAAGAGGGCCAAGAGAGGCCGGCCAGAGAGTGACAGGAAAGGAGAGAGCGGGTGTGCCGATGAGGAGAATCTCAGTCTTACTGGCATTAAGTCAGAGATCATTGGCGGCAAACCACTCCTGGATGGCGGACAGACAGTCAGAGATGTGAGAGGGAGAAGAGGTGGCTGAAGGTAGCCTGAAAATGAGCTGAGTGTCATATGCATAGCACTGGAAGTTGGTGCAGAGCGCGGCAATGCGGTGGGCAAGAATTGCCAGGAAATGGTTGAACAGCCAGGGAGAGAGGTTAGACCCCTGGGGAACACCACAGATAGAGATAGAGATAGAGATAGAGATAGAGGAGAGGAAGGATCCAAGTTGAACCTGGGAGGGTTGATAAAAGAGGAAAGAAGTCAGCCATGCCAGGGCCTGACCAGTGATCCCCAGGTTGTCACAGAGACGGTTGAGCAGGATTGCATGGTTGACCATATCAAAGGCAGAGGAAAGATCAAGTAAGATGAGGACGAAGGGGGTGTTGAAATCATGGTTGGATAGCAGGTCTTCACGGATGTTCAGGAGAGCAGTTTCCATGCTTCTGACAGCTCTGAAGCCAGACTGATGATCATGGAGACAACCAACAGATTCAGTATGAAGATTGAGCTGGAAGATGGCCAGCTTTTCCAAGGGTTTGCCCAGGAAAGGAATGATGGAGATTGCGCGATACTTAGCCGGGCAGGATGGGTCGGCAGAGGGTTTCTTAAGAAGAGGGTGCACAAGGGAGTGCTTCAGGGTGGAAGGGAAGACTCCAGTGGTGAAAGAGTGGTTGCAGAAGTCGGCCAGGGCAGGAGCCAGGGAGTCAATACCCTAGGTACTCACACAGTTGACCAGGAATTGTCATTCAATGCCTAGGTACTCATAGCATTTTACAGTGATTATCATATAAGTGTTGACACCATTTGGAAGGTATTGACATCATACTCATACAGTTTGCAAGCTAATTGTATCATTGCTCGGTGCTCACATTATTTGCCAGGTTTTTACTATTCTATGGTCAGTTACTCAGGCTCAGCAACCAAATTCCCAGGAAGTCCCATTATCCATTGCCAGATACTCACACAGAGTAAGCCTTACAATCAAGCACCAGGATATAAAATAACGATTGTATGAAAATAAATAGAATTGCATATAATGCGACACAATTTCAATTGCCATAAATATCTTGTTTCTAAAGTTACTAAGCGCTAATTACCAGTTGTGAAAGCAACAAATAAACAGCGCCTCCCATATACAGTACAATAGCGCCATTGTAGTAGATTGATCTGTGCAAATCCCAGATTGCAGGATACTTCTACCTTGACTGATATAACCTTTTTGCTATAGAAACCAAAACAGATTTTTGGTGTTAACATTAAAAAGAAGCAAGAGGATCATTAGATTCCAAAGAAATGTACATTCCAAATTAGCAATGCATGCTTACATTATATGCAGAAACTATATTTAACATGACACATGCTATCATGCAGCTGTCAGATTAAACAAATCCATTAGAACCTGCAGAACAAATCTTGTTGCTTTACAAGATATCTTAATGTGATCAGAGAAATTACTTGCCAGTAAATTAATGGGTAATAACTGATAGATGGCTGGTCAAAGACAAGCAATGGTTCAAATCTAATTGCATAGGTATACAAAAAAAATGAAGTGTGAACTATCATGTGCATGCCACATACTTATCTTCTTCTCTCTTCTACAGCAGTAAGCCTAGAACCATTTGAGTAGCTCTAAAGGCCCACCAAGGAGCCACAACTAAAAGCTTTGAGTACAGGAGCACCCAGCCAACTCCTTTGCCGATCTCCCCAACAAAATTGAAACACCTTGGGAGCCAACCAGCATTTGCTTTAATGCTGACAGGTTTGTTCTCCTCAGTCATAACCAACTCTTTAGCTGAGGTTGCTCTTCTCAAAAAAGATTTGGATTTTTTCTATTTGTTGACATTATTCACCTCGGGTGCTTGTGTTTTATTTGCACTGTAATGTGGCTGTGGTTGCCAAAAGGGAGGTGTATTGTTCTTGAGAGTGACATCTATAAATGTATTGTACTTGAGAGTGACATCTATAAATGTTGCTCTTCTTTTACCAGCTGAGCGGGCCAGCGATGAACAATGTTGACTTCGGTGTGCAGTTTGTGATCATTGCATACAATGCTGCTTTCATGGTTGTATATATTGGTTGCAATTCTTATACTGTGTAGTACATGCCTGGACTTGATGGATTGACGACTCCTCTAGTGTGTCCTATGGGTGCAGTGGTAAAGTAGGGGATGCTTAGAAGTGGCTAACTTGCATGTACCTGGCCACTTGTTCACCTGCATGACTCTGTTACATTATGCTGGGTGTGGCCAAGGTCTACACTGTTGGGTGTATGGCAAAAGGTTGTAGCCCGTAGGCCAGGCACCGAAGAGCCTAGGCCTGCACCATAGCATGCCACCATAATGCAGACATGCAGTTTTAAGTATGCATGTCTCCGACGGTGGTGACGTTCACAAAATGGTTCTGAAGGACCTTGTAGATGTGTTAGAACAGCACAAGTGACCTGATATGCGTCTGGTACCATATGGTGTACATTATGCCACCACCTTGGAAATTAGGGTGGCACATGGTGTTATTTGCATTTGGCATGAGTTGCCGTTTGCACAACCCATCATATGTTACTTTTGTGGATTGTGGTATGGGGCAAATGTTCCCCTTCATGAGGCCATTATGTTGTGCTGGGTGTAGGTAAGGTGTACACTATTGGGTACATAGCCAAGGGCCGTAGGCTGTTAGTTATGCACCCAAGAGCCTATCCCTTGACGACAGCCAGCACAACATACTGCAGCCATGCAGTTGGCTCTGTATCTCTCCGAGGATGGTGACCTTTGAATAATGGGTGCGGAGAGCATTTTTCAATTGGTGGAACAACCAAAGTGAGGTGCTATGGGTTCACGAGGACATGGTGTAGGTCATTGCACGTGTTACACATTAGGGGGCCATATGTTAGCATTTCCATTTTCTTTGGGATGGCCTATACAAGACCCTTCCTTGAGGAAGTGTTTTAACATATTGCGCCATGAAAGGAAGTCAGCATCATCGGAAAATTGCAATATGGACAATGTACAGAGCCACTCACATACCGTTCAGCACAGCAAACGCAACATCATGGAGCCATGCATGCAAAGATGTGACCAGGGTGAAAGGTGGCAGGCGCTATTGCAGATGGGGAATGCATTACACATGACTTGAACAGTACAGCATGGGGTGCACTATGGTGTGCTGTGTGTGGTGAGGGCCTAGGATGCATGGCTGGAAGCCTTACATGAACAGCTATGCAGGTTGCTTGCAACTACTCCTCAGATTGTTGCGTTTCGTGTGTGGTCTGTGAATTGTGCATGCATTGTTGATTCCATGGGTGTGCTCATTGTTCGCACATGGTACATTTTCCAGTGCATGGTAGGAGCTTATGGAGTGAACAGTTCTGCAGTGTGTCCACTGAGTGCTGTGGTGAGGAAGTGTGTGTGTACCAGTGCATAGGGTTCAAATGCATCGTGTATGTGCTTAAGTAGTGTGCATTGTGCAGGTTAATAACTAATGCACTGCACTTTGAAGTATTTTATCATTGGAGTTGGTGGAGTGCTGGGAGGAAACAACTATGGCTACCTGCAGTTTGTGGTGCTGGGTGCCGCTCTGGGTGAATGTGGATGCTGAAAGCGTGCATCGGTTTGAAGAGCTGTTACTTGGAGATGCTTTCACATGACACAAGATCTGTGCTGTGAGTGTGTAAAGGTACGCCTGCAGTGCAGTGCAGAAATTATAGTGTTCGATGCAGAGGTCTTGGATGTGAACAGTACATGTGTGTGCTTATTGAATACTACCAAATGCAGGAGTGTTGCATGTACAATAGTGGGAACAGAATAAGGAGTGCCTATGCTTTACTGGGGTTTGGCCCTCGCTGTAGCTGGGAAGGCGCACATGCTACAATTGGCCTTCTGAGCATGTTGCCTTTGCAAATGAAACTGTGGGGATTATCCAATCAGTTGTCGAGGGTGTCGTTTACAGGAAGGGGCAGTGATATATTTCCCCAAACCTCGATGATGTGAGGTTGACAGACCTGAACAGACACAGAGTGCTCATTGTGGGTGATACCTTTGTGCAAGATCTGCACAGGTATGCCGTGGAAAGAGGCTTTGATACTAACTTTCAGTTGGAAGGAGTGGAGGCTTTTTGGGGCACAGTGTATGAGTGGGGTTTCGGAGTCATGGTTCTCGTTTGTACATGTGTGGCCTCTGTCGGTAGTATGGATGTTGTGGTCGTGCATTGTGGAGCATTACATTTGGTGTACATGTCGTGCGCACGTGTGCTCCATCACCTCAAGAAGTTGATGACAGCAATGATGCAGATTTTTCCCACTGCCAAGATGTTTTTCTCCTCCATACCACCAAGAGGTGTTTCGGACCATGACGGTGTAATTTGCCCACAGTCAGAAGTCGGGAGGTGTTTGATAAACAGAAGCATGTGATTTTATGTGCAGTGCTGGGATGTTCTGCACTGACTATGACAGCATTAACAATCAAGATTTGCAGTTGTTCCAAGGAAATGGCCTTTTCTTTATACCTCCATTGGAAATGCTGTTTTGTTTGCCACTCTGCACGCAGTGTTGCATACAATCCTGTAGAACTGTAAGAGAAGCGTTGACATTCAGTCCGTACAAATGTCAGGAGGAGAAGCAAACAGAAAGTAATCGAAAACATTTTTTTAAAAAATGTATGCAAAGACGTACATAACAAAAAAAAAACCTTCCCCTAACACCCCTGCCTTCCAAGCACGAAAACTCAGCGATTACGCTGTACTTTCACGCTTCCACATGCCACATCCAGCCATTTTCTGGATGGGAGCCATGGCAAGGAAACTGTGGAGCGAAAGACACTGGTCTATAAAGCTGGTGGGTCTGGTGTGTACGCAGGCACTGTGCCAGAAGGTCTCTTTGCACAAAGAAGTGCGGAAGGCTATGGTGGAAGTGTGCAAGGTAAGGGGCAGGCATCCTGGGTGTATGCATGAACTATATGTATTTGTTTGCAGTTAGTAACATGCAAGCGGTGCTGCGTGTGCTCACATTTTTTGAAAAGTGTGCAGTAAGTGGGTTACTGCGGAAAACAAAAAACAACTTTGCAATGTACACGGTAAGTAGCAGGCATCCTACTACTGTACATGCATTGTGTGTATGATATCATATGATTTGGAATTGTATGCTACGGCATTCGTAATGCGCCTACACACACAATGAGGCAAGGGAAGGGATACAGAGGGGAGACAGAGACAACGACCCTACTAGGCCAGGTGTGACTTAGATCGCCCAGGTGCATGGGTGGAGGGAGGGGAAGGTACAGTACATGGGAAGAAGAACAAATGACAATAAGTAAAAATACGGGCCAATTGTGCCAAGTGCACGGATAAGTGCACACAACAGGTCATGAATGCACTGGTAGGCATACAGAAAATAGTTCTCAAGTGCGGGGTTTGCTAGAAAGCCGGGAGGAAAGTTGGCAGAGTAAGTCAATAAGATCCACAATGCTTATATGTGGTAAGTAGAATGGCACTAGGCTGCAGGTGACTGGGGAGTGTGGGTATACTGCCAATATACTACCACTGTACAGGAACAATTAACAAAGCCCCAGTAACACTGTGCCAATTGGTGCGAAAATTAGAATCCAATTTTGTATTTATTTGAAGAATACAACAGCCTGACACGTGTTTCGAGCTTTACTGGCTCTTCATCTCAGGCTTTTTTATAGCATTCAAAAAGTCCAAATTCTGCTTGTGGCAAGAATTGCCTGGTGTATGTTCAACTCTAATGCTTTGCAATTGCGGTGAAATCTGATGTCAGGGAACGTAGCAACAATGCAGACACTAGCGTCTAGAAAGCCAGTGTAGGGGTTCGCCTGGCGGGTTGAGGTGACATGGGTCCGACATCACAGAGTCACCAAGTAAGTAGTGCAGAATCAGTTTACGTCAGGCAGTTATTTGGGGAGAGGAGCAGAAACAGCAGACACTAAGAGAAAGGCTTTGAGGTGCTTCTGGAACCGGCGATGGTTCCCCTCAAGTGTCAGGGAGGCAGGGAGGCTGTTGCAGAGGGAGGCCCCAGGTGAAAAAGCACATCTACCACCAACTGTTTTTTGCAGAAGCGCCTGACCCTGTGGGAGTTGGAGACTGATGAGGGAAGAGCTCACGCATGCAGATATATAGGGAGTTAGAGGTGGAGGTATTGATGTCCCAGAGGCCAAACAGACACTAAGAGAAAGGCTTTGAGGTGCTTCCGGAATCGGCAATGGTTCCCCTCAAGTGTCAGGCAGGCAGGGAGGCTGTTGCAGAGGGAGACCCCAGGCGAAAAAGTACATCTACCACCAACTTTTTTTTGCAGAAGTGCCTGACCCTGCGGGATTTGGAGACGGATGAGGGAAGAGCTCACACATGCAGATATATAGGGAGTTAGAGTTGAAGGTATTGAGGACCCAGAGGCCAGAAGGACTTCTGTATAATGCAGAGTCTTCTCACTTTATTGCTCACAGCCACTCGGAGCTATTGGTGACATTTCAGTGCAGCAGAGACAATCCCAAGTCACGCACTCCTCTTCTGGAGCAGGGAGCAGATTTTTAAAAAAGAGCCTGTTGCAATAGTGCAGCCTACACAGAAGTACAGCTGTGCAGACAGTGATCTTTTGGAAAGTTTGCTTTTGCATGGTACGATACATTTAATGCTGCTATTGATGGCACTTTTTTACGATTTATGTAGGAGGTGGGTTAGTGGGGAAAACATTTTGTAGCATTGTCGGAAGGAAAGCAGGGAGTTCCTGTGTCGATATTACACTGTATGATATGGGTTAATGAGAACATTGCAAGCACATATCACTGAAGTGCCACTTCATGGTAGGGGATGGGAAAAAAAACAGTATGCTTTAAAAGAACATAATGGCTGCTCAGTGGCAGATACCGTGCGCAGAGGCACTTATAACACAGTCATACACATAGTGCAGAAAACGTTTCTGTACCTCCATTTTGTGTTAATGGGTGCACAAGTGGATGAATGTGGATGCATAAATCTTGCAATCATTTACTCAACTTTCTACTGGACGTGCTGTCCAGTGACAGCACACTAGCAGGCTGAATTTGTAACGGTACCTATGAATTGTTGTGCAGAGCTGACAGTGTTAGATGGTAACATCTTGGATGGCATTGGTGGAATCGTGTGTGCCCATTTACCTGTACCCAATCAGATCATGCTGGACAAAAGGTAGTGGAAAGGGAAGGACTTCTACTTTACTGGGGAGCAGCCCTCGCAGTACTTTGAGCAGCGCACGTGCCGCAATCTGCGCTTCTTACGTTGCTGTCCACTGGACATGGGATCAATATGTATATACGTGGTAATCCTGTCCTCACAAATTCAAGTCTGCAATAATTCTTTTGCAGTTATGATTTTTACCTTCCTGAAAGACCCAAACATTGGTAATCAATACTCATAGTAAGGGGACGAAACAGCCACCATTTGAGGTTGGTCTATGACAGCCTTTTTATTATTTTTATGGCTATTCTTGTAGCTTTTTTTCTAGGAGGTTTTTTAGAATCAAGAAAACAACCTGGTTTGAAACATAACAACAACAAGTAAAAAATGGTGACAATGTGCAAAATGGTGAACAGTGCAGATACAGTCGATTTACAGATATGAAAAGTGGGTACATAACATATCCTATTAGTTGCAGGAGAACTAGAGATGTACACAGTATTGCTTCATAAAGGTCACAAACTCATAGTTCTTAATCTGTAAGGTGCTGCATTCAGTAACTACTTTTTTGAATACAAGCAGTGTCTGCCACTTAGGCTTCAATGAATAAAGTCTTTTGGCGATAAGCGCTGGTAGTGTGCCCAGGAGGGGCTGGGATGAATTTTGGACAGTTAAATCCGTCTGTGTTTGGCGCTTTTTATCAAGTGGCCAGCAAATAACTGGTCCAAGACCAAGAGAGACTGGACATAGGACTTTCGGAATTATCCAATCAGGTACTGTGGGTGCGGTTCACAGGAAGGGGCGGTCAAACTGCTGTGCATTATACTCTGCGTAGTGAGGCTGGCTGACATGATGAACCCCATTGTGTTGCCCATAGGTGATGCCTTTCTACTAGATCTGCACAAGTATGCCCTGGAAAGAAACTTTGATGGCAATTTCAGGTTGGAAGGAGTGGTTGCATTGTCGAACAGTATCTACAAGCGCAATTTCACCGACATGGATGCACTTTGCAAAGACCTGGTCACTTTTGCTAGAGCCGATGTTATCGTCATCCACTACGGCGGCATGCATATGGGTTACATCTCTTGTTTAGGCTTGTTCTGTCGACTGAAGAGGGTGCTAAATCTAGTGAAGAGGCTTTTCCCCACTGACAAGGTGCTTTCTCATCCATAACACCACAAAGAGTACGGGACATTGCTCCTGGAAGTTGTTCCGAGCCAGAGGCAGGAAGGAGTCTCATCAATAGATGCATGTAAACTCTTATCCACTGGTGGGATGTTCTTCTGCAACAATGACCTCATTAGTTGTGGAACTGCAGAATTTTTCAAAGCAAATGGCACTTCTTTGTCGGCCATCAGTAATGCTGTTTTGTTTGCCTGTCTACAAGATGCGGTGAAGAGTTTACTGTAACAATGTCCGTACAAGAAAACACAAAATCAAATTAAAAGTGAAAAAAGCTGTTCCTCTAGAAGCATCTAAAAAAAAGCTCTTTTAAGAAAGATCCTTCCCTTACAACGAACTCCCCTACCCTGGTTGCAATTTATTCCCCCGCGCTTGCACACAGCACGAAAGCCACATCCGGGGATTTTCAGGATGACAGCGATGGAAATGGGATTGTGGAGCCACAGGGATTGCGCAACCATGTTTCTGGGTGTGGTGTGCACTCAGAGGACTGTTGTACAGAACTGATACTGTTGCATGGAGAGCTCTTCAATGTCATTGGTGGAAGCGTGTGGAACATTTTAACAGTACGCAAAGATGGCGTGCTGCAAAGGAAAAACATGGAAACGGAAGAGGTAATGTTTCTGGTTCATTGGGACACTGTCCTCGCTGTCCTTGGGGAAACGCACGTGTGCATACTCCCCTTTGCCGCTAGCTACCCAAGAGATTGTGACAATGGGTACTATCGCAGCTGCAGGTGTGGGTCACAGCAAGGCCCGTTCATAATTTTCTCCTTTACTGTGCCGTACTCAGCCGGACTGACATGGTTGCTATTAGTTGCAGATGCACTGTAGCACAGCAGATTTGGTGCACCATTACTTACATGGCAAACCTATGTGGCCTGCTACTCTGTTCTGAAAAGCTGCAAACAGATTGCACAGTACCTCTGGGGTGTGCCCTTTTGTAGGGTTGTTGTGGACAACTTTCACCTGGAAAGCATGCCTACATTGTTCCAAAACATACATGCATGTGCACCGGCACATTGTGGTGTTTGTAAGAGTGTACTTTCTGAAAAACACTCCGTACATTGCTCAACCCTGCACTTTGCCGCTGTTCGAGGGTCTGGCTCCTCTCCCCGAAATGCCTCCACTGGCATTGTGGATAGGCCGGACAGCTGCAGTGTTCGTAGGACACATACCTTTTTCTTACTTGCGGTCACTGCAACTAGGACTGTGTGCCGCTGAGTCAGAACCCCATTTCAGGTAAAAAAGAATCCCACACAAACACTCAGCAACATTCTCATTAATACCATTTCCTTGTATACATGCATACACCCCATTTGGAAGGGGTGGCAGAAGTACTTATTGTGGGGAAATGGAGATTTGCCCAACTTGGTTGTGAGGGGAGGAAAAAATTGATGTAATACCGTATCATCTCCCATGAAACGGTTTTTGAGGGAATGGCAGGCTCCGACATGGGGAAGCAGTAAACATGCAGGTGTGCCAGTGCTGTCATTTTGTCCAAAACATATCCTTGTATGCAACCTTTAAAGCGGCACAATTGTTCACCAAGTTCTCCACTTTGACTTCCACGCTGTCCATTTATTTCCCTATGCACAGAGTTTCTTTCCTTCCCTATGCCTTTATGCTGTTGTAGAAGGGTTGCCGCTTGTACTGTCTTGCTTTCCTTTCCAAAATGTTCTCTTGCCGAAAATAGAATTGGGCCTCATTACAAGTATGGTGGTAACAATGGTGCTGGTATCGCTACTGGCACCGTTGCTACCGTACCGCCATACTACGAGTTCTGCTCGCGGGTGCCTTTGCAGCACCCAGGTCTGACCTGGTGGCCGTAACGACACCCGCGAGCAGAACAGGACTAGGGCACTGGTACCGTTATTAACGGTAACGGTGCTACCACCTTCCCCATTCCCATTTAGCCCTATGGGGCCGAATGGGGATGGGGATGGGAAGTCGCTTATTATCGGCACCCGCGAATGGGCAATTACCGGGTCTGACCCGGTAATTGTCCATTCATGGGTACCGGTAAAATCACAGGTTTACAGGCACAGCTACTGCCAGCCTCGTAATGAGGCCCAATGTGTTTGGTGTACATACAGCAATATCTTACATAATTACAGTTCACAGAACGGTGCGTACCAGTGTGGTTACTATAGAAAGTCATTGCGTAATGAGGGGCATTTTCAACCTGCCACTCTAAGGTGCTTGCCATTACTGCGTTACAACAAGACACGTTATGCTTCCATACTATTGCATACTGCGGGACCTGTGCAATTATTAGACAAAGTTTAGGGTCTTTACCACATTGCAGTGACGTTCAGGGCACTTTCCAGACTACATCCAAAGATTTTGATTATTGCACCTGTATAATGCCTGCAGTAGCCAATTGCTACGTTTGTACATGACTGGGCGCATGTACTGGAAAGAACTCTGTAATGCAATGGTGTTTAGAGCAATGCATTCCTTAAAGAACTATATATCTCATGATAGTTCTTCCAATGATTTCTGATAGTTTTCTGCCAACATTACAATGACAATCCCTTGTGGAGGGTGTTTATGAAAACTATATACACATGTGATGTCATCAGCATGTCATGAACGACGTTTGTGATGTCATCTTTGATGTCATGGGTGTTAGTCCTTGCAGTGCAAAGGGTTAGCGCGAGTTATGGTTGCTTAGCTTACCATAACTGGCGAATTTCTGGGGGTTTTCGGTTTTACCTGTAACCATAACGTCCCTGTAACAACGTTTGTCCATTGAATTGCATAGGTTTTTACCGTCCCTTTAACAATGTTTTTTGTCAGTGATATATATATATATATATATATATATATATATATATATATATATATATATATATATATATATATATATATAGAGAGAGAGAGAGAGAGAGAGAGAGAGAGAGATAGAGAGAGAGAGAGAGCTAGGATCCTGACAGCTACCCACATCTTGCTTACACAGAGTCCTTTTTCTAAATGTTTCATTCCAAGAAGAGCCCAGAGCTGCTCTACAGGAAAAATGTAATTGCACACAGCTCAGTCAAGAAGCATTATTTTGATATATTCTTAGCATGGCCCTGTTGTTCTGGTGGCCACAAGCCACCACTCTGATACAATTTGATGGGAAGGTTTTCTGACTCCAACCTCTAGCACCGACTGCTCAATTGGTGTCCATTTCAAAGCTGTGAATTCAGTCACAGAGGACAACACCACCATGTTAATGAACTACTGGTCTCCATGGTCTAAAAGTACTTGTGTTCTTCTACTAGGACATAACAGTCACTCCTAAGTACTATTAGGGCACACTCCTAGACTACATATATACATATATTAATCAATGAAAAGCTGAAAAGTGTTCTACGGTGTAGTAAAGAATGTTCTGAACAGGAATTAATTACAGGTCCTAGGCTGTCAATTGAGAGTCAGTGGCCCTCGTTCCGAGTTTGGAGGTAAGTAACGGTCCTTACCGGCATGGCGTAAATAGCGTGTCCGGGCAGTCATCAGCCCGCTAATAGAGGACTATTACAACTTCGCGGGCACAAGCTTTACACCATGTCGGTAAGGTCATTACCACCATGCCGTTAAAGGCACCTTAAATGCCCATAGCGGCCTCAAGCATAGCACAGATAGCACTACCGACAAGGTCCAATACGGCATTAGCGGTGACCAATATTAGCGATGACCGCTGATAACAGTCACCGCTAATAACGGTCACTGCTAATAAGCGGAACCAGAAGTAGCGTCATCGCACAGGAACGGGAAGGAGCACGGCGGCCATCTTTAAAAACACAATCCATTTCCATCCTCACCACACAGGACCCGTTGGACTCTGCTGTTGTCGTGAAAACATCCTCCTATTAGACCACTATGCCCAAGACCCTGAAGAAGGGAGCTGCCCGCCAGCGGAAAGAAATATTTAATGAGGATGAGCTGCAGATGCTGGTTGACACACTGCAGGAGCATGCTGCCATAGTTTTCTCCAATAACATGAAGAAGGAGGCAATACTGAAGAGAAATGTATTAGAGAAAAAGGAGATCTGTGCACTTGTTGCTCAGAAGGTTAGTGCTGTTGGGAACACCCCACGCACCATCAAAGACTGTCACAAGCGTTGGGACGACCTGCGACTGAGAGTTAGAAATATTCTCTCAGTGAACCGGAGCCAGGCAATGGGAACAGGAGGAGGTCCCAGCTCACCAATCAAGCTCACCCCATGGGAGGATATCTGCGCAAGCATGATAGGAATGGAGGGGATAGAAGGTGTTGGCGAGATGGAGTGTGGCGCCACAAGTTCGGGCGATGGAGGTGAGTGTCCTAAGAAAACATTGTAATGCCAAGTCTGATGAAAGTCAACCAATATGTCAGTCCAAAGAGTCAAGCCATGGTCCAACACACACATACTCCCAGCAAAGTAGGCGGACGCATCACAAACACATGCAGATGCTGCTGCAAGGCAATGCCGTACCTGACACATACCACACAAAGATGTAAATGCCATGAGTCACACAGCGTGCAGGCCCAATATACTATGCATGTCAGATAGCATTGCTCTTGGCCAACATGAGTGACGCCGACGTATTGTAACGCTCACCTGACTCCCATGGATGCGCTGGCCTGGTTCGCGCTGCTGTGACCTCTTCTAAGGTGATGCGCAGGGTTCGGAAGACGGACTGGACCGGGCCCCCAAATCTGGCTTGTCTGGCTCGCAGAAGTATCCTTCTGTAGGCGAAAATAGGGGATTAACTGTCTGCGGGGTAATGCAATCAGCCTCCCACTTTCCCCTCTCACCCTCCTCGAAACCCTTCTGTGATTCCTCGTAGCGTCTCACCTTAGGGTCTGGAAGGACGAGCTCTCCATCCTGCTTCTGATGCAGGGGCGCGTTGGTATCCAGTTACTTCACTGGATTTTCGGATTGGTGAGAACCAAACTTGCTTGGCTTCCAGGTAAGTTTTTTGATAAGAGGTTCCCCTTCTGTCCATGCATGAATGTACTAATGCTAGTGTCTTTTTCCCCATAGGGGCCGGGGTACGGAATGCCGGGGAACAGGCACCGACCCGAGATGAGAGGTGAAATCCTTGTAGAAATCAGGTAAGTCTTTAATGAGCGTTTTTTGGTAATGTCTTTTCATTCGCTCATTAACGCTGATGTCTCTTTTTCCCCTTAGGGGCCGGGGTCCCGAAATGCCAGGATGCGGCGTGGACCCGAAATGAAGAGGGAATGACTCAATCGATGATCTTTTAAATAAAAGTCTTCCTTTTCAGGATTGTCGGCGAGATGTCTCCGGGATGCGGATTTAGCAGGTAAGGACTTTTCCTTCTTCTGTTCTCTTCTTCTCTTCCTTTGCAGGTGATCCAGGATGCTGGCAGGCGTGGCAGAAGTCAGGATGCAGGAGCAGACACAGTGAGCGTCCAGCTGCTAGATGCAGAACAACGCGAAGCCCGTGTGGCTGTTCGGGTGGGGTTTAAATAGCCTTGGAAGAAGTTCCAGGTATGTATCCTTCCTCCAATCAGGTATGTATCCTTCCCCGACCACGCCCGGATGGTAAATTAGTCCCACAGGTAATGTAGTTCCTTTCAGGCCTCAAGGAGGCCGGGATCTTGCAGCATGGTCTGCATCAGGTAAGTGCACCCAAGCACATCCATAATGAACCTGCCGCCTATGGCGCCAGGACTGATGTCTTTTATGAGCCTGGCGCCATAGGCGCCAGGACACTGTCCAAAGGGCCCCTATATGGGGTTGCTGGGTCCTTCCTTGGGGACTGGATGTCCGCTTTCGGGGACGCAGGGCTTGAACCGGCTCCCCGGGAGCGGGCATCATGACAGCACTCCCCCACAAGGCCCCTCCCAAGGTTGTTCCCTCCGGGGGTTTTGGTTTGTCTGGGAAGAGTCGGTGGAATTTCCTGACTAATCGAGGTGCATGCACATGGTCGCTGGGTTCCCACGACCTCTCCTGAGATCCGTACCCCTTCCAATCAATTAGGTAGAACAGTTTTGGCCTAAACATTTTTGAGTCTAAAATGTTCTTCACTTCGAATTCGGGCTCCCCATCTATTAGAATAGGTTCTGGAGGTTTGAGTAGTCGGGTTCCGGGTACCACTGGTTTCAGAAGTGACACATGAAAAACAGGGTCAATTCGCATACTAGCTGGTAAATCAAGTTTAACAGCCACTGGGTTAATTATTGCCGTAATAGAATAAGGGCCCAGATATTTTGGGTTAAAAGTTCGAGGCCCTTTGAGTGGTAAATGTCTGGTAGCTAACCACACTTGATCCCCAATCTGATACGGAGGTGCTTCACTCCGATGTAGATCAGCATTCTCCTTGTATTTTCTCTTGGCTTGTTGTAAATGCGTAGTTGCCTCTTTGAAGGCTTGGGTAATTGTAGAATGCAGATGTTCTACTGCAGGCATTCCGAGGTTCTGAGGTGAGTCAAGGTTTGGGGTTCGAGGGTGATGCCCAAACAAAGTATAAAAAGGACTGTGGCCAGTTCCAGAGTGTACCGAATTATTATATGTGTATTCGGCTATCCAAAGAATGTCTTTCCAGTTGCTTTCAGATTGCCGTAACATACACCGTAAGTATTACTCAAGGGTCTGATTTGTCCTCTCGGCCTGACCATCGGTCTGAGGGTGGTGACTGGTCGATAATCTTACGTCGATCTGCGCCATTTGACAACATTTGCGCCAGAAGTGGGAAATTAATTGGCTTCCCCGGTCAGAGATTAGTATAGATGGGAATCCATGTAGCCGAAAAATATTTTCGAGGAATTCTTTGGCTAGGACAGAAGCTGAAGGTAAACCTTTCAAAGGAATAAAGTGGGCTATTTTGGAAAACAAATCCACAATTACCAGAATAGTATTGTACCCCGAACAAGGAGGCAGGTCTGTAATAAAATCCATTGATAGGGTGTGCCAGGGTGCTGGCGGTATGTCTAAAGGTTGAAGGAGACCGGCTGGTCTTTTCTTTTGACTTTTATTTTGGGCGCAAACACCACAGGACATCACAAAAGATTTAACATCTTTTCGCCAAGAGGGCCACCAAAATTGTCGTTTCACCTTTTCCTCTGTCTTGGCAATACCGGGGTGTCCCTCTATTAATGCATCATGATAACCGGAAATAACTAGTTTGTGTAATTCCTTATGTGGCAGGAATAAGCGTCCTTGAAAATAAGGTAAACCATTATCTATGGTAAAGTCTGATCCCTTTTGTATCCAATCCTGTAAGGTTGTAGGGTCCAGGAGTTGTTTCACTCTGGCTTGAATGTCTTCAAGCGTCTGTAACGAAGTCATGCCTAGAATCCTCTGTTCGGGAATTATTGGTACTGGTTCTGAGTTTGTATCAGATTCTCCCATTCCAATTCGGGATAAGGCGTCTGCTTTGCCATTCTTGCAGCCAGGTCGATAGGAAATCACGAAATCAAATTCAGCGAAAACAAAGCCCATCGGAGCTGCCGTGATGACTGAGCCTTGGCGGTTTTCAAATACTGTAAATTCCTGTGATCAGTGATCACTGTTTGGTATGTCGAGCGCCAAGCAGATGATGCCGCCAGGCTTTAAAAGCAGACTTAATTGCTAACAGTTCTTTGTCCGTGATTGCATAATTAACCTCGGGTGCCGAGAATTTTCTGGACCAAAATGCTACGGGAGGCAGTTGGTTGGTTTCGGGATCTCTGTGGGATAGGACAGCTCCCATGGCTAGGCTGGATGCGTCAGTCTCGACGACATAAGGGAGATCTGGACGCGGGTGTTTCAATATAGGTGCGGAGGTAAACTTAGTTTTTAAATCCTGAAAGGCCTGCTCGGCTTCTTCAGACCATTCAAAACGTTTATTTTTCCTCAAGAGTGCAGTAATGGGTTGTACCACGCGTGAAAATTCCGGGATAAACCTGCGATAGAAATTGGAAAAGCCGAGCATGCTTTGAACCCCTTTTACAGAGCTAGGTGATGGCCATTTGAGGATGGCATCCAATTTTCTTGAGTCCATTCGGACTCCTTTGGGTGTCAGGATGAAACCTAGAAACTCGACTTCTGTGGTATGGAAAACACATTTCTCCAATTTAGCAAATAGTTTGTGTTGGCGCAGTTTTTCAAGTACTGCCCTGACGTGTTTTCTGTGATCAGATTCCGAAGAGGAGTACACCAGAATGTCATCGATATATACGACAACACAAACATCGATGAGTTCCCGAAGGACATCATTCATGAAGTATTGGAAGGCAGCCGGCGCGTTACACAATCCGAAAGGCATCACCTGGTACTCGAATAATCCGTATTTAGTACGGAAGGCAGTTTTCCATTTGTCGCCTTCTTTAACTCGTACCAGATGATAAGCCCCCCGGAGATCTAACTTGGTGTATATGCAAGCGTCCTTCACATGGTCAAGGAGTTCAGGGATCAGAGGCAGAGGATAACGGTTTTTAACCGTTATCTGGTTCAATGCGCGGTAATCGATACAAGTTCTAAGGTCGCCTTCTTTTTTGGGCACGAAGAACAAAGCCGAGGATGCCGGGGACTTTGACGGGCGAATAAAACCATTAGCTAGGTATTGATCCAAATATTGTCTCAAATGCAGATTCTCAGGTTCGGCAAGGGCATAAATCCTGCTACAAGGGGGTTGTGCACCGGGCACCAGATCGATTTGGCAATCGTACGATCTGTGAGGAGGTAACGTGTTGGCCTGTTCCTTTTGGAAGACGTCCTGAAAGTCTTGGTATTCCGGAGGTAGTTGCATGGAGGCATAGGTTACAGATGCTAGATTAATCTTCAGGTTTTCTGGGTAGCAGGTTTGTGTACAATCCGGGAAGGTTATTCTCTTAGCTCGCCAATCAATTCGAGGATTATGTGTCTCTAACCAAGGGATTCCAAGAATAACCTGAAACTGTGGAGCCTTGATTACATCAAACACAACACCCTCCCGATGGCCGTCGGGACCAATAAGAGTCACCTCAGTAGTGGAATGTGTTACCGGTCCAGAGGTAATTTCAGTTCCGTCGACTGTGGTGATGACATCTTTGCTGGTTTTAGGATGGAGAGGGAGGTTAATCCTAAAGACCAATTCATGATCCACATAGTTTCCAATAGCCCCACTATCGATGTATGCCTTTATTGCATGCAACCGCTTAGGCTGTTCTGGATCTACGAGAACCATTGGCACAATGAAATGCGAGGTCTGAGAGTTAGTTTTCAAGCTCGGCAAGCGGACCCCTCCACTTGTCGGGCGGAGTCGTTTCCCAAAACAGAGTCTTCATGGTTTTTATCAGCGGCTCCTAGCGCCTTTCGGGGCGGTTTTGCCGGGTAATCTCGTAGAAAGTGTCCAGAATTCCCACAATAAAGACATAATTTTAACTGCCGCCTCCTTTCACGTTCCTTTTGAGTTAAGGGTCCTTTAACCCCTCCAATTTGCATAGGCTCAGAGACATCAACTCCCTTGGGATTAGCATGGGTCTTGACCAACACCCGGGTCTCAAACCTGGACCGATCTGCTTTTCTGTTTTGAAGTCTGTGATCCAATTGGACCACTAAGTCTATATACTCTGTGCATTCTTGGGACGGATTTACAACTTGGGCCAAGACATCTTTAAGTTCTCCGCGTAGGCCTCGATAAAACAACGTGACTCTTTTATCCTCTGGCCATCCCGTTTCCACAATTAGTCTATTAAAGGTTGCAATATAGGATAGGAGGTCCTGATTGCCCTGTCGTAGGGATAGAAGTTCGTCATCCAGAGCCTGCCCCTGAGAGTGTCGAGCAAATAACCTTTCCATGCTTGCTTAAAACCTTTGAAAATCACGGAGAATCGGGTCATCTTGAGTAACCAGTGGAACTGACTAATCGGCAGCGCAGCCGCTGAGATATGACAATATAAAGGCTACCTTGGTCTGATCATTAGGGAAGGCCCCAGGTCTGCATAGGAAGTGCAAACGACACTGATTCATGAATACGGAGAATCGTTTGGGGTCCCCAGCAACGCGTTTGGGTGGGACCAGCGGCATGTTTCCAGGTAGATTAATCTGCACAGGGTAACTGGAAACCACTGGAGCGGGGTTCCCTCCGGAACCGGGTAGAGGAGTTTGCCCAGCTTGACCTTGCAAAAGCTGTCTGGCCAGGTCATCAGTTCTTTCCTTTGATATTATTAATTCCCTCCTGAGGGCATTAGTCTCTTGACGAGCGGCATGTACTTCGGCCCGTAATTCCCCCAGTAATTGGGCCAACTGATCAGTCTCAGAACTTTCCATAGCACCTGGGTGGGAATTTGTAGGAAGGCTTCGCGTTCTGTAACGCTCACCTGACTCCCACGGAGGCGCTGACCTGGTTCGCGCTGCTGTGACCTCTTCTAAGGTGATGCGCAGGGTTCGGAAGACGACTGGACTGGGCCCCCAAATCTGGCTTGTCTGGCTCGCAGAAGTATCCTTCTGTAGGCGAAAATAGGGGATTAACTGTCTGCGGGGTAATGAAATCAGCCTCCCACTTTCCCCTCTCACCCTCCTCGAAACCCTTCTGTGATTCCTCGTAGCGTCTCACCTTAGGGTCTGGAAGGACGAGTTCTCCATCCTGCTTCTGATGCAGGGGCGCGTTGGTATCCAGTTACTTCACTGGATTTTCGGATTGGTGAGAACCAAACTTGCTTGGCTTCCAGGTAAGTTTTTTGATAAGAGGTTCCCCTTGTGTCCATGCATTAATGTACTAATGCTAGTGTCTTTTTCCCCATAGGGGCCGGGGTACGGAATGCCGGGGAATAGGCACCGACCCGAGATGAGAGGTGAAATCCTTGTAGAAATCAGGTAAGTCTTTAATGAGCGTTTTTTGGTAATGTCTTTTCATTCGCTCATTAACGCTGATGTCTCTTTTTCCCCTTAGGTGACGGGGTCCGGAAATGCCAGGATGCGGCGCGGACCCGAAATGAAGAGGGAATGAATCAACAGGTGAGTCTTAACATGGAGATTTAGCTTTCCTTATTCCCTTCTCTCTCTCACCTTTTGTTCTGGTCTTTTTCTCCCTAGGCGCTGGGGCATGACTGCGAATCCGGATGATCGCTGCTGAACATGGAGGCGCCCAGTAAAGGTGAGTGGAATGCGGCGCTGCAGCGATCGACGCAATGATCTTTTAAATAAAAGTCTTCCTTTTCAGGATTGTCGGCGAGATGTCTCCGGGATGCGGATTTAGCAGGTAAGGACTTTTCCTTCTTCTGTTCTCTTCTTCTCTTCCTTTGCAGGTGATCCAGGATGCTGGCAGGCGTGGCAGAAGTCAGGATGCAGAAGCAGACATGGTGAGCGTCCAGCGGCTAGATGCAGAACAACGCGAAGCACGTGTGGCTGTTCGGGTGGGGTTTAAATAGCCTTGGAAGAAGTTCCAGGTATGTATCCTTCCTCCAATCAGGTATGTATCCTTCCCCGACCACGCCCGGATGGTAAATTAGTCCCACAGGTAAAGTAGTTCCTTTCAGGCCTCAAGGAGGCCGGGATCCTGCAGCATGGTCTGCATCAGGTAAGTGCACCTAAGCACATCCATAATGAGCCTGGCGCCTATGGCGCCAGGACTGATGTCTTTTATGAGCCTGGCACCATAGGCGCCAGGACACTGTCCAAAGGGCCCCTATAAGGGGTTGCTGGGTCCTTCCTTGGGGACTGGATGTCCGCTTTCGGGGACGCAGGGCTTGAACCGGCTCCCCGGGAGTGGGCATCATAACATGTGTGCCTGCTAACCCACCCATGCATCAAACAACGTGCTCATCCAAACACAAATGCCTATTACCCCCAATTGTGTGGATGATCAATTGTCCAAATGTATGATGCCTATCAAAACATCACTCATGCCGTCCCTCTCTTCGACCCCCACAGGCTCTGACCATGACAGCGATGGGCAGGATGCAACCCTTGCACAGATCACACCCCGGAAGAGGTCCCGGGATGACGCCAACCGCCCTTCGACCTCGAGGGGACAACCCAGGGTCCGCCGTGCACCAACAGGCAAGACACCCCAGGTAGCTATCACACCGGTGCCGCCAAGGCCCGTAGAAGGCGAAGCACCACCACCACCACCCATTGGTCATCCTGAGGAATCAGGCAAGGCACCACATTCAGAGGAGTCCAGTTTGGCTGGGGAGGTGGCAGCCACAGCACCCCTGACTGTGGAGGACCCACAGGACGACATATGGGTGCCCGTTGAGGACGATGTATCAGAAGTGTTCTGTACGCCCAGTCCACCGGCATCCCCCCAAATATCATCCCTCGAAAGTGACCACGCCACCACCCTGGAGAAGTCTGGTCAGGAGCAGATGGAAGGGAACATCAGTTCCATTTTGCTAAGTGTTGAGGCTGAGCAGGCTGAGCAGGAAAGCCAGGGAGCATCAACCTCCGCAGGGCCACAGCGGTCAGAACAGCTAACTGCCCCTGTGGACAACAGACTGGCCAGACAGGAGTGGTGTGAGAACTTCGCCTCTCTAGGCAGGTCCATCACAGAGAGCACCGCCTCCATGGCCAAATCCATTGCAGATAACACCAGCCGCCTCTGCGAGGAGGTCTCGGCCCTCCGCCAGGTCTTAGGCCGCATATCGGATGCCATGGAGGCAGGGCATCCGGCTACCCATTCCCAGCAGGCGGCCACACCGTCATCATCCAGTTCAACCCAAATGAGCCCGCTCTGCAGGTCGGCACATACCCTCCGCCGGCAAGACATGCCGCCACCTGGACCAGGGAGTGCCAATTGATAATCAGGGCAGCCTCATGTAGGCATTGGTGAATCGATGGGACATGTGTGGGGAGTTGTGGGGTGAGGGGGGGGTGTGTGGGGGAGTTGTGGGGGGAGCGGGAGGGGGTGAGGGTGTGTGGGGGAGTTGTGGGGTGAGGGGGAGGGGGCGGGTGTGTGGGGGAGTTGTGGGGGGAGGGAGGAGGGTGAGGGTGGTGGAGGGTTTTTGCACTTTCGTTATCATTGTTATATTTAATACACCTGCTGTGTGAAAATCAAGACCTGAGTGGACATTCATCATTGCTCATGTGTCATTTATTCATATACAGTGCATAGTGTACATGTACCCCCACACCCAGTGCCCTCTGTCCAACTATCATGTCACCCTCTGCTGCCATGTGTGTCAGACATATTGTGCTATCAATGACTGGCGCACAGCACGTCCCTCCTGTGCATCGGCACCAAGATGATGTCCAGCCACATCGTCTTCATCCCCTTCATCATCATCAGGTGGTAGCAGTTCAATGTCAGGGGGCAGGGCCACGTTCCGGCGGATACACATATTGTGCAGCATGACACATGTGATGATGATCTTGGCCACCTTCTCATGCCTGTAGAGGAGTGCCCCACCCGACCGGCTGAGGCAGTGAAATCATGCCTTCAACAGGCCAAAGGTCTGCTCGATGACCACACAGGTACGGGTATGGGAACGATTGTAGTCCTCCTCGTGCCAGTTCTGTGGGTTTCAGACAGGGGTGAGGAGCCACGGCTTCAAGGGATAGCCACTATCACCTGCATGAGAGGCAATGAAAGGTAAATGTTATGCGATTCATGATGGACAGCTGTACTGGTCACACATGCCTGCAGATTATCGTTGGCCACATGCACATGTCCCTGGATGTATGTACGCCATCTTCAGTCCCTCAGTGTGTCCTGTGCCATGGAATAATGGGTGTGGGTTGCATCTTCAAGATGATACATGGTGTGCACTGATGTCTTGTTGCATATGCATCGTGTACGCATACAGCTGTGTTCGTGTCAAATTTGTGAATTGTTGTGTTCTGTGAGATTTACTTAGAAGGAGTGTTGGCATTAGTTTGTGCAATATTGGCCAATCAGCACTGTTCATTCCCATGGTGAAATGCAGCACTCCTGTGGGTGTGGCGCCCTGTGACAGACAGTGGATTCCCTAGTTGGTTCAGTTCGATGCACTCCCAGGGATGCTTGTCCTGTGTGATGATTTGCTGGAGACAGCAACATAGTGAATGTGCACTGCATGGTTCTGGATGGCGATACGGAGGGTGAGGGCCGCAGGTCAGTGGTGCACATGTTGTGGGATGTGCGGTGGTTTCCTGTTAGTCATGTAGTGATAGGTGTCGACCTTCATTCCTATGGAATTTGGGTGTCATGTACCATTTGTGATGCTTTGGGGCACAGTGTTCGGTGATGTGCACATCGTGCAGTCACATCAACATTGGCAGCATGGTGGTGTGTGCATCTCTCCCCCCATTTCAATGCCATGTGCCAGTCCTGCAATTTACCAAGCAGCCAGGCACGTTGTCCAGCATGCCGCTCCATGAAGGGTGGTAGCGTGGAGTTCCGCAGGACCATAGAGTCATGAATGATCCGGGATATCGGGCACAACAATGTGTGATGACCTTGCTGGCGTCGCATACCATCTGCACATTGATGGAGTGGTATTGCTTGCGATTGCGGTACACCACCTCCATGGCATGCGGGACCAGCAACTCCACGTGGGTGCAGTCGAGGGCTCGAGGGCACCTACACACTTTGGCATGCCTGCCAGTGCATGGAAGCCAACTTTTGTATCAAATATCTCCTGGGGAGTCTGTGGTAGGGATATGTAGTCCCTTGTGTACTTGAGGAGGGCATCCAGTACTTGGTTCAGAATCCGAGAAAATAAGGGTTGTGATATGCCATGCATGTGCCCCATTGTGTGCTGGTAGGTGCCTGTGGCAAGGAAGTGGAGCACAGACACTACCTTCAGTAGAGGGGGGATGGCGGTGCGTATTTCAATGAGGCTGACAATGTCGTCATGTATCAGGTCCACAATGGTGGTGTTGGTGTCCCGGTCCAGACGGTACAGGGTGTGGATCTGTTCAGGGGTTAGGTTGAAAGGACTAGCTCTGATGCGAGGGATTGGGGGCTGCCTGCATGGTAATTGTGACTGCACTGGTGGGGTATGCTGGGCCTGTCTCACCCTCCATCCTCCTGCTGCGTCTCCTCTGTGGTGCCGGCTGTTGTTGTTGTTGTTGATGTTGTGGCAATGCAAGCATGTCCTTCAGCTCCTGTAATGCTACTACTATAGGAATCATCTTGGTGTGGGAGGGGGTGTGGTGTGTGGGTGTGCTCCTTTTGTACTGGGCCAGACTCCATTGCCTCCACCTGTGCTGATTGTGTGCACCTGTGGCAGTTGGGAACACTGCTCAAGGCATTTTACAGTAGGTCGGAGATGCCGGTATTTACGGCATGCCGGTAACCACTTTTAACGCCTTCATGATGCCGTTATTTGCATGTCCGCTTCACTTGTGATCTCCTCCAGTTTACAGCATGACACTATTGCCGGCATGATGGGTCGCAGGCCTGTGCCAGCGCCCATGCCGCTATTAATAATAATAATAATAATAATTCCGCATTTATATAGCGCTACGAACCCTTGGGTATCTGAGCGCTGCTTATTATTACCCACGGTGTATTGTGCTCATTTTTCGACCTCGGAAGGATGAAAGGCTGAGTTTGGCCCTGCCAGGATTCAAACCTGCATTAGCAAGCTCTGCACGGATGTCAAAGCGAGCGCTGTACTTGCTGTGCCACTTGACCGGCACAGCCGTCGATGTGGCTTTACGATGCTGCTAGTAGCGGTTTGGCTGGTCAGAAGAGCCCGTAGCCCGGTAATCCTTTACCAGCATCGTTTTTCCATTAGCACCAACCTCGGAATGACCCCCAGTATTTTTTGTGAACACTGACCGATGGTGCCGAATGTAACAAAAGGTGACAAAGGATCCCTTCCCATCACTAACATTGAAAGGAACGGAGCAGAGCATGTGCCCGCCGCTAAATAATAAAGGTGCCAGGGCAGTTTAGATGCTGTGGCATCTTGTCATGATTCCTGCCCCTCATGTCCCCAGCCCTCCAAGATGTCAGGCTGGAGACAGGCCATGATCACCTACATGGCCCTCAAGGGCCTCTCCATCCCTCCAAAGACCCACTTGGAGTCAGACATGGCGCTTGTGGCACCAGACTCACTCACTCCCATAGGATAACATTGGGGATTGGACTTGTAGTGGATTGATGGGGACAATCAATGTCAATGGATCAATGGATAGGTTGCAGGACCGAAGAGCAATTCTAACCAGACCGGACCCTGGCCTATGAATGTGCGTTCAAAGGACAATATTGCCCGTACAACGGAAGGTTCAGGAGAACCAATGCAAATCGGGGGGGTCAGATCCCCCTTGACTAAAGCGGAAAGGGATAAAAGGAGACGGCAGCAGTTATGTCTGTACTGTGGAAGGTCAGGTCATTTCCTTAAAGAGTGCCCTGTGAAGCCATCGAGGAGGACGGTAGGGTCCACGGACAAGGAAGATACCATCAAGGAATCGGAAAACTTCCCAGCTCGGCAAGTATAGGGGTCCACTTGTCGAGCGAAGAAAGTGACCTACAGACCTCCCATTTTGCACTGTGGTCTTGATCAATCACCAACAACCATCTCGGATGCACGCAGTAAAAGTGTACATTGACAGTGGAGCAGTTGGGAATTACATCGACCAGGATCTTGCGGCAAAGATGGGGCTTCCGTTACGTCCTAAATCAACCACCGACACTGTTACCACTGCCGACAGCACGGAAATAGCTTCTGGTCCAGTATCCCAATGCAGTGCAGCTTTAACCCTTCTGTGCCAGGATGGACACCAAGAATCTATCCTTTTCGACCTCATTAAGGCACCACAGTTCCGGTTGATTTTGGGAATGCCATGGTTGGTAGCTCACAATCCTCGAATCGATTGGCGAGCAAAAGAATTGGCCTTTCCCGAGACTTGGGCCCACACACGTTATCGCCAAGAGAAACAACTAATAGACACCAGAACCTCCACGCTTGTGACTGTGGCAATCGGCACCCTACCAAGTGAATACCAGGACTTTAAAGATGTCTTTCAGAAAGAACAGGCTAATACCCTGCCACCGCATAGACCATACGATTGCCAAATCGACCTGATACCCGGCGCACAAATCCATTGTTGGCAAATGTACGCACTCACGGAACCAGAAAACAAGCACCTGAAGGCCTATCTTGACCAATACCTGGCCAACGGGTTCATCCGTCCCTCGAAGTCTCTAGCAGCCAGTCCTCTATTTTTCGTACCGAAAAAGGAGGGGGACTTGAGAACATGCATCGACTATCGCGCACTGAACCAGATTACCGTAAAAAACCGCTTCCCCCTGCCACTGATCCCTGAATTGCTTGATCAAGTCAAAGATGCCCAAATCTACACAAAACTAGACCTGAGGGGGGCATATCACCTTGTTCGCGTAAAACAGGGGGACGAATGGAAAACCGCTTTTCGCACCAAATATGGCTTGTACAAATATCAAGTAATGCCCTTTGGCATTTTCAACGCGCCTGCAGCATTTCAATACTTCATGAACGATGTCCTACGGGAATTGATTGATGTCTGCGCTCTAGTGTACATCGACGATATTCTAGTATATTCCGCATCAAAGGAGGACCACGGTAAACACGTCCAATCCGTATTGGAGAAACTCCGTCAACACCAGCACTACGCCAAGCTCGAAAAGTGCTCATTCCACTTCTCCGAGGTGGAATTCCTGGGCTTTATTCTCAGCCCGAATGGAATCCGAATGGATGTACACAAGGTAGATGCTATCCTGAACTGGCCATCCCCAAATTCATTCAAGGGGGTTCAAAGTATGCTGGGTTTTGCAAACTTCTACCGCCGGTTCATCCCAGGATTTTTGCAAATCATGCATCCCATCACGTCATTGCTATGGAAAAGCAACAAAAAGTTCCAGTGGACAACAGAAGCCAAGAAAGCTTTCCAGGAACTAAAAGCAAGATTCACATCTGCCCCAATCTTACGCCACCCTCGCCCTGATCTCCCATACCTGGTGGAAACAAATGCCTCAAGCATGGCTATGGGAGCCGTCCTCTCACAAAAGGACTTCGAAACGGGCCAGTTACACCCTGTTGCCTTCTGGTCGCGTAAATTCACACACCCTGAACTCAATTACGCTATCACAGACAAAGAACTCCTGGCCATTAAGTCAAACTTTAAGGCATGGCGGCACTACCTCTTGGGCGCCAGACACACAATCACCGTAATAACTGACCACCGGAACCTCCAGTACCTAAAAACGGCAAAGGTCCAATCCTCATGACAACTACGTTGGGCTCTTTTTTTTGCTGAATATGACTACGTGATTACATTTCGACCACGGGTGAAAAACGGGAAGGCCGATGCCCTTTCCCGTATGGGGGTGGAAGAGCAAGGGTATCAGACACCTGACCCAATAGCAATCATCCCGAGTGACAAGCTCCTAGGAATCACAGCAACCATAACTACAAGCGTGGAGTGCACAAGGAGAACATTACATGATAAAAGATCAGTTGCCCTACTTCAGGAATCGTTTATTCTTACCAAACCAAGAACTACGAGAACAAGTCATGTCCGGTTATCATGATTCCTTGATCGAGGGCCACCCCGGAATCGCTAAAACCCTAGCCAAGGTAAAACGAAATTATTGGTGACCCACGTGGTGTAAAGACATTATCCAATTCATCCTATCTTGTGGAGTGTGTGCTCAAAACAAGTCATCCAAGCAGAAACCGGCTGGGCTATTACAACCATTGGAAATCCCACCAGCACCCTGGCACACGTTGTCCCTCGATTTTATTACTGACTTATCACCCAGTCAAGGGTTTAACACTATTCTTGTGGTTGTGGACCTATTTTAAAAAAAAATGGCACATTTCATTCCTCTTAAGGGGCTCCCAAATGCTTCCACTCTGGCAAAGGTATTTCTTAAAGGCATTGTACTGCTCCATGGGTTTCCTTCAGTTTTAGTCTCAGACCGAGGTACTCAATTCGTATCTAACTTCTGGAGAAAATGCTGCTCTATGGCCCAGATCAACATCCGGCTATCCACCAGTCACCATCTCCAAACTGATGGTCAAACTGAGAGGACACATCAGACGCTCGAGCAGTATCTGCGTTGCATGTTACACCAAGCTGACGGAAGCTGGTTCGACCTATTATGGATAGCTGAATATGCTTATAATAATTCCCTACACACCAGCACTGGGCAGACACCCTTTTATACCATGTATGGCAGGCACCCCCGTACTGCTGAGTTGGACATTCCTACAACCCTGGAAATGCCAGCAGTCAAAACCTTGCACACGACCATTTCTCAAACCTTTAAAAGGGCAGTTGAACACCTACTTCAAGCTAAGAATCGCCAAAAGAAGTTTGCTGATCAACACCGAGCAAAGGCCCCCAACTAACAAGTTGGAGACAAAAGTCTGGCTGGCGTCTAAACACGTGTCCATTAAAGGAACCCGAACTTTCCGTCCAAGATACCTGGGTCCATTCACCGTCACCTCTGTGATAAATCCTGTGGCGATCAGACTAGCTTTGCCGTCAAACATGCAGATTCATCCAGTGTTCCACGTGTCTCTCATTAAACCTGTTCAACCTGGGACCAGGGTTGCAACGCCACCGCAGCCAGTAGTAGTCGCCAGGGAGCCAGAATTTGAATTCAGGACATCCTGGATTCAAAGTACGTCAGATCCAAATTATACTACTTAGTAGACTGGAAGGCATATGGTCCACAAGACAGGACATTGTGAGTACTTCCATGCACCTCACTTGCTTAGACGATTTCATCAAAACCATCCAAACAAACCAGGACCAGACAGAAGAGCCACCTTGGAAGGGGCCTTGGGGGGAGTGCTGTCATGATTCCTGCCCCTCATGTCCCCAGCCCTCCAAGATGTCAGGCTGGAGCCAGGCCACAATCACCTACATGGCCCTTAAGGGCCTCTCCATCCCTCCAAAGACCCACTTGGAGTCAGACTTGGCGCTTGTGGCATCAGACTCACTCACTCCCATAGGATAACATTGGGGATTGGACTTGTAGTGCATTGATGGGGACAAGATGGATGCCCCCACATATTTCGGTTCCCAGAACTGCATGTGCAGTCTAGTCTTTTGGGTGTGGTTCAGCCCAGAGACACCTGGGATACTCAGAGACTAGTTAAGCCACGCCCAGGCTGAGAAAAATGCTTTGTGTTTTCTGCACCTGCAGCGTGACACTCACCGTAATCGGATCGGTCTCCAGTAGGCCTGCATATTTCTTCTGCGCTCAGCTCCTGCAAGAACAAGAACACCGTTAGGGACAGCCTTACCTTGCGGTGCTTCTGGCCAGCATTCATCGCTTCTTCTGTTCTGCGGGCATCTTCGGCGGTGTCATTCCCATCCCGGCACGCTGCTTCCTAAGGAAAAGGGAAAAGAACAGAAAAAAGGCATCAGTAAGCATCCAGCAAATCTTCGCTTATTTGTAAAGACTGTACAAGCTTCAAACGCTTACCTGAATCCGAGCCGCTCTGGGGGAACTCTGTCTCCAGAACCTCTCATCCATCTGCAAGAGGGAAAAGACACTCCAGGTTAGCGTGAAAACATCTAGAGGCGCTGCATACCGCGCTTACTCAGTTCAATACAAATACGAAAGGGTCGCATCGCGCATCGCGCTCTCACTCATCTTCAGCGCTACTCATCTCAGCAGCACATCGCCATCCCCGGACGCCGGCCATCATCTAAGGAAGGAAAGGAACGAAGTTAGAGAACTGTTTAAAAGACTCATTATACTTACCTGTCAGACTCTTGCCAGTGAAGTTACTAGGCAGCAACGAGCCTGCATCAATTAACGCACCCCTGTGCTGAAAGCAGGACGGAGAGCACACTTTCCAAGAAAACAAGGTGAGCTGTGGATCAAAGGGAAGGGTTGAACCCTGGGGAAGAAGGGTTTCAAGCACACAGAGACAATAGGAAGTTAAACTCTACCAATCCTGTGTTTCAGGCCCAGTCTCCAGTCGAGTAGACTCCAGGGAAGGGTTTGAGGTCGTAAGAGGTCAGAACAGGCTGAGTGACGTCCCCGTGGATACCAGGTGAGCGTTACACATCTCTATTAAACCCGTTAACTCTTCCATTTGTAAGTGCTAGTAAATGTGTTGTGAATGTATAATTAGTAACATCATATACATTTGGCATGTTATTTTGAGGCCAGTATTTTGAGTGGTGGCCTGAAGCATACAAAGGGCCAAGTAAGGAACACTGTGGGTGGGAGCAGTACCCAGAGGTACTTTCAAGAGACAAAGAATGGGTATTTTGAAGAGCATCAGAATGTGTTGCACTCAAACATGGCACTGCTTAAAAGTACTCAGAAGCATCTCTTTGAATTGTTAAGTTAGGACTGGTGATGAATAAGCAAGGGTCTCTACAAGGAAAAGCCAAAGCGGGTCCTTCAAGGTAGTCAAAATGTTATGAGAATGGAGATATGTTTAACTGCTCAAAGGATGGACCAGTCACCAAGCATTTGGTGTGCTTTACTGTCGGAACAGCCAGCAGTACTCCATTAACCAAATACTGAGGTTCTTTAGGCAGGCAACATTCTTTTTTAAAGAGATTTTAAGACATCCCAACAGTTCCCTTTATTGTTGAATACTTTGCGGTCGTGAAAAATTAGAAGTTTAAGGATTTATTTCTGTTGTCTGGATTTCTTTGTACTGGAAACAGCACCACCATTGCAATTACTCTAAAGACTGGCAACGATAAAAATGCATACTTTGTAATGTGTCTTGAATCTGTTTGATGCTGTTTAGTCAATCGTAGAAGCCTCTCTCGGGACATTGTAATAAATTCCGAAATAGAACAACGTGATCCATCAGACATCATCAAATGAGACATTGTATGCCCCTTTCCTTTTAGGGATACCCACTCCCTTCCTCATGCCTTAATGGAATATTGTCATAAACCCCTTCCACACCCTACAAAAGATGCAGAGAGAGCTCAAAGATTTTACATCTTTTGACACAACATGTACTGTAACAAGGAAAAAGACTGCAATGAGTAAGAGTATGAATCATTGTGTGAAATCTAGTGTTTGGTATAGTCTGATTGTCCAGGACACCTTCCAGCCTGGAGTCAGGAGTTCAGGAGTTTAAAGATAGTGAGAGGGAGCTGGCACCAGCCTTGGCAGTTTGGCCGACCAGAAAGTAGGCGGAACCGAGAGCTGTGGCTGCAGAGTGCTGCCTGTGACAGAAGAAGTGAAGAAGCGAGCTGTGGACCGGCCACATAGTACAGCAGTGCCGGTCAACTGCCCGAAGAAGGAAGTCGCGGTTTGGAACTGGAAGTCAGGACAGGCTTCATTCCAATGCAAGGAGCAGGAACGCTTCATCCCGCTGACTGGGGAAAGACACTCGAGGCCAGTGAACACTGAGGTGAGTACCCAAAAGAGAGCGAGTTGTTTGAAAGAATTCAGAAGTGGCCACTGAACCCAGGGGGATGGAGGAGGCAAAGAGACCCTGAAAGAGTGAACTGGTTGCCAAATGTCACAGTACTTTGCCATAAAATAACTGTGTGATGACCCATGCCCCATTGTGCTGAATGAGAGAGAGATTGTATTGTAAAGTACTGGCAGGAGAGTGTACCAGGTGAAGGGTGGATCTGGGATTCACACCCAAAAGAAATTGTAAAAGAACCTGGCAGGGGAGTATACCAAATGTTTGAGTGAGAAGAGAGATTGTATTGTAAAGTCCTGGAGAGTATACCAGGTGAAGAGTGGAGATTCAAACCCATGAGAAATTGAAAAAGATAACCTGGCAGGGGAGTATAGCAGGTATTTAGCTGGTCTGGTACCCTAACCCAAGTTGTCTTATCTTGGAGTTGCATTGAGTGTTGAATCCTGGGGAACGGAGTCATTTCCCCTGGAGTGAGTTGCAACACAAGGAGGGAGTTATCCTCTTGATCATTAGAACTTGGCTATTCTTTGAACTTTTGCTTTGGTGGAGGGAATCCTGGGAGAGGGAGTCATCCATCCCCTTTCGAACAGTGAACATTGATCATTGTAAACCTTTGTTGCGGTTATACCTTTTGTTGAACTTGAACATATGTGCAATTTTTTAACAAAAGACAATGGACCCCATTACAAGTACGGCAGTAGCCGTGCCGGAAAAACCGGCAGGCTGCTGCCGGACCCAGAATGAATTACCGCCTCCGTGATTGCTAGAATCACTGGGGCATTACAACCCCAGTGACCCAGTAATTCCAGAGGCGTAATTCCGTTAATCCCCATTCCCATGGAGTCGCAGGACTCCAATGGGATGGGGACAATGGAAACACCAGAATCGTAAATAACGGTGCTGGTGTTTCCATTTCCGTCTTCAGGCGGGTGGCGTTACTCCCGGCAGGTCAGACCTGGCAGGAGTGATACCACCTGCCTGCAGACCTCATAGTCTGCTGGTCCGGAGACAACGGTGGCGGCGGTTTTACCACCACCGTTGTTTCTGGACCGGCAGGCTTCTAATGAGGCCCAATACCCCTTTTACACCTTAGAGTTTGTTTTAGAATGTGACGTCTAGGATAGGATTTCAGATACAAGAAATGTTTGTTTTGGACATCTTGACACTTGACAGACCCTTAGTGTTGGTTGAGGTAGGGTAATGCCTCCTAGATTAGGGACAGTGAGGCCGTTTCTAACCCCTTTTTAATTTCAATAAATGTCTATAACAACCACCATGAACCCCCTTGTCTGTGTCTCATTCCTGGCTCCTCACAGCATGCTGGTTCAAGTATCAAAATTTCTTTCTATACTGATTAGTGGCACATGATCACATGCTAACACATATTTGCTGTGCCACACCATTAGGCATCTTAATGATCATTGATGAGGATGCAGGACTTGCAAGTGGTGTATTTGTTGGATGTAACAAAGTGCAGGAATGATCATGAATGTGATGGCAAACCCAATGAGTGTGGTAAAACCATCCAGTGTGCT
The DNA here is from genome assembly GCF_040938575.1 of Ambystoma mexicanum. Classification (NCBI taxonomy): domain Eukaryota; kingdom Metazoa; phylum Chordata; class Amphibia; order Caudata; family Ambystomatidae; genus Ambystoma; species Ambystoma mexicanum. The sequence continues at coordinate 1,476,310,827 of NC_090937.1, read as the reverse complement.
GAGACACTAAGGCATATTACTGTTACTCAATATTTTCAGTTCCACCTCAATTGTGTCAACACAGAACATCAAATGAGAGACGTAGTCTGATATAGAATGGACAAAGCAAGACATTTAGTCAGAGTTTGCAAAATGAATACCAGCCCACCACCCAGTCTAACCCAACCCACCTCCAACTCGCCTTTCCCTTTCATCCCCACATGGTCTGGCCCCTTTCATTATGTGTCACGACCGCTTGATCTTTCCCACCCCCCCATTATGTCACAATTACTCTTATTTTTTATCTCTTTAGTCTGTCATCAGTTTCCATCGGGATCCCTCTCAGTATTATAATAATAATTAGGGTATTTGTTGAGGAGGGACCGAGCTTTCGAGAAGCAACAGCATTCTTTACAGCGGTATACAACAGTACAGATGCATAATGGCACGCTTTTCAGAGGTAACAACAGAACAGATATACAGTGGTGACTGGGAAACAGAGGGGCACAGAGGTGGGATACAGCTGTACCGGGTGGCAGGGAGGAGAGTGGCAGGCGGGATTTAGCGAGCAGGAGGCGCGAGGGGCCATGTGATGGTGTTGAGGTGGAGAGATTCCTTGAATAGGTGGGTCTTGACTTATTTTCTGAATTGTATGAGCTTGCGTGCAAGTCTGATGCTGATTGGGAGGAGGTTCCATAGTCCTGGGGCATAGGCAGAGAAGGGCTGTTTTCTGGCCCTTTCCATTTTTCAAATGACGGATTTCAAGTCTGCACGTGTCCTGGCTTCTGGTGGTGTGCTGTCCACCGGAGATGCTGAATATCTCTGCAAGGTAGCTGGGTGACTTGAGGGCGACTGCTTTATAGATGATACAGCAAGACTTGAAGGTGATTTGTGCGTGTAGTGGGAGCCAGTGAAGGTGGATGCGAGCCGGGGTGATGTGGTTGTTTCTGCATAGACCCTTGATGAGGAACGCAGCCGTGTGTAGGACCCTTCTCAGGGGCACAAGGGAGGAAGACTGGAGACCTTCAAGGTGTGAATTGCCCCCATCCAGGTGGGATAGGACCAGTGCTTGAATGGTGGATCTAAAATGTCGCTCTTGTCTGATGATATCGAGCATCCACCTTCTTGGACGATGGGCGTTGAGCCACCAACCCCTGACGTGTTTCTGGAAATGAATCAGAAGCCATTGTCTTGTCTAGTCCAAACTGGCTGGATCCAAGATGGAGGCCTAGTGGCCTTCACCCAGTACCCCCGGGAGCTCCTCAAATCGATATCTCAGCAATCCTTCTGCGCATGCTTGGTCAGAGGCACTCCCTGGGTTCAGACAAGTATTACACAATCCAATAGGTGGGGTTTCCCTATCCAATGTCTGATAGGATTGAAAATAAAAAAATAAAAAACGCTTAGGCTTTGTTCACATGACAAATGACGCTTCATGTATTCAAATAATTTCTCAGACTGCTGCCATATTTTTATTTACCTTCCTATACGTTCATTGCCACCAGGCACCATTATGATGAATGTCTCAACACAAATCCTGTCCCCACCCCCCGGGGGTCCTCAACATTCACAAATGAAATGAACATAGTGCTCAATAATTCCTTAGGGATGCAGAAATTAGTAATTAGGTAATCAGACACTATTGAGATAACTAAATGAGAAAGCAAGGCATGTGGTACATTTTCAAAGCTGGAAGCAACTTTTGTTAGCAACAGACTAAGAGCTGGCATGAGGAAATGGGTGCTGTCAGCGAAATGGGGGAGGACCTTCCAGCAGAGACTTCCTTCTGAAACAACTGATAAAAAGTCAGATGTAGGCAATGTGACTGGCCACTGAGGGAATAGCTGCAGAGAAAAAGAAATGGCTGCATCCTCACCGGACAGGAAGGAGCAGCTAAACAAAAGCCCATCAGCTCCAAAAGAGTAATAATGTCCTCACTGGCGGAAGTTGCCTTTACGTAGTCTGGTAGAGGATCCAGGATTGCAGACAGGTGCTTGCTTATAGTTGTTTCAGAATCATTAAGGCTCTTGAAGGAAAAAGATTTGTGAAATGATATGATATGGCATTTGTAACGTGCCTATACACAAGTGTTTCAAGGTGCGATGAGGCAAGGAAGGGAAACAGAGGGAGGACAGAGAGAAGGAAGGAGGAACAGAGGGAGGACAAAGCCAATCTTACTAGGCCAAGTGACAATGAGCTTGCGCAAGTGCAGGGGAGGTGGGAGGGAAAAGTGCCAGGGGAAAGGGGAGGAGTGCAGTGCTGTACATGGGATCAAAACAATAACAAGAAGTGCGGCCAGCAGGTGGCAGGTGGAAGGGTAAGTGCATACAGCAGGTGTCCTAAAGTGCAGGTAGGAGGACTGTAGGGTTACAGATACAGACCCAAGTGCAAGGGTTAACGGATGCAGTTTGGGTGTGCAACGGGGCAGGCAGGGACCTGGGCCCGAATCAGAGGGTAGCCCTGTGACCAGTGTAGTATCAGACAGGAAATAAGCAGGGGAGAGGAAGAGAGAAGGCAGAAGCAAAGAGGAAGGTCTTGAGGTGCTTCCGGAACTGGAGATTGTTCTCCTCAAGTTTCAAAGAGGCAGGAAGGCTGTTCCAGAGGGAGGCCAAAGCCGAAAAAAGAGATCTACCACCAACTTGGATCAGTGACTGACCCTGAGGGAGTTGCCAGTGGAGGAGCGAAGAGCTCAAGTAGGAAGGTATTTGCGAAGAGAGAGTTGGAGGTATTGAGGACACAGGCCCCAGAAGTTCTCATGGACAATGCAGAGGGTCTTGCAGCCACTGGGAGCCAATGCAGAGATTTCAGTGCTGGAGAGATACAGTCCCTGGGCTTGAGGCCAGGGACAAGTCTTGCAGTCCTGTCCTGAATGCGTTGCAGAGGGCGGAGAGTAGAAGCAGGCAGATTTAGAAAGAGGCTGTTGTGGTAGACCAGCCTAGAGAGAACCAGAGCTTTAGAGACAGTGAGCTTCTGGGGGAAGGAGAAGAAAGGAAGAATACCTATGAGGATGTGCAGTTGGTAGTTTGACTTCTTAGAGACATCAGAGATGTGAGGATAAAAGGAATATGTGGAGTCGAAGATGACCAAGAGGTTCTTAGCCTCACAGGTGGGAGCAGGAAGAGGGCCAATGGAGGCCGGCCAGACAGTCACAGGAAAGGAGGGTGCAGGTGTGCCGATGAGGAGAATCTCAGTCTTACTGGCATTAAGGCAGGGATCGTTGGTGGCACACCACTCCTGGATAGCAGACAGTCAGAGATGAGAGAAGGAGAAGAGGTGACGGGGGGGGAGCCTGAAAATGAGCTGAGTGTCATCCGCATAGCACTGAAAGTTGTAGCAGAGAGCAGCAATGTGGTGGGTGAGAGGTGGCAGGTATTGGTTGAACAGCCAGGGAGAGAGGTTAGAACCCTGGGGAACACCATAGGTAGAGAGTGATATAGAGGAAAGGAAGGATCCAAGTTGGACCTCGGAAGGTTGATCAGAGAGGAAAGCGGTCAACCAGGCCAGGGCCTGATCGTAGATACCCAGGTTCTCACAGAGACGATTGAGCAGGATGGCATGGTTGACTGTGTCAAAGGCAGAAGAGATTTCGAGTAAGATGAGGACAGAGGGGAGATTAGAATCAAAGTTAGAGAGCAGGTCTTCAAGAGATGTTCAGGAGAGAAGTTTCCATGCTCTGAAGCTGATGGTCATGGAGACAACTGTCAGGTTTCCTTTCCCTATTCAGGCTATTTTCCCTTATTCAAGTTTCTTTCCCATTATTTCTCTTTTATTATCCTTTTTTAGATTAGCCTTGTGTGGGTGGGAAGTTTTCTATTGTAGTTGATTTGGCCTTAACTTCCTGATTCAGAATCCTGGTTCTGACCCAAGGCAAAATGGAGTTTCACAGTGACAGCTCTGATTGGTTAGAAAACACTGCTGAACAACAATGAACATTCTAAACTGTCACTCTTTGCCTTTCATCATCTAAACCCCAGCTGAGAGGACGTGTGTAGTGGCTGCTCCTGCTTTAGACTTGGGCCTGGTCGATTTTATCTTTCAGGCGCTAGCAGTTGAGCGGCTACTTTCTTGGGGGTTTCAGGAGAAGTTATCAGCTGTCAGGAATGCGTTTTGAAGACAGGAAACTCAGAAGATCTTGAAGAAATCGTTCTGGAGATAAGTGACTTCGTTTAAATGCCGCTCTGTTTATCTTAAAGACATTTAAGTGAGAACTCGTAATATGTTACCTTTGAATTTATATTTTTGAACTTTTTGAGTGCGCTTGAAGTTTTGCGCGAGGTAAACGGGTGAACGCTATTTGTTAAACACTTAGTACGTGTAATCTGAAACTAACCGTTGAACCTTTGCGCGTGCAAGGGAAATTTGCGCGTGTCTTTTCCAGCGCGTGTACTTCCAGGCGAGAGAATTCAACAGCGCGTGTGTTTTCCAGCGCGTGTACTTTCTAGCGCGAGAATCTGTTTGCCGCGTGAGAACTCTATTGCGCGTGTGTTTTTCAGCGCGTGTGCTTCCTAGCGCGAGAATCTGTTTGCCGCGTGAGAACTCTAGAGCGCGTGTGTTATCCAGCGCATGAGAATCTGTTCGCCGTGTGAGAATTCTATTGCGCGTGTGTCTTCAAGCGCGTGTACTTCTGCACGAGAACTCAATAGCGCGTGTGATTACCAGCACGTGTGCTTCTTAACGCGTGAACTCGACCGCGTGTGAACTCTTTTGCGCGTGGGGTATAAGGCGCGTGTGAATAGGCGCGGGAATTCATCAGCACGGGAGTTTACAAGCGCGTGTGTTATCTGCGCGTGATTCCGTTTGCGCGTGAATTCTGCTTCGCGTGTGTTTACAAGCGCGTGTGTTTTCTGCACGTGGACTTTTCTTACAGTGCGCGTGTTCTTCAACGCAGGAAGTTTTCAACGTGCGAATCTTCAGTATTGAGATTATCTGCGTGTGTGTTTAGCAGGTGTTTCTTCAAGAATTCACAAACTCTATAGAATGTAAAAAGTTTGAAAACTAAAGAAAAGTTTGAAAGAAAAAGAAAGAAAGAATTAAAGACAATTTAACTAGACAATTAGTGAATTTTGGAAAAAAAGGCAAAGAACAAAACTTTCCAGGTTTGCCCAAATTAAGAAGTTGCTGTGAATTTCACGAGTCTCAAGTAAGAGAGATTTTCAGCTTCTTTACAAGCTTCTCTAAGAAATTTCAAGAGAAGAACCAGGTATGATTCTTAATTATTAGTTAAGGATTTAAAGTCTTTCCAACTCTAAAGGTTAAGTAAGTAATAAAAGGATTTGCATCTGCTTTTCTTATATCCTCTGCAGGTTCCGCTTTGGTTAGCCTTGACGCAGTCAGCCTGATGTTGTTTTGTTATCCACTTCCCCCTTTCCCTTTGGGGTGTAGTTTGCAGAGCTGAATTAATATCTAGTTCTGGGAATTACATTTCAGGGGGATTGTCGGGGGTTCAGCAGCTTCCGCGGACACAGGACCTCTCAGCCTGACAGAATGAAAGGCCAATAATTTGGTCCACCTGAGCTGTCATGAACCCCGACGAATCCATGGAGGTGTTAGGATCTTTGATCAGGGAATTACGGGAGGAGTTGAAAATATCTCGGGATGAAAATGCTTTACTTAGTCAAAAGGTGGATGACTTGAGTGTTAAAATAACACAAATTCAACAGAGGGGAGAAAGGAGAGAGGATGAGGTTTCAGGGGGTGCTGGTTCTCCACCTGAGTTAGAAAGGGAAGGTGGAGATCAATTACCACAAATACAACGGGCCCCTCCAATGGCAGAAGGGGTAAGGAGTTTAATTATGCCAGTTCCTTTGGCGCCTCCAGAACGTTATCATGGGGACCCCAAGAGGTTTAGGGTGTTTTTGACGCAATGTGAATTACATTTTATGAGTAGACTAGAACTCTTTCCCACGGATGCATCTAAGATAACTTTTATGTTGTCCTATCTTTCTGGGGAGGCATCTGCTTGGGCTGGGTTGTTGGTGAGTCAAAAGAGTACGGTTTTAGGAAATTACACCAGTTTTTTAGATATATTCCGAAAGATGTTTGATAGAAGACGGTTATCTCTGAAAGTGGATGGTGAACTTTTAGAACTCAAACAAGGTAATAGAGACTTGATCGCTTATATAACACAATTTAAGTCCCTTGTATTTTATCGGGGCCTTAGAGATGAGTTAAAGGATGCATTGTCAGGAGTGGTTGAGCGCCCTTCTACTTGTGAAGGTCTGATTGATTTGGTTATTCAATTAGACTTTAGTTTGTGTGAAAGGAAGGCAGAGAGGCGTCATTGTCAGAGTGACGTGAAGTCTCTAGTTAGAGTGGATAGATCTAAAGTAAAGAGTAGATCCAAAGGGAATAATCCACCTCCCAGGGTCCGAGGTCCTTTAACTGTGAAAGAAAAGGCTAGGAGGAGAGATAACAATCTGTGTTTATATTGTGGAAGAGGTGGGCACTTTTTAGGGAATTGTCCTTACACTCCCAAGAAGACTTCTACTTCAGCGGCCAAGGTACAACAGATCGCCAATACTGTGCAGACAGCGGTTCCCCATATTACCATAAATGTATCCTTGTTCTTTGAGTTGGAGTCTAAGGGAAATGGTCTCGTTATGATTGACTCAGGTGCCACCGGGAATTTCATGGATTGGGGTCTGGCAAAATCTTTGGGAATTCCCATTCTTCAGAAAGAGGTTGTAGAGCAAGTTAGGGCTGTAGATGGTAGGTCTCTATCTTCTGGTCCCATTACTCACAGAACTGGTTCTTTAACTTTGGAGTTAACAGGAGGTCACAGAGAGATAATTTCGTTCGAGTTAATTGATGCTCCTTTGTTAAAGATTATTTTGGGTATGCCTTGGCTTACTCTCCATAATCCTCTGATTGATTGGAGTGCTAGGACAATTGACATGCAGTCAGAATTCTGTAAAGAGAATTGCTTTTCAGGAAGTCTCTTTGAGGAAGATGTCAAACAAAGTAATTCAGTGTCTAGTTTTCTGACTGAGACTGGAATTGGATGTCATGATATGGGAGCTGTAGTGGGTCAACTTCCCCAGGCTACAAAGATTTTTGGGACGTATTTGATGAGAAAGTGGCAGGAGAATTACCACCCCATAGGCCCTTTGATTGTAAAATTGAGCTGGAGCCAGGAACAATTTTGCCTAGTAGTAGAGTATATGCTCTTACAGAGAAAGAGAATGATTATTTAAAAGAATATTTGATGGAAAACTTGGCCAAAGGGTTTATTCGTCACTCTAAGTCGCTGGCGGCCTCTCCTTTATTTTTTGTACCAAAACCGGATGGAACGCTTCGAACTTGCATAGATTATCGAGCAGTTAACAGAGTCACTGTTAAGAACCGGTATCCTCTTCCTCTCATCTCGGAAATGCTTAATCAAATACAAGGAGCAAATATTTTCTCTAAATTAGATTTGAGAGGAGCTTACCATCTTGTGCGTGTGCAGGAAGGGGTCGAATGGAAGACAGCGTTTAAGACCAGGTTTGGGCTGTTTGAATACCAAGTTATGCCATTCGGTTTATGTAATGCTCCAGCGGCTTTCCAATTTTTTATTGACGAGGTTTTTAGAGAATACCTGGATATTTTTGTTGTATATCGTTGACATTTTGATTTTCTCTTCTGACCTGGATCAACATCAGAAACATGTTTGCTTAGTCTTACAAAAGTTGCGAGAAAACCATTTGTTTGCCAAATTGGAAAAAAGTCAATTCCATACAGATTCTGTGGAGTTTTTAGGTTTTATAATTTCACCTATGGGTTTAGAAATGAATCCTAAAAAGTTTCAAGCAGTTCTTGAATGGCCCACTCCTACTAAGATTAAGGAAATACAAAGTTTTTTAGGGTTTGCCAATTTTTATAGGAGATTTATCGAAGGTTTTTCTCGGCTGGTTGCTCCTATAACGAGACTTTTGAAAAAAGGAGTGAAATTTGACTGGGACCTTGAAGCAGAAAAAGCTTTTCAAGAGTTAAAACAAAAATGTACTTCTAGTCCATATCTAATTCATCCTGATCTCTCTAAACCTTTTTTTGTGGAGGCGGACGCTTCAAATTTAGCGTTGGGGGCGGTGCTTTCTCAAAGGAATGAAACTACAGGTCAACTACATCCAGTTGCATTCTTTTCTAGGAAGTTTTCTGCTGCTGAAGTGAACTATACAATTGCAGATTTTGAACTATTAGCAATAAAGTCCGCTTTTGAAGAATGGAGGCATTTTCTGAAAGGGGCAAGACATACGGTAACGGTTCTTACTGATCATCGAAATTTATTGTTTTTAAAATCTGCAAGAACCTTGTCTCCACGACAACTTTGTTGGTCCTTATTCTTTGCCGATTATGATTTCGTTGTGACCTTTAAACCCGGAAGTCAGAACAAAAAAGCTGATGCCTTATCCCGCTAATTTCCTGGTATTGAGGAGAGAGAGATTCTGGAGCCAGAACCTCTAATTGCTCCAGAACATTTTTTGTTAGCCGGAGCCATTAAAAAAATTGATTTTTTGAACGAAGTTCGCCAGAATATGTCCTTGCAGAAGATGGAGGAGTGGGTGAGACTGGATCCAGCCAGAGGTTTGAAGGACGGTCTTACATTTTTTGATAACAAGCTTTATTTACCTACTGAAGAGTTAAGAGAAAAGGTTTTGAGAAAGTGTCATGAATCCATTTTATCAGGACATCCTGGTTTCAGAAAAACTCTGGAATTGGTTCGAAGGAACTTTTGGTGGGAAAAAATTCGCCAAGACACATGGAACTTTGTTAAAACATGTGTAGTCTGTGCACAAGCAAAAAGTCAAGTTGGGAAGCCGCATGGTTTATTGGAGCCGTTACCTGTTCCTCCTCGTCCTTGGCACACTATTTCTATGGATTTCATTGTTGATCTCCCTCAAGGTAAGGGTTGTACTACCATTCTTGTTGTGGTGGATCTTCTTACTAAAGAAGCGCATTTTTTACCAATGGAGGGAGAGGTTACCACGGAAAAACTGGCTCATAGTTTTTTGCAAGGTGTGGTTAGACTACATGGACTCCCAAGTCAAGTTATCTCTGATAGGGGATCTCAATTTATTTCAAAATTTTGGAGGGCCTTCTGTAGGAAACTTTGGGTAGATGTTAGTTTGACTTCTGGGTACCATCCGGAGACTAATGGACAAGTGGAGAGAGTAAATCAGGAATTGGAGAAGTTTTTAAGGTGTTACTTACAAGCTGGAGAGGAATGGGTGGATTTGGTATGGTTGGCAGAATTCTCTTACAACAATTGTGGTAAAGATGCTACTTCTATGTCCCCTTTCTTTTTGGGTCGTGGGTTTAATCCTCGCTTTCTGAGTTTTGAGGTGTTGGAGGATTCCGGAAATCCTAGAGTGGAAGATCGTTTGCTGGTAATGAAGAATAACTTGGATAGAGCAAAAAAGGTGCTGGGAGAAAACAAGTTGAAATATAAAAGGTGTGCTGATTTGAGAAGGAAAGCTGGTCCTGAATATAAGGTGGGAGACTTAGTTTGGCTTTCTACCCGGTACCTAAAAATTAAGGGGAAGAATAAATTCAGTCCACGATTTGTAGGCCCATTCAAGCTAGAGAGAATCATCAACCCTGTGGCAGTACGATTGAAATTACCCAAGCATTTGAAGGTACATCCTACTTTCCATGTTAGCCTTTTAAAACCAGTTTGTTCAGGAACTAGATTTAGAACACCACCTTCCCCTGTGATTTTGGAGGATTCATCTGAGGAGTTTGTGGTTAAACAAATTTTGGATTCCAGGAAAGTGAGGGGAAGGTTGCAGTATTTAATTGATTGGGAGGGATATGGACCTGAAGAACGATCTTGGGAAGATTCAGTTGATGTACATGCTCCCCGTTTAGTTGCTAAGTTTCATGCTAAAAATCCACATAAGGTAGGCCCAAGGACTGGGCATTAGGAGGGGGGTACTGTCAGGTTTCCTTCCCCTATTCAGGCTATTTTCCCTTATTCAAGTTTCTTTCCCATTATTTCTCTTTTATTATCCTTTTTTAGATTAGCCTTGTGTGGGTGGGAAGTTTTCTATTGTAGTTGGTTTGGCCTTAACTTCCGGATTCAGAATCCTGGTTCTGACCCAAGGCAAAATGGAGTTTCACAGTGACAGCTCTGATTGGTTAGAAAACACTGCTGAACAACAATGAACATTCTAAACTGTCACGCTTTGCCTTTCATCATCTAAACCCCAGTTGAGAGGACGTGTGTAGTGGCTGCTCCTGCTTTAGACTTGGGCCTGGTGGATTTTATCCTTCAGGTGCTAGCAGTTGAGCGGCTACTTTATTGGGGGTTTCAGGAGAAGTTATCAGCTGTCAGGAATGCGGTTTGAAGACAGGAAACTCTGAAGATCTTTAAGAAATCGTTCTGGAGATAAGTGACTTTGTTTAAATGCTGCTCTGTTTATCTTAAAGACATTTAAGTGAGAACTCGTAAAATGTTACCTTTGAATTTATATTTTTGAACTTTTTGAGTGCGCGTGAAGTTTTGCGACGCTATTTGTTAAACACGTACTACGTGTAATATGAAACTAACCGCTGAACCTTTGCGCGTGCAAGGGAAATTTGCGCGTGTCTTTTCCAGCGTGTGTACTTCTAGGCGAGAGAATTCAACAACGTGTGTGTTTTCCAGCGCGTCTGCTTTCTAGCGCGAGAATCTGTTCGCCGCGTGAGAACTCTATTGCACGTGTGTTTTCCAGCGCGTGTGCTTCCTAGCGCGAGAATCTGTTTGCCGCGTGAGAACTCTAGAGCGCGTGTGTTATCCAGCGCGTGAGAATCTGTTCGCCGCGTGCGAACTCTATTACGCGTGTTTTCAAGCGCGTGTGCTTCTGTGCGAGAACTCAATTGCACGTGTGATTACCAGCGCGTGTGCTTCTTAACGCGTGAACTCGACCGCGTGTGAACTCTTATGCGCATGGGTTATAAGGCGCGTGTGAATAGGCGCGGGAATTCATCAGCGCGGGAGTTTACAAGCGCGTGTGTTATCTGCGCGTGATTCCGTTTGCGCGTGAATTCTGCTTCGCGTGTGTTTACAAGCGCTTGTGTTTTCTGCACGTGGACTTTTCTTACAGTGCGTGTGTTCTTCAACGCAGGAAGTTTTCAACGTGCAAATCTTCAGTATTGAGATTATCTGCGTGTGTGTTTAGCATGTGTTTCTTCAAGAATTCACAAACTCTATAGAATTGTAAAAAGTTTGAAAACTAAAGAAAAGTTTGAAAGAAAAAGAAAGAAAAAATTAAAGACAATTTAACTGGTCAATTAGTGAATTTTGGAAAAAAAGGCAAAGAGCAAAACTTTCCAGGTTTGCCCAAATTAAAAAGTTGCTGTGAATTTCAAGTGTCTCAAGTAAGAGAGATTTTCAGCTTCTTTACAAGCTTCTCTAAGAAATTTCAAGAGAAGAACCAGGAATGATTCTTAATTATTAGTTAAGGATTTAAAGTCTTTCCAACTCTAAAGGTTAAGTAAGTAATAAAAGGATTTGCATCTGCTTTTCTTATATCCTCTGCAGGTTCAGCTTTGGTTAGCCTTGACGCAGTCAGCCTGGTGTTGTTTTGTTATCCACTTCCCCCTTTCCCTTTGGGGTGTAGTTTGCAGAGCTGAATTAATATCTAGTTCTGGGAATTACATTTCAGGGGGATTGTCGGAGGTTCAGCAGCTTCCGCGGACACAGGACCTCTCAGCCTGACAACAACCAATAGATTCAGTGTGAAGATTAAGCTGGGAGAGGGCCAGCTTTTCTAGGAGTTTCCCCGGAAAGCAGTGATGGAGATCGGGCGAGGGCAGGAGGGGTCGGCTGAGGGTTTCTTGAGAAGAGGAAGCACAAGAGAGTGCTTCAGGGGGGATGGGAAGGCTCCTGATGCGAAGGAGTTGGTACAGAAGTCAGCCAGGGCAGGAGCAAGGGTGTCAATGTGGTCCTTCATGATTTGGAAGAACAGGGAAGAACCTGTTTTGACGAGACTTTCATAGATCAGACTTGCCTAGAAACCTTGTGAGGGGAGAACAAAGTAAAGGAAGAGAAAGAGGGAGGAGAGGTGGCCTCAGGGGGTCAGAGGTGGAGGAGAGAGTAGAGGAAGGAGGAGGAGAGGACGAGAGGGTGGACAGGATGTCCTGGGTTTTAGAGATTAAATGAACAGCCAGAGCTGTGCAGAGGGCCTGGGCGGGGAAAGGAGAGGTAGAGACTGCAGCAGGATTGGCCAGCTCCTTGCAGATTTCAGCCAAGTTGTTAGATGCCGCAGAGATACAGGCTTGGATGTGGGCTCCCTTCTTAGTGCAGAGAGAGAAATTTAGGAGGCTGCAGGCCAGTTTGTCAGAGGATGCACAAGAAGCTAGCCATTTCCTCTCAGCCACCCTGCACTTGCGTTTAAGGGTGACAAGGTCAGAGTCATACCAGGAGTTGCACTTGGCTTTGGGCTTCAAGTGGATCCTCCTGACAGGGGCATTAAGGTATTTTTTATCAGCCTCTGCTTAGATCTGGGAAATGCATACATTGTAAAAAATTCTTCCCTTACATCTTGACAACTAATCACGTTCAATCCACTGCTAGTAGCAAGAGTACAGAGAGTTATGAAAGGCATGAGGTTTCCAAGGGAAAATGTCAGTCCTCCCATAACCAGCTAATTTTCAAAGCAAATCCTTCTAATTGTTACTAAGAGGGAGTGTTTGCTCCTGCTGCTTCAAAAATGAAACCGCAGTTGAGTCCAACCACCACGACAAGGTAACTCCCGAGGTTGGGAAAAACGACAGTACACATTTTTCTTTGGAAAAGGGTTACTTTATTGAACTTATATTTGACATTCCAAATGCATTTTTATACAGGTGTTATCAAAGAATGAACTACTTACTTTAAATGAAGTTTAGTTCCGATTCGCTACCTTTCAGACATTTATGTTTATTGGTGAAGGCAGTGTCTTCTTGATATGCACATTCTTTCATTGCAACGACGTTACAGCTGAAATAAGGAGGTCTTCAGGCTTGGCAGTTACCAGCTTTGCTGCTTGTTTTAGTGGCCCTGCTTGGTAAAACAAGAAGACTAGATTACCATATTCCCATGTGGAATTTGCATCCTGTAACTCTGAAGTATTAACAGACTACTCAAAACGTTTATTTTCAACGTTCTATATTCTTGCGATGGCTGTGGTGCAGCTTCAGCAAAATGTACCAGTGTTTTTTAATTTGGCACTTTAGGAACAGGGTTGTCAGTACTTCTGCCTCTTTCTGGGTCAGCGGCTTCACCTTGATTGATAAACAGCCATGCATAGTCTCTGGGACTTCATTATAGTGCTTAGCCAACCTTTCTCGGTCCAGGTCTTTATTCGCTGATGTAGAAAGAACAGTGGCCGTTCTGTTTCTCATACCAGGTAACGCCATTTTAGTACCCTTGCATCGTTTGACGGGGGTATGGAATTACACATGGCAGAAACTGCTAAACCCCATGAATTTCAACTTCTCTGTTCGGTGAAGACTTTAATGGACATTCTCTTGGGGTACACTATGTCACATCTTTCCTCTAGTTGTCAATTTCCTGTTCCTTGGTCCGTCTCCATTTTCATCAGCTTAGAGGCACCTCTCTTCCCTAGTTCGTAAAAAGCTTTACTTTTTCCTCCCTCCTTTTCTCCTGGCTTCCTTCCTCCAGTTCTCTCTTCTATTCCTTCATTTCATCCTCTACCCCTTCTGTCATCTCATCAGCTTCTCTTTAGGTGTTCCTCCTCTCCAACCTCCACCTAAGTGTTTTTCTTATTTCATATCCTCTCCTTCCACTCTAGAGGTTAACCACTGCCTCCTCTCCTCTCTTGCAAAACTCACAACCTCGCTTTCTCCCTTCATCAGCAGATATCAGTTTCATGCCAGGGTAGTGGAATGTTTTTTGTTTCTTTGTGTCACAAGTGTAAATGGATGAACAGAAGGCTAAGTCAGATCAGGCACTGAATGGTCTTCTGTGGCGAGTGTACAAGATATATAATGTTTTTTGAATTTGCCAACTTCAATCGATAGTTCATCAAGACTTCAAGACTGCTATCCTCCATAATCAGGCTTTTGAAAAAGGTTGGTCTGGCAAAGGTGATCCCCCATTTGGATTCCTGAAGTAATGGTTCTGTTCCGGACCAATACTGTAATCAGCAATCATTTTTAGTCTCATCAGATGCCTCCACTTTGGCTGTAGACGATGCTCTCTCGAAGTGACACAGCAATGAAGTCAGTTGCATGCTGCAGCCGAAGCTAATTATATCATGTTGGACAAGTAGCTCCTGACCAAGGCTGCATTTCAGGAATGGAGACACTGGGCCTCATTACTACCCTGGTGGTAGCTGTGCCCTTATTAAGGGCACGGCTGCCACAGGGAATGATTTTTTACCGGAGCCCAGAAAAGGGCAATAACCAGATCATGCCGACCTTGGCGGACCCGGTAATTGCCCTTTTCTGGGCTCTGGTAAAAATTCATCCCTATTCCCAATGTGAATGGGGAGGATGCTAACAACAGTTCCCTTAATGACGGTCCTGTTGTTAGCATCCTGGACTGCTAGTGGGTCCCGTTCAGGACGCCTGGTCTGGCCAGGCGTCTGGCCAGACCAGGCGTCCTGAACGGGACCCACAGCAGACCTCGTAATGAGGCGGCCCGGAATGAACAGTGCCGGTCCCTTACCGGCACCGTTCATTCCGCAGCCTCCAGGGTCCTAATGAGGCCCACTATCTTCTAGGAACTTTACATCCTCTGACCATCTTTACTGTTTACCCGATTCTGTATTCTGCCAAAACATTGACCTCCAAGCATTTGACAAGACCACTTACGTACACACCCGGAAGACACAATGGTATAGTGGACTCCATAGCACATCAATTTCGGGGCGGTCTGAAAGTCGAGCAGATGGAGTTAGAACCAATGATACCTTCTGGGCACTTTGTAAACAAAGTCAGCTTTGGACGAAAGTCACTCCATTAAGGCTGCAATGAAAAATGTGGGAATGGGAGGTATAAGAACCCAAGAGACAACTTTGAGGTGGTTAGCCTGATGGTTTCACATATTTGCCAGTGGAAAATATGCATCAGAGAGTTTTCGGGGAGAACCATGACTAACTTTCTGGCTGTCCATCCACTGTACTTTGAGACTTTAGACAACATCCAAAGAACCGTTCACTGGGAAACCATGCATTCTGACAGAGTGAGCTATGTGACTCCCATGAAGTGTGTGTGAGGGCAAAGTCATACAGGACCAAGCCACCTGGCTTTTTTGCTATCCCAACTACCACTACCATCTAGACCATGAAATACTTTTTCAATGGTCCTCATAGTAGACTTTTCCGATGAAAAGTGATATCCAGATATATGGGTCCCAGTTAATTAAAGCTAGTGACTTCATCCCGGTCAAGGGTAGGGCTAGTTTGCCAGTTCTGGTATAATATGATATGATGTGATATGACAGGTTATTTATAACGTGCTTAATACCCAGGTTTCTGTGTGCAGATCCATGGATCAAACCTGTGGTGCTCCGTGCCGTTGTCTTGCTTCCAAGGCGAGCGCCTTGCCGCTGAGCTAACCTATCATATCATACCATGTCCAAAGAACCGTGTATTGGGAAACCATGCATTCTGAAAGAGTGAGCTATGTGACTCCTATAAAGTGTGTGTGAAGGCAAAATAAGGCAGGACCAAGACACCTAGGTTTATTGCTACCCTACAACCACTACCATCTAGATCATGAAATACCTTTTCAATGGTCCTCAGAGTAGACTTTAACGATGATCAGTGATACCCAGATATGCTGGTCCCAGTTAATTAAGGCTAGTGACTTCATCCCATTCAAGGGTGAGGGCTAGTTTGCCAGTCTTGGTAATACTATGCTTGCCACACTGATTCTGACGGGTGAACTGGGGGGAAATTGGCTGTAGAAGTTCTGCTGCTTCTAGCAGCTCTGTCAGGGAACAGTTCTGGTAATACTATGCATACCACACTGATTCTGACGGCAGCTGAGGGGAAATTGGCTGTAGAAGTACTGCTGCTTCTAGCAGCTTTGTCAGGAACATTTTGGCGTTTTATAATCCGGTTTCCTGTCCGATTTTACAGTGGCTCTTAAAACCAAGAGAATTCTGGGCTGAGGCGCTAAAGTCCCATGACATAAAGTGTGCATGCAGGCCAGGTAAAGGTGCGAGCACGTCGGTGTGGGCCCCCAAAAGAAGGACTGTGGGTGAATTCCCCGGCAGCATGCAATTCCACTTCACTCGTCCATTTCACTCCCAGTGGAAATGAAAAGACACAAGAAACTGCCTCATAGGTTGTGGCCTTGTTGTCCATGTCAGCATGGGCCATGGAGTAAATGGCACTTTGCTGGGGTCATCCAAAGAAATAAGACCTGCTTTTTCTTGCAACAGTGACTCCAGGACATATTTCTAATCTCACTTGCAGGTTTTTCTTCGGTCATGCTGCTTCAAAAGTGAAACCACAGCTAAGTCCAACCACCATGACAAGGTCAGGTTGGGAAAAATGACAGTACACATTTTTGTTTGGAACAGGGTTACTTTATTGAACTTATATTTGACAATCCAAATGCATTTGTAGCAGTGTTAACAAAGAATAGCTGCTTACCTTAAATTAAGTTTAGTTCTGATTCCCTTTCTTTCAGGCACATGTTTATTGGTGAAGGCAGCGCCTTATTGAGATGCACATTCTTTCATTGCAAGTATGCTACAGCTGAAATAATGTGGTCTTCAGGATTGGCAGTTACCAGCTTTGCTGCTTGTTTTAGCGATCCTGCTTGATAAAACAAAAAGACTAGTTTACCATATTTCCATGTGGAATTTGCATCCTGTAACGCTGAAGTATTAACAGACTACTCAAAACTTTTATTTTCAACTTTCTATATTCCAGGGATGACTGTGGTGCAGCTTCGGCAACATGTACCAGTGTTTTCTAATTTGGCACTTTAGGAACAGGGTTGTCAGTACTTCTGTCTCTTTCTGGATCAGGGGCTTCACCTTGATTGGGAAACAGCCACGCATAGTCTCTGGGACTTCATTATAATCCTTAGCCAACCTTTCTTGGACCAGGTCTTTATTCGCTGATGTAGAAAGAACAGTGGCCATTCTGTTTCTCATACCAGGTAATGCCATCTCAGTACCCTTGAATCGTTTGACGGGGGTATGGAATTACACATGCCAGAAACTTCTAAACCCCATGAGATTCAACTTCCATCTTCGGTGAAGACTTTAATGGATTTTCTCTTGGGGTACACTATGTCACCACTTTCCTCTTTTTGTCAATTTCCTGTTCCTTGGTCCGCCTCCATTTTCATCAGCTTAGAGGCACCTTTCGTCCCTAGATCGCAAAAAGCTTTATGTTTTCCTCCCTCCTGGCTTCCTGCATCCAGTTCTCTCTTCCATGACTTAATTTGTTACTCTACCCCTTCTGTCATCTCTTCAACCTCTCTTTAGGTGTTCATCCTCTCCAACTTTCATCTAAGTGTTTTACTTGTTCCATATCTTCTCCATGCATTCTAGGAGTTTCTCCACCGCCACCTCTCCTCTCTTGCAAAACTCACACCTTTGCTTTCTCCCTTGTATCAGCAGATGCCAGTTTCATGCCAGGGCAGTGGAATGTTTTGTTTTTCTATTGTCAAAAGTGGAAATGGATGAACGGAAGGCTAAGCCAGGTACTGATTGGTCTTCTGTGGCAAGTGCGCAAGATATGCAAGGTTTTCTGTAATTGCCAACTTCAATCGATAGATCATCAAGACTTCAATACTGCTATCCTCCATGATCAGGCTTTTGAAAAAGGTCTGAAGTTTTGTTGGTCTCGCAAAGCGGATCTCCCATTTGGATTCCTGAAGTAATGATTCTGTTCTGGAGCATACTGTAATCAGCAGCCATTTTTAGTCTAATCAGATACCTCCACTTTAGGTGTAGAGGATGCTCTCTCGAAGACAAACAGCAATGAAGACAGTTGCAACCTGCTGCTCTAAAAAAAAAATGTAAACTGCAGCAGAGATTAATCACATCATGTTGGACAAGTAGCTCCTGACCAAGGCTGCATTTCAGGAATGGAGGCACACTATCTTCTTAGAACTTTTCATCCTCTGACCATCTTTACTGATTACCGGAATCTGCATTGTGCCAAAACATTAACTTCCAAGCATTTGACAAAACCATTTATGTACACGCCGGGAAGACAGAATGGTATATTGGACTCCTTATCACATCAGTTTCAGGGCAGTCTGAAAGTCGAGCAGATGGAGAAAGTACCAATGATACCTTTGAAAGTCGAGCAGATGGAGAAAGTATCAATGATACCTTCTGGGCACTTTGTGGACAAAGTCAGCGTTGGGTCAAAATCACTCTATTAAGGCTGCAATGAGAAACGTGGGAATAGGAGGTATACGAACCCAAGAGACAACTTTGAGGTGGTTAGCCTTATGAGTTCACATATTTGACAGTGGAAGGTATGCATCAGAGATCTTTCGAGGAGCATCATAACTCACTTTTTGGCTGGCCATCCACTGTACTTTGAGACTTTAGACAACATCCAAAGAACCGTGCAGTGGGAAACCATGCATTCTGACAGAGTGAGCTACGTGACTCCTGTGAATAGTGTGTGTGGGCAAAGTCAGGCAGGGACAAGCCACCTGGCTTTTTTGCTACCCCCACCGCCACTACCATCTAGACCATTAAATACTTTTTCAGTGGTCCTCATAGTAGACTTTTCCGATGATAATTGATATCCCGATGTACGGGCCCCAGTTAATTAAAGCTAGTGACTTCATCCCAGTCAAGGGGAGGGCTAGTTTGCCAGTTCTGGTAATATTATGCTTGCCACTCTGATTCTGACGGGTGAGCTGAAGGGAAATTGGCTGCAGAAGTACTGCTGCTTCTAGCATGCTTGCCACTCTGATTCTGACGGGTGAGCTGAAGGGAAATTGGCTGTAGGAGTACTGCTGCTTCTAGCAGCTCCATCAGGGACCAGTTCTATTAATACTATGCTTGCCACAATGATTCTGATGGGTGAGCTGAGGGGAAATTGGCTGGGGAACTACTACTGCTTCTAGCAGCTCTGTCAGGAACATTTTGGCATTTCATAATCCGGTTTCCTGTCAGATTCTTCAGTGGCTCTTAAAACCCAGAAGATTCTGGGATGAGGCGCTAAAGTCCTGCCCAAAATGTGTGCATGCAGCCCAGGTGAAGGTGAGAGCACGTCAGTGTATGCCCCCAAAAGAAGGAATGTGGATGAATTCCTAGGCAGCATGCAAGTCCAATTCACTCGTCCATTTCACTTCCCAGTGGTAGAAAAGAGACAAGAAAAGAAACTGCCACATGAGGTTGTGACCTTGTTGTTCATGTCAGCATGGGCCATGGAGAAACTGGTGCTTTGCTGGGGTCATCCAAAGACATAAGACCTGATTTTGCTTGCCACAGTGACTCCAGGGCAGATTTCTAACCCCACTTAAAGGTTTTTCTTCGGTCCTACTGCTTCAAAAGGGAAACCGCAGTTAAGCCCAACCACCGTGAAAAGGTGAGGTTGGGAAAAATGACAGTACACATTTGTTTGGAACAGGATTACTTTATTGAACTTATGTTTGATATTCCAAATGCATTTGTAGAGGTGTTAACAAAAAATAGCTACTTACTTTAAATTAAGTTTAGTTCCGATTCCCTATCTTTCAGACACTTATGTTTATTGGTGAAGGCAGTGCCTTATTGAGATGCACATTTTTTCATTGGAACTATGCTACAGCTGAAATAATGTGCTTTTCAGGCTTGGCAGTTACTCGTTTTGCTGCTTGTTTTAATGTTCCTGCTTGGCAATACAAAAAGACATTTTTACCATATTCCTCTGTGAAATTTAAATCCTGTGACGGCTGAAGTTTAACCGCCTACTCAAAACCTCTATTTTCATTGTTCTATAGTCTTGGAATGTCTGTGGTGCATATTCAGCAACATCTACTAGTATTTTCTAATTCGGCACTTTAGGAACAGAGTTGATTGTCACTGCTTCTGTCTCATTCTGGGTCAGGGGCTTCACCTTGATTGATAAACAGCCATGCATAGTATCTGGGTCTACATCACAGTCCGTATCCAACCTTTCTTGGTCCAGGTCTTTATTAACTGATGCGGAATGGACAGTGGCCGTCTTCTCATACCAGGTAACGCCATCTCAGCAACCTTGCATCATTTGACGGGGGTATGGAATTACACATGGCAGAAACGACTAAACCCCATGAAATTCAACTTCCCCCTTATGTGAAGACTTTAATGGACATTCTCTTGAGGTACACTACGTCACCCCTTTCCTCTTGTTGCCAATTTCCTGTTCCATGGTCCACCTCCATTTTCAACATCTTAGAGGCACCTTTCGATCGTAAAAAGCTTTTTTACTCCCTCCTTTTCTCCTGGCTTCCTCCCTCCAGTTCTCTCTTCTATTCCTTAATATCTTCCTCTACGCCTTCTGTCATCTCATCTACCTCTCTTCAGGTGTTCCTCCTCTCCAAACTTCATTAGGTGTTTTTCTTGTTCCATGTCCTCTCCGTCCACTTTAGGAGTTTCACCTACACCTCCTCTCCTCTCCTGCAAAACTCACACCCTCGCTTTCTCCTTTGCATCAGCAGATGTCAGTTTCATGCCAGGGTAGTGGAAGGTTTTTTTTGGTTTTTGTCACAAGTGAAAATGGATGAACGGAAGGCTAAGTCAGGCACTGATTGGTCTTCTGTGGTGAGTGTGCAAGATATATAATGTTTTTTGTATTGGCCAACTTCAATCGATAGTTCATCAAGACTTCAAGACTGCTATCCTCCATAATCAGGCTTTTAAAAAAGGCCTGCAGTTTTTTTTGGTCTGGCAAAGTCGATCCCCCATTTGGAGTCCTGAAGTAACAGTTCTTTTCTGGACTTATACTGTAATCAGCAACCATTATTAGTCTAATCAGATGCCGCCACTTTGCGTGGGCTTTAAAAGAAATGCAAACTGCAGCAGAGGCTAATTACATCATGTTGGACAAGTAACTCCTGACCAATGCTGCATTTCAGGAATGGAGACACTATCTTCTAGGAACTTTGTATCTTGTGACCATCTTCACTGATTACTGGAATCTGTATTCTGCCAAAACATTAACCTCCAAGCATTTGACAAAACCAGTTAGGTACCAGGAAGACAGAGTGGTATAGTATCAAGTCAATGTCAGAGCAGTCGGTAAATCGAGCAGATGGAGTTAGCAATGGAGACACCTTCTGGGCATTTTGTGGACAAAGTCAGTTTTCGGTAAAAAACACTCCATTAAGGCTGCAACAATACATGCAGGAATGGGAGATGTAAGAACCCAAGAGACAACTTTGAGGTGGTTAGCCTTTTGGGATCACATTAATATTTGCCGGTTGAAGAAACGAATCTGAGAGCTTTCTACGAGCATCATGTATCTCTTTTTGGCTCGCCATCTGCAGTACTTTGAGACTTAAGACTTCATCCAAAGAAGTGAGCATTAGAAAGCCATGTTTTTCTGACCTAGTGACCTAGGTGACTCCTGTGAAGTGTGTGTGAGGGCAAAGTACGACAGGACCAAGCCACTTGGCTTCTGCTACCCCGACCGCCACTACCATCTAGGCCATTAAATACTTTTCAATTGGCCTCATAGTATACTATTCCAATGATAAGGGATATCCAGATATACTGTTCACAGTAATTAAGGCTAGTAATTTAATCCCAGTCAAGGGGTAGGGCTAGTTTGCCAGTTCTGGTACAACTATTCTTTGCTTGTGACACTGATTCCAGGGCAGATTTCTCACCTAGCTTGCAGGTCTTTTCACCATCCTCAGTAGCCACCTAATGTTAGCATATTAGAGAACCAAGTCTTTCATTTGCATGTGCTTGGGGGTCGCAGCATGTTGTATTGATGTTCACAAGTGAATGGGTGTGTTTATTTATACACTTACGCTTATTCTGTGTTACCCAAGTCCATTCATGCTTTACTGCTTTCATTTCATAATGTTTCACAGGTTATTGAGGTTTATTATTCCAGGGGTGGAAATGTAATTACTACTCTGGGAGACACTGTGTTGTGGTGGGTTCACATCAGAATGCAACTTTTTTTCTGTGTGCTCTGCGTTGATGTTGTATTTGTTTGTACATAGGAATGGATGGATAATCTTGATGAAAAGTGTTCCAGCAGTACAGTGCCTTCAAACACTTGTTTTTTTTTTGTTTCTTTTACCGGATATGCCATTGAAGCGTGAATCTATGTTTAGAGCAATAACTGATGCTGTTTATTTTATCCTTTTAGCAGATTTTTTCAATTATCTCCTG